>NC_092339.1:41035000-41372500 GCF_046630445.1 Rutidosis leptorrhynchoides | reverse complement strand
TCCCATAGTTGGGCATACCTGCAAGAACATCAACCAAAGGAACATTTACACAAATATTATCAGTATTAAAAGACTTACAAACTTCTTCGTTTGGTTTTTCGAAACGGAGGGCTTTCTGGTACGGAACACAAGGCTTGTACTCCTTCACTTCCGGCTCAAACTTAACTCTTTTTTCAACTTTAAACCCAGGAGACTCGGAAGTCTCCAACTTGTGAACATCCGAACTAGAAGAACCCAACAATACCGACATCAAATAGTGTAATAACCCTACTTTTTCCTGTTAACTTTTTCGTTAATTCTTTAACGTCCGTTAGTTGACCTCTTGGTGACTAGTGATTGTTAGATAACTATATGTTATAATTAGATATGAATATTGTGTGACAATCTGAAATAATAAGAATATCTATTCTTAGTTAATTAAGCGTAACGACCATAAACGACTTTTATGTCATGATTCGAAGAAATAATAATTTTAGATTATTATTTTCTAATAAATATTATCCTTAATATTTATTTGAGATCATAAGTATTTTAAGAATTTCTACTCTTAATTGAATTGATTAACTAAATTATAGTTAATTGACTTTTAAGTCACATTTGGAGGTAATGACAATTCTATGTTATTATTATTATTAGATATTATATTATCTTTTTTTATCTCATTATTAGATCAAGAATTACTATTCTTATTGTACGATTAAAACCGGATAACCGTTAGAGATCGTAGAGTTTACCGTTTTCGTACACATCATCACCATCGTGATACTCTCTAGCCCTCAAGAACACAAATTGAATTAACTAGTTGTTTACCCTCGCTTCGCGCCGGGGGTTCGGTTTTCAATGTATTTTATTGCGTTTAGTTTAACGATGATGTCGTTGAAGCGCAACTCGAGTCGAACTAAAAGTTATAACCCGTCAAAGATTTAAATGTTATTTTAAATTAACAATATAGGTGCATCTCTGCGGGTGGAGAAAAATATAAAGGAAACCGAAAAAGAATAAATAAATAAAAATTGTTACAACGGGTAGAGAAAAATATAAAGGAAACAATCGGTACTATTCATATTTTTTTGCCTAGTAGATCTTTGCTGCTGCTAATTATAAAGAAACCATCGGTACTATTCATATATTTTTCTAGTAGATATTTGCTGCGGGTGAAGAAAAATATAAAGGAAACCAAAAAAGAAAAAAATGGGAAAAAAAACTGTTAAAAAAAAAAAATGCTACAATACCGTGAATAGTACTGTTCACGTGAATAGTACTGTTCACGTGAATAGTGACCGGTGTACAAGCATTATTGCGCGGTGTACATGCGATTAAAGCGTGCGAATAGTACTATTCATAAATTGTCTATTAGTATATATTGGTTTTCGAACCCTCGCTTCGCGCCGGGAGTTCGGTTTTCAATGTATTTTATTGCGTTTAGTTTGTAAAATTATTTCGTGGCTGACGATGATGTCGTTGAAGCGCAACTCGAGTCGAACTAAAAGGTATAACCCGTGAAAGATTTAAACGATATTTTAAATTAACAATATATGTGCATCTCCGCGTTTCGCTATGGAATTGTCGACTTTTAAAAATTTAATTAAAAATCAACGTGTATAAAAAGTAACTCAAATATTTAACATTTTTTAAAAAGCGTCCGTCTTACGTATAATTAGTGACATTGTGTTCCTAAAATTATTTCGAGTTTAACGATGGTGTCGAAAAAATTTAACTCGTTGCGAGCGAGAAGATATGACATGTTGAATATTTGAGTGGAGTTTATTTAAGATTTTTTATGAAAATAGTTACTTGACACTTTAGCCCCCTGTTTGAGGGGTCGATTTGAGTTTTTGAAAAAAGAGTGTGGGTGTGTGTGTGTGTGTGTGTGTGTGTGTGTGTGAGGTGGGGGGCTTTGTTGGTTAAATGAAATTTAATTAAAACTAAAAAAAAAGTGGAAAGTCAAAAATACCCCTGATTACTATTCATAGCTTTTGTCTATTAGATGTATGTATAATATAATATAATATAATGTTAATAATATGTTTTTTATATGCATAGATTTCCGTTATTTTAGCGCACATCTGAATCAAAATCTTTTTATATATAAATTTATAACTTGTAACTTATACTAATACTAAAGTAAAATGGATGTACCAAAGGGCCCTTGGCCTAGCGGTATGAGAGGATTCTTTCAACCAAGAGGTTGTGAGTTCAAGCCTCACTTGAGGCAGTGAGATGTTACTATTCGTGGTTTCGTGTGTAGATTGTAGATTTGCCTTTAAAAAAAAAAGTAAAATGGATGTAGCTAACGAATGGCATAAATTAAATACTCTGTATATGGTAATGAGCCTCCTTATATTAATATTATAATGAAAATTATTATGGCAACTAATAATAATAATAATAATAATAATAATAATAATAATAATAATAATAATAATAATAATGAAACACCCAAGTAATTAGCGATAATACTGTAACTATAAACTAGAGTTAGAGTAATAGTAAAAACTAGATTTGTGGTCCACGCTTCGCTGCGGATTAGTGTCATTTTAACGCTACTATATCGTTAGACAGTTTTCGGCCTGAAAGTTATCAAAATGTTGTCCACTCTTTCCATATCATTTACGCAATGGCCGACAACTGTTATGGTAATATTCTACTATATAAATGAAAAATACATAAACAACGGGATATATGTTACAGTCTGGGTTGCAATGCTCAATTTAACAACAAAACGAATCAAAACAAATTAAGTTTTGAGGCTTCTAAACAAATTACTTATTCGGCAAAACCTTATGGTCCATATAATTTTAGTAGGTTTTTTAAAAGATAAAAAATCAAATAATATATAGTATATTGAAAAATGTGATGAAAAATAAAAATATAACCCTTTTTACCTATATTTTTTTAGGCTTTTATTACGATAAGATTGTATTAGTAAATTGGAATTAGATTTGTATGTATTTAGAGGGGAAAAAAATGTATTTGCAAAAAAAAAAAAAAAAAAAAATGCTACAGTGCTACAGTACTGCTACGGTATAACAGCACTTTTGATGACATGGCGGGGTCTGATTGGTGGGTGATTGTCCATATTTATATATATATTATATATATAAAAAAATAATAATAATGGACAAGCTCTTGTTGCAAATATAAGGAAGTTGATCGGATAGTAGAAGTAATGAACAAGACAAAATAGAGAGAAAATAGAGAAAGATGTGTGAGAGAGAAAATAGAGAGAGAAAGAGTCCGGCAAGGGGGGGCTCGGGAAGAGATCAAGATCGGTACAACGGTAACTATGGACGCTTCTACGAGAGGAAAAACAGAAACCAACTTACATCCTACATGTTTTTCAACTTCGATGACGAATGGAAAGTGGTGGATCTCTGGAAAATCTTCAAACCTTTTGGTGCGGTAAGAGATGTTTACATTGCTAGCAAGCGGCTTAGAAATGGCCAGCGTTTTGCTTTTGTGAGATTTGGAGATGTCGAGGATGAAGATAGGCTACTGAAATCGCTAGAGGGTATCAAGTTCAACCATAGTATCATCCGGGTTTTCAAGGCTACTGCAAGAAATCCCAAAGATCAAGAAAACACATCTGACCACAATAAAAGTGTGCCGGCTGTTAACGGTGGGATCAAGAACGATAGATTTCAAGATGGTCGCCGTTTCGCTGAAGTTGTAGGTGACCTTCGTGACAAATTGAAAAATAGAAGAAGTGAAAATGGTGCATTTTCGAAGGAGACAAAAGAGGAAAAAGAAAAGCTTGTGAAGATAGAAGATGACGATTCAACTAGTGCTATCCTTGACCGTGCTATTACATGTGACGCAAAAAATCATGATATCCTCTCAAACTTCACCAAAATCTGCAGTTCTGAGGGTTCCACTGATATGGATATCAAGTTTCTGGGTGGTCTAAGTCTATTGATTGTTTTCAAAACAAAGGAGGCGGCATCTTTGGTCTTGGAAAATGCTGACCATTCGCTCAAGAGATGGATTCATAAGATCCAACCATGGGACCTAGAATCTTGGCCAGAAAGCCGTATGTGTTGGTTAAAGATAAGTGGTGTTCCGATTGCTTGTTGGTCGGAGAAGACATTCTCCTCCATTGCGGAGTGGTGGGGAACGGTATACTCGCTAGAAAATTGCACGTTATCTGGGAATCAAAGTCTCCTGAATGGAAGAGTGTTTGTGAAGTTACATGAACCCGGTTTTGTTAAAGATGCTATCAAATTGATGTTTAAGTCTAAAACGTATTTTATTTATGTGGAGGAAGAAAAGAAGACTGGGTCGGGGTCAACTTGGGATTGGGAGGATGATGCATCGTCAGGTTCAAGCTCGGAATATAGTACTGATGAAATCGACTCCGATGATTAGGTTAGCAGCGATGATTTCCAATATCTCTCAGACGATATTTTGGGGGACACATTCGAAGATGATTTTTCTGGTAATGATACGATGGGTAACAATTCCGCCAACATCTCGCCGGAAAAGTCGCCTTCGCCTGTAAACACGGGAGTTCCAGAAGAGCAAGAGTCAGTCAACTTTGGGATCAAGGATTTGTTTGAAAAAAAAGAGGAAGTTGAGGCGGTGTCAGAGACAAAAGATAGTTGCAATAATTGCAACACTAGTCACAAAAGTGAAAATAATGGCCAGAGTTCTTGTGATGAGGTGACACCATCATTCAATGCGGACCCCACACCTGGAAATATGTCCAGCGAATTTCAAAAGGTGGTTGACGAAACGGGCCCGGATAGGGAGAAAAGTCCAAGCCCAATTAGTAAACCCAAAAACAATTCCTTTGGTAACATAAACATAAAACAGCCTGTTGAAAATTACAAAGGGGTAGTCGGGCCTAGTGGTGAAGATGGGCCATCTTATGTCGATGGGCCAGGGTCGTGTGTTAAAAAAGGATGTGATAAATCCAGGAATAGAGATAAAGAGGCAGGTGAAAAAATTAATAGGGACAAAGAAACAGGCGTGAAAAATAAGACGACTTCAGATTCAAGTTTCATTGAAGTTTCCTGTTGCGAAAATTGTTATTGGAGGTCAATGGGGAATTGTAGGGCTTCTTCTAGAATCATGCGTATCAAACAAATGGCTAGGTCAAACTGCGAAAATGATAAAGTCAGAAGGTGTAAAAGTTGCGGAATGAGCCATAAACCGAAGAGTGTGAAGGGAGGCAGGAAATCGAAATCGAAAAGCAAATCGTGTGAATTACCAGGCGATAATGTTAAATTGAGGCAATATGGGGAAGAAATAGGGTTAAGGTGGCCTCACCCTAAACCTCGGTAAGTGTTTTCTCCTTTCCTGATTCGTTTAAGTCTTGTTTCATTATGAAGATACTCTCATTAAATGTTCGTGGGTTCGCCGTTAAGGGTAAATTCGGGTGGGTTAGGAATATTTGTGCGACCGAAAGACCGTGTATAGCGGCCTTCCAAGAGACGAGGTGTAAAAATGTTAATGATCATTGGGTAAGGGCCTTATGGGGTAACAGTGAGTTCGGGTACGTCCAAAGGGAGGTTGTGGGGAATTCGGGTGGTATTCTTTTAATCTGGGATATTAACAGTATTGAGGTTAGTAGTGCGATGGGCAATGAATTTTTTCTAGCTATTAAGGGTCGATGGAAACACTCGGGTCAATAATCAATTATCGTGAACGTTTATGGCCCCCATGAGGATTCGATTAAAAGATTATTTTGGAGTTCTTTAGATGATATTATGAGGGATGTTGATTCCGCTTGGATTTTATGCGGGGATTTTAATGAGGTTAGGGCTATAGAGGACCGTTTAAATTGTCAATTTAGAAAAAGTCGGGCAACAATGTTCAACGATTTCATTAAGAGGAATAACTTGTTTGAGATCCCGCTAAGTGGAAAGAAATTTACTCGTATAAGTGATGATGGGACAAAGTTTAGCAGGATTGATAGATTCCTTGTTAATGATAAGTTCTATCAACTTTGGGACGACCTCTCGATTATTGCATTAGAAAGAAGTTTTTCTGACCATTGTCCGTTGGTTCTACGTGATAAAGTGATAGACTACGGGCCAAAACCGTTTAAAATTTTCGATGAGTGGCTCGAAAAAGATGGGATTGAAGATAAGGTTCGCGAAGCATGGTTGATTCCGGTTCATGGGTATAAGAAAGATTGTATTTTTAGAGACAAATTAAAAAATGTCAAATCCGTGTTAAGGGTATGGAGCAAGGAGACCTTTGGTAAGATTGATTGTGAAATCAGGGAGCTCAAAAGGGACGCGACAAATTGGGAACTAAAGGCCGAAACTCAAGGACTCACTGAAATTGAGCGAGCTAAATGGTTAGAATGTAGAAAAAGTTGGATCGAAAAGGAGAAAACCAAATCGGGCATGCTCAAGCAAAAGGCCCGAATAAGGTGGGCGTTAGAAGGGGACGAAAGCTCCAAGTATTTTCACGCGTCTATTCGACGAAGGTATAACAAATGTAATTTTCGTGGATTGAACATAAATGGGGTATGGAACGAGAGTTCGGGTGATGTGAAAAATAAAATTTTCGAGTATTATGCCAACTGTTTCAAATCAGCAACCGAAGCCAGGCCTGAATTAGTTGACTTCGATGATTCTGACCTGCGATGTGGGCGACTCAAATTCGAGGAAGCTAATACACTTGAAGAAAGATTCACCGAAAAAGAGATTTGGGAAGCGGTAAAGGATTGCGGTAGCTCGAAAGCTCCGGGTCCGGATGGGTTTAACTTAAGGTTTTACAAAAAGTTTTGGGAGGTAATCAAAGTTGACTTGGTGGCTGCCATCGAGGATTTTTGGCTTGAAGGTAAGATCTCGGCGGGATGCAATGCGTCTTTTATCACTTTAGTCCCTAAGAAACAGGTTCCGATTCATCTAAACGATTACCGGCCAATTAGCCTAATTGGGAGCTTCTATAAGATTGTATCAAAGCTCTTATCAAATCGCATCAGAAAAGTTGCTCCAAAACTTGTGGGATTCGAGCAAAGTGCTTTCATTAGAGGAAGAAACATTATCGATGGTGCTTTGATCGTGAATGAGTCGATTGAGTTTCTCAAGAAAAAGAAATCAAAAAGTTTGGTTTTTAAAGTCGACTTCCAGAAAGCGTTTGACTGTTTGAGTTGGGAATTCTTGATGGAAATTATGGAGATTATGGGTTTCGGCTCAAAATGGAGGAGGTGGATATTAGAATGTCTTCAAACCGCGAGCATTTCAGTCCTCTTTAATGGGTCGCCTACAAAAGAATTTAAAATTGGTAGGGGTGTTCGTCAAGGGGATCCATTATCTCCGTTCTTGTTTATCATAGCGGCGGAGGGTCTTAATTTGCTTGCGAAAGCCGCGGTCAGATGTAATCTTTTTGAGGGTGTTCATATTGGTAGAGAAAAGGTGGCTATCTCTCACCTACAATACGCCGATGATACCATTTTCTTCGGGTCGTGGAGTAAGAAGAATATAGAAAACCTCATGTCACTACTCAAATGTTTTGAGTTAACCTCGGGATTGAAAGTAAACTATAACAAAAGCAACTTATTCGGTGTTTGCGTTGAAAGTAGATTAGTTGAAGAAATGGCATCTTATTTCGGGTGTAATGTAGGTACACTCCCTTTCACTTACCTCGGGCTTCCGATTGGCGCGAACATGAACAAATATAGTAGTTGGAAGCCGGTCATTGACAAATTTGAGAAAAGGTTATCGGATTGGAAAGCGCGTACGGTGTCGTTCGGTGGACGGTTGACTCTTGTAAATTCGGTGTTAAATAGTTTACCGTTGTACTACTTCTCGCTCTTTCAGGCCCCGTCTTGCGTAATAAAAAAACTAGAGAGTGTAAGAAGGTCATTTTTTTGGGGCGGGTCGGGAAATGAGTCAAAAATCGCGTGGGTAAAATGGGATGAGGTCATTCTTCCTTTCGAGGAAGGCGGTCTCAACTTCGGTTCCTTAAAAACCAAAAATTTAGCTTTGATCAGCAAGTGGTGGTGGAGGTTTAAAACCGAGCCCACTTCCTTGTGGGTCAAAGTAATTTCGAGTATTTATGGGTCTTCGGGTTATTTGGGGTCAGGGGGGTTTTCTAACACACATTCTCGTTGCACTACTTGGCTTAACATTGTTTGTGTTGGTGAATATATAGACTCTCTTGGCATCAGTTTCAGGAATTCGTTTTGCAAGATAATTGGCGACGGTTGCTAACTTCATTTTGGAGCGATCCGTGGCTAATTGATGGTACATTAAAAGACAAATTTAAGAGACTTTCGAGGCTAGATTCGAATATAGCAGCGAGGGTATGCGACAAATTTAACCAAAATGATGCAGGCTGCAGTTTTATTGGTTCGTGGGTTCGAGATCCAACGGGCAGAGTATGCAGCGAATTATTTGAGTTACAACGTTTGCTGGATCAGTTCTCGGCGTCGAAGGCATGCAACACCAATGGGGCAGACCGTTGGTCTTGGAAGCTTTGCTCAAACGGGTTATTCTCAACTAAATCTCTTACGGGTATTATCAACTCTAAACTGTTTCCTATTGTAAACAACCGTATCGAGACTTTTCGTAATAATTTTGTTCCCAAGAAAGTGGAGGTTTTTGAGAGCTAGACGACGTCGCATTCCGGTCTTGGTGGAATTGGATAAGCGTGGTATCGACCTCCACTCCGTTCGTTGCCCCTTATGCGATGGCGGTGTTGAGTCGGTTGAGCACTCGCTTATCTTATGCCCTCAAGTGTTGGAAATTTGGTCCAAGGTGCTTAATTGGTGGGGCTTTGGTAATATGACAAATTTGAGCTTGGGTGAATTATTTTGTGGAAATGCGAATATAGTATTGTCGGATATGGGTGCGAAGCTTTGGCAAGCGGTTGAGTGGGTGTGCGGCTACCTAATTTGGAAGAATCGAAACCTAAAAGTTTTTAAAAATAAATGTTGGAACCCTCCGGTAGCACTTAGTGAAATCCAAATAGTGAGCTATGATTGGGTCGCGAAGAGATGTAGGTCGAAGAACATTGACTGGCACAATTGGTTTAACAACCCGCATATTTATCTTCAATGATTGGGTCGACAAGTTACTACCTTGGCAACATTTGGCCCATTTTGAATCTGTGCAGATCGAGTTTACTTCTTGTGCAGTGAGTTTTCTGTTGTGGCCAATGGCATGCATTGTATTGTAATTGTTTCCGGATTGTAACCTATTCGAGTTTCTTAATAAAACTTTGCCATTCGAAAAAAAAAATGAACAAGACAAAACGTTCATAAACGGAACATATCAAACAACTTCGTTAATGTACGTGACCCTCACTCCCTTTTTTTTAGTGACTTTTCAGTTACACCAAGTTGTATACAACTTCTCATCCACCCTACTTATTTAATCAAAAGGATAAACAACTAAAGAAAATTTACAATCACAAACAAATAAGTTGAAAGATAGAAACGTGTATGTATAGCGAGTAGGACGCCAAGAAACTCATACGTGGGCGAGGATCCGCATCAGTGATAATTCGGCTTGCTCTGAAGGTATACACAATTGGAACTGTAATATACTAATATTAATTAATCATCTATCTATCATCTAGTTTTATTTTTCTTTTAAAAAAATATATTCAAATCAAACGAGTCAAAGCTAACTGTTAATACCGTTCAGTTTCGTTGATCGCATCGTAAAGTTTTGGGATAAATCATAACGTGTATTTTCAGCAATAAACCAAAGGTAATTAGGTTGTTGTAAAAATTAATCTATAGAAATATGAATGGGAGGCATTTAAGTTATATCAGGCTAGTAGCCCACTTGGATCATGATATATATAAATTGATTAAGGACTGATCGCAAAATTAATTATTGTGATATTTTTAATAATCAAAACCTCTGACTACATACATGTATAAATTCATTCGAAGACATATATAATTTATGGCTAATGATATTTCCAAATCTATTTATTGTGTGAACTACGAACAAATATGTGAATAAATTATTTGGGTAACAAGTAGTACAGAATTCATGAGACACATAGACCTTGAGAAGATTATTAAAACTTTTATTAAAACTAGGTTCGAAGTTAGTGGGTAGGTGATTTTACAAATTGTAAAAGCATTCAGAATATTTGGAAAGGGCTAGGAGAGTCTAAAATAAACAAATTGTTTTATATTGACTAACTTGTATCTCTAGGTTAATGTCTATAATTACTTGCATTATGAGTTTCAGTCACATCTCTGTGATTTGTTTGCTGTGCTATTAAGGTGAGTTTATAGTTTCATTTTTAATATTACCCCTATTTACTAAAACTCATGAACGAACATTTGTGTAGTTTCAATTGTTTGAGGTTGTAGTTTTGATTTTGCGTTCACACTGCAATCGGCCCCTCACATTTGCCTCAATTTACACAACGACCCCTCAAGTTTTCATTTTTTAATGGGTAAAAAATGTAAATATACACTTTTATTAAAATAAAAGAAACAAATTCCACCCGAATCTTTAGCGGGTCCTATCTTCTCGCTCGGTGAAAGTTAAATTTTTCCGAGCCCATCGTTCAACTCAAAAAAATCTTACGAACACAACGGGACTAACTATACGCGAAACGGACACTTAAAAAAAACGCTCAATACATCGGACTATATTCAATACATATACACACCTATAATACGCTCCGTTAACTATGAATATGCAACCCAAAGACCCCGCGGCATCGCGCGGGCTCCTTTTTCTAGTTCTTAAATATTTTTAGGATGAGAATTCATGCATTTTTGTTTTACAAAGTAGACACAAGTAAATTACTAAATTCTATGTTGAGTGTATAAAAAACATCCCCTAACTTGGTAACTTTTAACTAGTGGTTTCTGAATCGGTAGACGCGAATCCTAATTATAGATCTATAGAGTTTGAAAACTCCGCCGGGGCTAGTCGCGCTAGCAGTCAACGGGTGTTCAATTCCATCTTCGAATTTCCAAGGGTATTATTTATATTTTTTAAGTTTGATTACTGGGTGCTCGACAGATAGAATAATTTTATAAATGTTTCTAAACATAAATCTTGTGGTCTACTATTTAGTTTATTATCTGTAATAAACCTATAACTCATCAACATTCGTATTGATTTTTTAAGCATGTTTATTCTCAGGTTCTTAAGGTAATTCCGCTGGTTAATTGCTAAGGTGCTGCATGAAGTCACTCATGTTGCTTTTAAAGACTATTGCATTCTTTTAAAACTTTGTTATATTGGTTATCATATAACTTGACTTCCAAGTCAACTTTCTATTTTTGGGAAATTTACTATCTCTAGTAACTTACTATCTTTAGCAAATGTCTATCTTTGGAAACATACCATTTATGGTAACTTTTATGTTTTTGGAAAACTTTGAAATAATGAATGCAATGTTTATTAACAACCCACTTGCATAGCAACTACTTTCTTGTTTAGCTTCTCAAACTCTCTACCGAATGTCTTCATCTGATTTGCCAAAGAAGCAAGACTCATACCATCATCTTCTTCATAAACACAAGAAATAGTTTTCTTCATTGGAGCATTCCTAGATGATGAGGACATGTAACGACCCAACCCTCGTTATGACAAAAACACGACTAAAAAAAAATTATGAGTCAGTGTATCTGGACGGCGTCCAGTAATGAAGACCAGGACGGCGTCCAAGAATCTTGGACGGCGTCCAAATGTTCTGCAAAATTCTGTTACCGTGGTCCAACTTACGCGAGCGGAAAACCCATTTCCAGACACTTTTAAACGAAATGACACCTAGAGCACGAGCCTTTGGGGTTAAACTACCCAAATCTTGGTCAAACTTCAAAAAGCTAACTTTCAAGAGCGTCCCCTATCCAAAATAAGCGGGAGGCCCCTAATCCAAACGAACACCCTTACCCTTGTCCACGCCGGAACCTAAAAAGAGTAAACAACGAGAGGGTAAGCAAAGCTTAGTGAGTTCAACAATTATACATACACATATATAACCCATCTATTTGCCAACACACCCACCAAATACCTCATACGAATTTATAACTCAAATAGCATGCCATCAAACTCATAATGCTTACAACTCGTACAATATCATAACACCTCATTAACATATTCTCAACACAATACATATAGCATGCTAAACAATAATCAACAACTTGATATGGTTAACCATAACGCTATGGTGCTACCGGCTCGTGGTTCACACCATACGTGATGCTATGACGCTACCGGATCTTTGGTTCACGTCACTACGCATTTGAGTCATACTCCTTTATAGTGCTACCGGCTCGTGGTTCACGCCTCATTTTATAGTGCTACCGGCTCGTGGTTCACACTTCATTTTATAGTGCTACCATCTCGTGGTTCACACTTCATTTTATAGTGCTACCGGCTCGTGGTTCACACTTCATTTTATAGTGCTACCGGCTCGTAGTTCACACTTGATGCTACCGGCTCGTGGTTCACATCATGATACTCATCACATACATGCTATGGTACTACCGGCTCGTGGTTCATACCATAACATTCACAAATAAATACGTCATATACATATACGCATAATTATTCCACTCACTTTAACGCCTTTGGTGAGATAATCAAGCTCGCAACCTTCAACGCGACGTACCTATTACATTATGCGTATAATCAATCATACAATCAAGTTGGTCAACCAACTTACTTATCACCCTTGTGTCATTTGACTCACGGTGCAAATGTGACCCATTTGCACCCTTAACTCCAACATTAGGTCAACTCCGCCCATAACCCTAGCACTAGCCAATTTCGGTCTTAATATACCTTTTAACACAAGGTCATCGCATTTTCACACCCATTAACCAACTTAGGTCATCAAAGACTCCTTTGACCCATTTCAAGGTTAAGACACCCATTTGAGTCACCACCATACCCAAATAACACCTACTTACTCAATATTTAGGTGTGCTAGTAATTAACTAACCAATTTAGACTCTTAAACACATTTATCATTTCAAAACCCTAGGTTAGTCATCTTTGAGTCCTCATGACCCAAACTCACCCAAAAACTCCCAAATCACTAACAAATGAGTTTTATGTTCATCACTAACCTAAACCCTAACCCTTAAACTAATTCAAAGTAAGGAAGTCAAGATTTGTACTTACCACCACAATCAAAATGTAGCTAGGGAGTAGATGAACAACTTTAAAACTCGTACTTTGACCCGAATTAACCTTCTTCCTCCTGGATTTGAGCTTTCTCACTCTAGAACTCTCATCTCTCTCTAGAATTTAAGTGTAAAGGTGAAGGTAGTTGAAAGTGGAGTTATGATTCACTCCAAACTGATATAATGACCTTAAACTCGTCCACATGTGAAAATACCAAAATACCCCTTTTAAATATCTAAAAACAAAACAGCTGACCCGCCAGTTCATCTGGACGGCGTCCAGAATACTGGACGGCGTCCAGCACTTCAAACTTGGACGGCGTCCCAACCATCTGAGAAAACAAGATCTTACAACTCTCCCCCCACTTGAACCGGATTGCGTCCTCGCAATTCAAGCCTTATGACAAGTAGGAAGATATACCAGAACAAACTCTTCGGATTCCCACGTAAACTCGGAACCCTTACTACGACGCCATTGAACTTTAAAAGTCCTTGCCGCTTTATTTCTCAACATTTTCACTTTTTCATCACGAATGGCCATTGGTTCCTCAACATACTCTAACTTGTTGTTCAAGGAAATCTCGTCCAACGGTACCCACGCCGTGTCATCCGCAAGACACTTACGGAGGTGGGAAACATGGAATGTGTTATGAATCCCCGCAAACTCTTCGGGTAACTCTAGTCTATACGTGACCTCTCCAACACGATCCAAGATCTTAAAAGGGCCAATAAATCGAGGAGCTAACTTTCCCCGCTTTCAAAACCGAATAATACCCTTCCATGGCGAAACCTTAAGCATCTCCATGTCGCCCTCTTGGAACTCAATCGGTCGCCTACGTTTGTCGGCATACGACTTCTGTCTATCTTGAGCCGCTTTCAAATGATTCCAAATCATATCAATCTTACTATTCGTCTCTAAAACCAAATTGTTACTCCCAATCTCCTTTTGTCCCACTTCACCCCAACAAATCGGAGTTCGACACCTTCGCCCATAAAGCATCTCATAAGGTGGCATCTCGATACTAGTATGATAACTATTATTGTATGAGAATTCCACCAATGGTAAGTGCTCATCCCAACTACCGCCGAAATCAATAATACACGCTCGTAACATATCCTCCAATGTTTGATTTGTACGTTCGGTTTGACCGTCCGTTTGAGGATGGTACGCCATGCTCATTCTCAATTGTGTAGCCATATCTTCATGAAACTTATTCCAAAACCGAGATGTGAAACGAGTATCCCGATCCGAAATGATAGATATAGGAACCCCGTGTCTCGATATCACCTCCTTGATAAACAACTTAGACAAAGTCTCCGACGATATCGCTTCCCGAATGGGAAGAAACAAAGCACTCTTCGTCAAACGATCAACTATCACCCAAATCGTATCAAATTGGGTTCTCGCCGTCTTTGGTAACTTTGTAATGAAATCCATGGTAATGTGTTCCCATTTCCATTTCAGAATTTCTAACGGTTGTAACATACCATACGGCTTTTGATGCTCGGCCTTAACTTGCAAACACGTGACGCATTGCTCAACATACTTAACAACATCACGTTTCATGCCCGGCCACAAATACTCTTTCTTCAAATCAAGATTCATTTTTGTCGCGCCAGGGTGAATGGAATACCTTGGCTTATGTGCTTCATCAAGTAGCATTCGTCGGTGATCACCCATTTTAGGCACCCACACCCGTCCTTGAAGGACAAAAAACCATTCAGGCCTAAAGTAATAGACTCCGTTTGCCCCACGATTCGTTCTTCATGCTTGTTGTTAACAAACGCTTCAATTTGAATCTCACCAAGCTTCACAAGAAAATCGTTAGTAATAATTAAACGTAACCATCCTACTCGTATCGCCGAATGTTGACTCTTTCGACTCAACGCATCCGCGACCACATTCGCCTTACCCGGATGATAAAGTATTTCACAATCATAATCTTTTACCACATCCATCCATCTACGTTGCCGATAATTCAAATCTCGTTGATCGAAAAGATGTTTTAAACTTTTATGATCCAAATAAATCGTACACTTGACACCATACAAGTAGTGGCGCCAAATTTTCAACGCATGAACCACCGCCGCCAATTCAAGATCATGAGTCGGGTATCTCGTTTCGTGTTCCTTCAATTGTCGAGAGGCATAAGCGATGACTTTACCTCTTTGCATTAGAACACACCCGAGCCCATTTAATGAAGCATCACAATAAACCGTCATGTCTTCTACACCTTCCGGCAACACTAACACCGGAGCTTGACACAACTTTTCTTTTAACAATTGGAAAGCGATCTCTTGCTCATTTTCCCAATTAAATCTAGCGTTCTTTCTCGTCAATTTCGTCAAAGGAGAAGCAATCTTAGAAAAGTCTTGGATAAACCGACGATAATAACCGGCCAATCCGAGAAAACTTTGGATTTCCGTAGGCGTAGTCGGTTGCCCTCAACACTTCAACGTCTCTATCTTCCCCGGATCTACTTGGATACCTTCCTTGTTTACAATATGACCAAGGAATTAAACTTCCCTTAGCCAAAATTCACATTTGGAGAGCTTAGCATACAACTTCTCCTTTCCCAACGTCTTCAACACACCGCGCAAATGGTGTTCATGTTCCATCATACTCTTCGAATAGACAAGTATGTCGTCAATGAACACGATTACCGACTTGTCCAACATAGGTTGGCACACTCGGTTCATAAGGTCCATGAATGCCGCTGGTGCATTCGTAAGACCAAAAGGCATAACTACAAACTCAAAATGCCCATAACGCGTTCGAAAATCCGTTTTCTCAATATCTTCCTCACGGACCCGCATTTGGTGATAGTCGGACCGTAAGTCAATTTTAGAAAAATACGCCGCGCCTTGGAGTTGGTTAAATAAATCGTCAATCCGAGGCAATGGATAACGATTCTTGATCGTCACTTTATTCAACTCCCGATAATCGATGCACATCCACATACTACCATCTTTCTTCTTCACGAATAAAACCGGAGCGCCCCATGGCGAAGCACTCGGTCGGATAAAACCCTTTTCAAGCAACTCTTGGGTTTGATTCAACAACTCTTGCATTTTCGTTGGTGCTAAACGATACGGAGTTTTAGCAATGGGGGTAGCCCACTGTGACGATTGCTCCAAATCCATATGGACGAACACGTCATTCATCGATTTCATTGCGAGGTATTTGACCTCTATATGATACGTTTTGTAAATATTGCATTCTTTTGAAAAGGTACACCATAAATGAATATTTAAATCAAAGGTTTTCGACATCTGATGATTTCTACATATAGACAATCACCGTAAATAATAGTTTACAATAGTAATTCTGTTGACAATGCAGTCAAAATAAGATACATGGTGATGCTTTGCTGAATGCAACGTTTCCTTGATAAATATGCCATGTAAGACTCCATGCACATAGCTTGTCTAACATATAAGCAAACAGCGGAAGACTTCTAGGAACCTGAGAATAAACATGCTAACAAGTGTCAACACAAAGGTTGGTGAGTTCATAGTTTTAGTGTTTCGCATAATCTGTATATAAAAGTGGATCACAAGATTTCAGTTGTTTCATCCAGAAACGTTTATCAAAAGTTTGTTAATAGATTCTACGTAACAGAGCACCCTGGTAACTAAGCTTTAACGTTATAATGATAAATACCCCATTTGTTTTAATACACGCAAACCAACGTGTCCTAAACTCAAATAACACACGTCCGTTAAAAGGCTAGCGCTCTAGCTCGGACGGGGATGTCAAGCCCTATGGATCCATATACTGTTATTCGCGCCCACCAGTCCACATCCTATGTACTGGCAGTTACTAGTTACCAAAGCTAAGGGATTTTCGGTTTAAACTCAGTGTAGAATTAAGTATGTACTTGTATCCATTGCGTTTAAAATAAATTGCATGTATTCTCAGCCCAAAAATATAGATTTCAAAAGCAATTAAAAAGGGAGCAATGAAACTCACCTTAGCAGCACATAAAGTTGTTCATCGTAATGTGACCGAAACTCGGAATATCAAATAATCGTAGATCTCAACCTAGAGAACATATGTTGGTCAATAAATGTCTATCAAGCTAGGTCAAGTCATAGTGTATCACAATCCTAATGCTCGAGACCGACATACAAAAGTTATCCATAGTCGTTTCAAAAAGTCAATTTTGGCAATAGTTCAACAAAACGAGACGTACCTTATATAAGGATTCATTTACTCGGTTGTTAATATTTAAAAATCCACTTTATCAATCTCGTAAACAAGTTGTTTAAATCTTAATTGCAGATTTAAAAGCAATTTCAATTAACGTCAATCATAATTCAGTTGATCATATCCTTTAAACCGTTCATCGAAACTGTAGCGACCCCGACAAATCGTCAATTGACGGCGTCGACTACTTAGGTCCCGTTGCGTGGTCATAGGTCTTTAACGTGACGTTTAACCAAAGATATGTCGCATTCCTTTCAAAAATAAAGATTGTTTCAAAGTTTACAAGAATTGTTCATCCAAAAGTTACGTTACAAAGTTATAGTTACATGTGAAACCTATGCGACACAGTTTTAAAGAAAGTCAAAAGACGCTCCATGAAATGCATGTATACTCGACATCCAATGCAAGTATCAAATAATGAGTGGAAGCATGTTTCACATAGCGTTCAAAGACCTGAGAAAAACATAGAAATCTGTCAACGAAAACGTTGGTGAAATCATAGGTTTAAGTAAGTAAGAGAGTAAAAGTAAGTCGAACTACAAGATTTGCAACATTGATAAAATAGTAGTACATTCTAAAAGTTAATATTCACGAGCACCCAATTATCAAGGCTTAACATTCCGTCCGTTGAACCCCATTAATAGTGCTAGAACAACACTGTTTCTAGAAAATATATTTCATCTGTGGATGGTAGCGAACCGTCCGAGATGAGGGTTTGTCAAACCCATATGGCCATACAACATAAGTTCACGCCTACACTTACACACTGCAAGAGTAACTAATGATAATCGAATTGAGGATTTTGTTCTAAACTCGTATGTAGAATGTTTGTTTTCATGTACTTGTGTTCACTTAGTTAAAAGAAGCGTTTATGTTTTCTCATCCCAAAATTAAGTTCAAAAGAGTAAAAAGTGGGACTATGATCTCACCTTGAGTGCAAGAGTAATAAAGTACTTCAACAAGTAAACGCATGCAAAGACAAAGCTAGTCTTGACCTAAACATATAGGTTGTATTAATAATGGTAAACACGATAGGTCAAAGATGTTCAATTAGTCCTATGGCTCGCTACGACTCGATTATAAAGCATGTGAATCAAATTGTCAAGTTTCATGCAAGATACAAGTATAGAATCATGTTAGAAAGATTGCATAATCATTTGGTTAAGTTTGACAAAAGTCAAACTTTAGTCGGGTCAAAGTCATCGAAAAAGTCAACGCGTTCGGGTCGGGTCTCGAACTATTTTTCTGAGGTTTTTATTCATATATAAGCATGTTAGAACAAGTCTCATGTGAATCGGAGGTCCATAACGTGCCAAACATTTTTCTTATTTTGACCAAGGAGGTCAGAGCCTGGACACGGCTTATGCCGCGCCGCGGCCCACAATTGTCGCGCCGCGACAATACACGGGAGCTGGTACCTGGCCAGTTTCAAATGTTCAAGTCTTGATCCAAAATTCGTTTTTGCACAAAATGCAAATCGTAAATATTTAGAACTCGCACCTTATATCGTTGGAAAGCTCTTTTGACAAGGAACATAACTAAACATGTTTCATTAAACAAAAACATCATTTCCAATAACCGATTTCTCGTCATGTGATCATTTAAAGTCCATTTTCAAGTTTCAAGTTCACAAAATGCATTTTAAGTTTCGGGAATCCAATTCACACATATGATATGCCGTTTTGAAGGTAATGAAACATGCATTACAACTAAACACTAACAATTAACATTTCATGTCATTCAAGCATCAAAAAGTTCATCTCAAGAACGATCAAACCCTAATCAAGAATCACAAAATCATTAATCATGTTTTTGAAGTTTTACAAATCAACCTACACATCAAAATGAAGCTAGTGATACTAGTAACACAATTAAAACATGAACTTTAACAATTTAACAACATTTAATCTTCCAAAATCAAAGATTAAGCAAACCCATTTTCAAGTGTTCAAACTAGTTACTCAAAACAACAAATCGAACAAAGAAAACATATATTCATGTTATACACGAGCCATAGACACTAATTAACACTTTTATAATTCAAAAACATCAAGAACACAAAATCTAGTAATTTTAGAAAATTACCCAAATGAGATGAAATTGGTATCAAGTCGAAGAGGATGAAGAGAGGATTCCAAATATGTAATTTGTTTTGATGTTAGCCTCCAAATCCGAAATTAGATGATGAATCTTGTTTGAGTTCTTGAGAGGAAAATGGAAGTATGAAAAGAGAGAAAGAGAGAAAATGAGAGGAGGAGGTTGAAGGTTTGACTAGTTGACCTAGTCAAATCTTTGGCCTCTTTGCAAGTTTAGTCTTTCTAGTTCGGGTGCGGGTGCGTGAATTAACCAAACGAATTATTTTGAATTACACGAGAGTACAAGAGATGTTATAATCCAATAACGAAAATATTTTAAGAATGTTAGCTAATGGAGGATACGAATCGAGATACTGAGGATATTATTACAATAAAAAGACGGGCGTTAAAATAATTTAACGAAAAAATGCGGGATGTTACAGAAACTACTTGATATCTAAATGAAAAGTCATTGATTTTTCGCCAGCTTTCCAAAAACATGTATATCATATACCAATTACCAGTAATATATGTATTTAATTCGTGATTCATTATAAACTGTTTAGCGACGAATTTTCGCATACAAGCATGTATAAATATATATACTCGAGCACTAGACATGGATACACAATTAATATATAAAAGATAAAATATGAGTGCTTACGTATCAGTATTGAGATTCAATATTGTAGGAAAGTACGTAGACGTAACGGAGATGATAAACACTAGGTTTGATTCACAAATATACCCCTGAACATTACCCATAACCTCCTTGGCAATAACCCATAATTTCCTTAGCACTATCCCGCTTGAAAACCATTTTGAAAGTGACACGCTTATAACCTCGTCGTAGTATTTTATGTTTAATACTAATTAATAATATTATTAATAATAATAATAATAATAATAATAATAATAATAATAATAATAATAATAATAATAATAATAATAATAATAATAATAATAATAATAATAATATAAATTTAAATATAAATATGGAAAGCAGAGAGATAGATATGAATTGAATTAGATCACTGGCTTCGCGTTTTATACTATCTGACTTGTCCCAGCCCACCATGCGATCGCATGGTTTTTGGGCATCAAGGCCATGCGATCGCATGGCCCTCTGATCCAGCTCACATTGTTTTAACTTTTTGTTTGTCGACATAATTTAATAATAATATATATAATATATATAATTTAAATTAATTAATTATATATTATATTTTATTCCCGTGCGTAGTGGACTTGTAACTTTTGCTCCGATAAGTCGTACGTCGTCACTCGACTTATGTCCCGGTTCCGGTTTTTCGAATGTCCTTTCGTACATTTAGAAAAGTTGCATTTTACATTTCGTGTCACGTACATTTGTCAAAATATAGCCTTAAATTATCCATAAACTATATCGCTCAAAGTGTATCTTAAACTTTCGAGTGTTTTGGTCATTTACTTATATAAATTATCGCCTCGTTATATATATATATATATATATATATATATATATATATATATATATATATATATATATATATATATATATATATATATATATATATATATATAATAGTATCCTTTTTACTCAAAACGTTTTATAATTAAATTAATCTCAAATTTATTATATCATATCACGTTTTTATTTTAAAATTTAACTAAGTAGTTCATTTATGTACTAGCGTTTATTACTTCTTTATGTACTATATGACATATCTAAATTTCAATCGAATCCATAAGAGAGCGTAACAATCGTTTCCTTAATTAATTTGAAATCAAATATATCTAATATATATATATATAAACACGTTTTAAAATACATTTTGCAAGTTATTCATATATCTAATTCTAACGATTAATATTCCTTATTATTGTATGTGTCCAAATTACGTTATTTAAACAAACACTTTACCATTAATTTCGAATACCGTTAAACATGAATGATTTCCCAAATCAACGTGGACCTTACAACAGAGATCCTTAATAATATCATAATCCTTAAGGGACTCAATAAATATCTTTTCATTCAATCGTTTGGCATAATCTTTTAACTTCATAGTTAAATATATAAATCAGATAATCAAACCAATAAGTTTAATGCACAGTATCATATACTCCACACTTTGTTACGTTTTCAAATTATAGTAGGTATCTATTTACATATAATTGTTTGCGAATCGTTGAGAATAATCGAAGGGTAATTGAATAGTTCAAGAATTTTGAGATTCAACTTTACAGACTTTGCATATCGTATCGGAAACGTTAAAGATTAAGTTTAAATTTGGTCAGAAATTTTCGGGTCATCACAGTACCTCCCCGTTAAAGAAATTTCGTCCCGAAATTTGAGTGAGGTCGTCATGGCTAACAATAAAAATGTTTTCATGACGAATATGAGTTGGTAAATAGAATTTTATCACCATTCAATAATATGGATAAAATAATTTGATTACTCGAAGCGTATGAAAGAAGTTATCGTAAAAGAGTGAAATGAGAAAATAGAGATTCGTTTTAACTCTTGACGTAGTAACGACTGATTTCCGGAATTTAAGGAATAGAAAATCTTCATTATCTAAATAAGATTTGATTTTTTGAAATTTGCAGAAATTAGTATTTTCTTTGATTAAATGCGTAATCTGCCTCGATTGCTATGTCTGATATTTCGCTATAAATTGACCTCTTCCGTTTCATTTATTTTCACCACTCCTATAATCTTCTTCATTATTTAATACTTCTTAATAGATTGTGAAAATGCTTCATCCAGTTCTGATTCTTGATATACTCCTAACTTTCATATCTATCATTCTTCTTTTTCATCTGCCACCAGAGGAAGTTATTTTCTTCTACTATTACCTTGGGGTTATAGTATTTTTCATTCTCCCGTGTCTTTATATTGCTATACGCATTGATATACACGGTTTGTAATATATGTGTTGTTGTCAGGCTTTATATTTTCCCTTATATTTAGGAGCTCCATGCTTTCATTTTTCCTTCCCGACTTCAAGTCAAGCGAATAATGGTCCAGAATTCGTAGCTATACATTTCGGAATGAACATAGTTAATGTTCTAAGAAAGAAATTGTAATGGCACGATCTTGATTTGTCAAATTACCAGAATATCTGGAAAAGACCGAATCATCAAGAAAATTATTTTCTTGATATATTTAGAGATTAAATAGAATGAAAGAGTTATGTAACGTGGTTCATGATGAGGGTGTGATCTGTGAACCTTTATCACGTTCCATTAGAAACTCAGCATGACTTACTGTAATATAATCACGTTGATCAAGTGTCATTATATTATACTAATTCATGCTTCAGTTCCCAACACTACTTCAAAAAATTTAAATTTTAAACTTGAAGATTTCAGAATTTAAAAACTAAAATAGTTTCTTTTATGATGTAATACAGATATTGCTAAGAGATGAATGATTTCAGATAAGAATAGTTATGAAATATCTTCAGAAATATCGAGGATATTTATAATGAAAGATACGATGATATCTTAGAATTTCTAATATCGAAGGATGATGAAAAAGATTTGTCTGTGAAGGTTTAGAGTCAAGAGCAAGGTATTCGTTAATGACTTCAGCAGACACTGAATCATTTGGATTCTTTGAATATAGAGTTTGGTCCTTGTATCTGTCCTTTGTCTCCTTCATGGTCTGTTAAATTCGTTTTCCAGTTCCAAACCTTCTCTTTTTCTCAGCTTTACCACCATACCATTCTTTATCATCAAACTTTTGACTGTTAACGTCGTTTACAGTTTTTGTTGCTTCATCAGCATTTTTCCAAAATTCGGAGGACTAGTTTCACAGTTTGGGGTGTTTTTCAGAAACTTCACCTTCGAAGTATGTAAGTCTAGAAGATAGATGTTATCTATATATAACTGTTGTCGTAGAAAATGCTGCGAGATTCAAAATATTGATTGCTAATTCCCGGTAGTTGGTATGGAAATTATTGTTACAAGATGTGAAGGAGTACATGATAGGGTTTCAATGAGTGTAAGGATTTTTCGGAAGGTCAAGGATAAATGAAGTTGTTGGTAAATTTACTGCTAATGTGGTGGAACATAAAAGGTTCCCCAGTGACAAAAACGTATATGACAAGGTATTAATAAGGCTAATCTGAAAAGTCGAAGTTCACTTGTTGGAAGTGTGGTAAAACTGGATACTTTGAAATGGATTGCAAGATTATTTTCAGTAATAATAATGTTAAAGGATCTTGCACAGTTTTGAAGTCAAAGTATAGCTTTGAAAGATGTAGAGATCTAAGAATGATTTCACCGGTTCAGAGTTATGACTTGGGTTCTGATCCGTCAATATCAGAATATTTAATTGAATTTGTATGAAAACGATTGTATATCGTTGTGAGCATTGTTAATAATTTTTGAATCAAAGTTGAAGATTGTACAGTTTAACATATTAATTGTGAACTTATATATTTCCCCGGGTATTACCTACCCGTTAAAGATTTCACAAGTAATATTTTGTACAAAAGAATTTTTATTACCGTCTTTATGAAAATATATGTATGTATATTTTCTTCAGATGTAATACAGATTTAATGAGTTAATATCATATTAAACTCATTTGATTTTCGGCTTGAATTAGAAATGAATAATCTCTAAAACATTAGAGATTGCATAATCTTCGCGGGGTATTTCACTAATGAAATCAATACTTCATTATTTATTCTTATTGATATTTCTCGGTGAAGGATGTTGATGCTCGTGGAATTCTTGTGAACCTTACAAGGCACAGATGATGTTTTCTGGAAAGTTTCGAGTACATTGAAAATGAAAATGTAAAATCAATTATGTAATTGAATAATACACTTGGTTTACTATGAAATGGAATTCATTGAGTTGAAATAGAGATTGTAGTTAACGATGGTTAAGTTGTTAACGAATGATGTACATCATAGCATATTAATAATATGAATTTAACCGAGTAATATTTACCCTTTTTCAATTCATACATAATAGCTTAGTACGAAAAGATTTATGATGGTTTCAAAATTTATATATATATAAGATATACATATAAACTCTTCAGAGAGAATGAGTTAATATTTCATAACTCGTTGATACAATATACGCGTTATTGATTCTTAATGATGTCCACAGTGCTTTCTTGAACTGGCGGAGCTTGTGATGTAGCAAATGCTGCTGGTGCTGACGATGCAGACGGTACTGACGGTGCTGATGATGCTGACGGTACTGTTGATGTTGTAATATAACAAGTCTAGCTTGTAAATCATACACCATTCCGATCAGGGTTTCTACTCTATCTGATTTATGGTTAAGGCTAGAATAGATAATCTCTAAACTTTAGAAATTACATAATTGCCGTAGAATGTTTCTCCGATAAAGTTATGAATCAATACTTCATCGTTTATTGTTGTTGGTACTCCTTGGTATCTATGGTGCGTATGATGTTGATATCCGAGGTATAGATTGTGATGTTGAGGCGTGTGATGGGGATGTTATTGTTGGTGGTGGTAATGATACTATTGGTGTTGATGATGGTGGTACCGGTTATGCTGCTGGTGCTGCTGCTGGTGTTCGTAACCCTTGCACCATATTCTCCAAAGCCACTACCCGAGCACGAAGCTCGTTGACTTCTTCTACTACCCCCAGATGATTGGCGGTTCTGACAAGCGGATGAATAAGATTTACAATATTGGATATTACGTAGTCGTTGCGAGCTGTTCTGGAAATGAGGGTGAAAATAGTGTTACGAACGGGTGTTCCGGTAAGTGCTTCAGGTTCTTCGCCAAGAGGTGAATGTGGTGGATGGAAGGGATCGCCTTCTTCCTGCCTCCACTGATTAAGTAGATTACGAACCCATCCCCAATTCATCCAGAATAGATGATGGCTAATTGGTTGATTCTTTCCGGTTACGCTGCTTTCCGAGCTCGAGTGGAAATCCATATCGGAATAGCTATCAGAATCTGAGGAATTCAAACTAGATGCGGAATTCATCTTACACGGTTTGGATAAAGGATTTTTGATATGAAATAATTATTGGATATCGGATGATATTCTAATTACATAGAATACCTATATATAATACAAGGGATCCGTAAATTATGGAGGAACTTTCAAAAGCTGTCAGATAAAGTTTATAGTAACATATACGCTAAGATATGAATTAGCAGATACGCTATGATACGAATTTTGTCTATACTATTCATGCAATCAATGCAGTAAGACGTGTCTAGACTAGGAATGATAAGCAGGTAATTTTCGACAAGAAATGATAAGCAAAAGTTTTGACATGCAGACACAGTCGAAGTCCAGACTTACGAATGTATCCTAACAACTATCAGTTAGACACACTAATACAAGACCTGGTTCACTAGGACCAACGCTCTGATACCAACTGTGACGATCGCTCCAAATCCATATGAACGAACACGTCATTCATCGATTTCATTGCGAGGTATTTGACCTCTATATGATACGTTTTGTAAATATTGCATTCTTTTGAAAAGGTACACCATAAATGAATATTTAAATCAAAGGTTTTCGACATCTGATGATTTCTACATATAGACAATCACCGTAAATAATAGTTTACAATAGTAATTCCATTGACAATGCAGTCAAAATAAGATACATGGTGATGCTTTGGTGAATGCAACGTTTTCTTGATAAATATGCCATGTAAGACGCCATGCACATAGCTTGTCTAACATATAAGCAAACAGCAGAAGACTTCTAGGAACCTGAGAATAAACATGCTAATAAGTGTCAACACAAAGGTTGGTGAGTTCATAGTTTTAGTGTTTCGCATAATCTGTATATAAAAGTGGATCAGAAGATTTCAGTTGTTTCATCCAGAAACGTTTATCAAAAGTTTGTTAATAGATTCTACGTAACAGAGCACCCTGGTAACTAAGCTTTAACGTTATAATGATAAATACCTGATAATGCTAAAAACGAACATATATTTCATAGCATTATTCCTCAAGAAAGACAAGCTTTTAGTTGCAATTGTTCTATTTACAAGTGATATTCGTTTAAATAATAAAAGGTGAAGACAAAAGACAGATTCGACGAATTGAAGACGCAAACGACCAAAAAGCTCAAAAGTACAAAATACAACCCAAGAGGTTCCAATTATTGATAAGAAACGTCTCGAAATTACAAGAGTACAAGATTCAAAACGCAAAGTACAAGATATTAAATTGTACGTAAGGACGTTCGAAAATCCGGAACCGGGACCAGAGTCAACTCTCAACGCTCGACGCAACGGACTAAAAATTACAAGTCAACTATGCACATAAATATAATATAATATTTAAATAATTCTTATAATTATTTAATATATTATATTTATTTATAAAACCGTCGGCAGAAGAAAACAACCAAATATGAGCCTCCCCAGCTGGCCATGCGATCGCATGGTCTGGAAGGCATAAATCCATGCGATCGCATGAGCCCCAGTTCCAGCCCACATGCCTATAAAAATCGAGCTTTGGTGCACCACAAAATCCATCTATCTTTCTCTTCTCCATTCATACGTAATATTTATATTTATAATTTATATTTTAATTTTAATTATAATTCTAATAATAAGGGTATGTTAGCGAATGTTGTAAGGGTGTAAGTCGAAATTCTGTCCGTGTAACGCTACGCTATTTTTAATCATTGTAAGTTATGTTCAACCTTTTTAATTTAATGTCTCGTAGCTAAGTTATTATTATGCTTATTTAAAACGAAGTAATCATGATGTTGGGCTAATTACTAAAATTGGGTAATTGGGCTTTGTACCATAATTGGGGTTTGGACAAAAGAACGACACTTGTGGAAATTAGACTATGGGCTATTAATGGGCTTTATATTTGTTTAACTAAATGATAGTTTGTTAATGTTAATATAAAGATTTACAATTGGGCGTCCCTATAAATAACCATATACACTCAATCGGACACGATGGGCGGGATATTTATATGTACGAATAATCGTTCATTTAACCGGACACGGGAATGGATTAATAGCCACTAGAATTATTAAAACAGGGGTGAAATTATGTACAAGGACACTTGGCATAATTGTTAACAAGGTATTAAAACCTTGGGTTACACTCAGTCGACATCCTGGTGTAATTATTAAACAAAGTATTAAAATCTTGTTACAGTTTAAGTCCCCAATTAGTTGGAATATTTAACTTCGGGTATAAGGATAATTTGACGAGGACACTCGCACTTTATATTTATGACTGATGGACTGTTATGGACAAAAACCAGACGGACATATTAAATAATCCAGGACAAAGGACAATTAACCCATGGGCATAAAACTAAAATCAACACGTCAAACATCATGATTACGGAAGTTTAAATAAGCATAATTCTTTTATTTCATATTTAATTTCCTTTATTTTATATTTAATTGCACTTCTAATTATCGCATTTTTATTGTTATTATATTTAATTGCACTTTTAATTATCGTACTTTTTAATTATCGCAAGTTTATTTTATCGCACTTTTATTATTCGCAATTTCATTATCGTTATTTACTTTACGCTTTAATTTAAGTCTTGTATTTATTTTTAATATTTTACATTTGGTTTTAACTGCGACTAAAGTTTTAAAATCGACAAACCGGTCATTAAACGGTAAAAACCCCCCCTTTATAATAATAATATTACTTATATATATATTTGTATTTTTATAAAAGTAAACTAATATAGCGTTAAGCTTTGTTTAAAGATTTCCCTGTGGAACGAACCGGACTTACTAAAAACTACACTACTGTACGATTAGGTACACTACCTATAAGTGTTGTAGCAAGGTTTAAGTATATCCATTCTATAAATAAATAAATATCTTGTGTAAAATTGTATTGTATTTAATAGTATTTCCTGCTAAAATTAATAGCTATTTTATATACACCTCGCGAAACATTAAGTTATTTTTGGCGCCGCTGCCAGGGATCTCTTAAACGCCGGAAGCGCAACGCTAATATATAAAAAAAAAGATTTTTAGTTTACTTTTATTAAAATTCGTTTTTATAAAAATACGTTTTAAATATTCGAAAATATAAAAAAGAAAAACAAAAATATAAATATTTTTTTTTGAGTTTGGTAAATATTTAAGTTTTATAAAGTTTCTTTATTTCTATTTTTTTTTATTTTGTAAAAATATAAGTTTTATTTAATTAATAAATATATTTTATATTTTACAGCAAAAACAGAAAAAAAGAAAAAAAAATTATTAATTCGGCCTGTCCTGTAGCAGCCCACTCTGTGGCCCGAAACCCTAGCCCATGCGATCGCATGGCTGGGCAACTGAGGACTCATGCGATCGCATGAGCCCATCTGACACGCCAGACTGCAGCCTGCATTAATTACGGATAATAATTATTATTATTATATTTAAACCCTAATTAGGGTTATATATTATATATATTAATTTAGTTTTTATTATTAATTTGTATTTTTAGTTTAATTAGTTTATTTAAATTGTAAAATTAATAGTTTTAATAAATAAATAATATAAAAATAATATTTTTATAAAAATTGTACTTTTTACAACTTTTTATATATTTTTATATTTTTTCCCTTTTTAATCGTTTTAGCGTAACTTTTGTATTTTTCGCTCATATTTAGTTTTAATTCATAGTCTTTGCCATAATTATTTTTACTTCTAGAATTTTAGGCTTTGCCGTAGAATTCCTTAAGTGCTTTTTCTTTAGACTAAGATTTAAGTGCTTTAGAATTTTGCGACGCAGTTTTTAGATTTTAGTACCTTTTTAAGTTATTTTCATTTGGGATTTAGTTTTTCCTGTAAGCTTTAATATTTTTAGACGACTTTTTCCTATGTATCAATTATCATTCCAATTTGTAATCTCAATTTGCGATTATAATTTTAAGTTAGTTGTAGTAATAAGGTTAGGTTAGTCAAGTGTTTTAAGTTTTATAAGTTTCTTTTATTTTTCCGTCACCTTTTATTTTTCAACCATTTTTCTTTTTCGACCTTTTTCGACACGCTCTTTTTCTTTCTTATTTCTCGCTATTCTAGTTTTAGGACATAGATTTTTATTCTACTTCTTATCTAAATTTCTTAAAATTACGAAAATTTATTTTAAGTGGTTAAATTGATAGACATCAAAATTTTCTGGTTCGTAGTAATAGTTGGATTTGTACGTGGACCGGGTTATTGGAGCCAAACAGTCCTCAATTATATTGAGACCAAACGAATCCTGGCCCTCTGCTGCATCTTTTGGCTATTCGAAACGTGGGCAAAATCAGAAAAGTCTATTGATTGGATAACTTATTATAATTTTTATTTCCTTTTAAAAACTAATAGGATATTCAGTGAATGCACCGAGCAAGACGTTCACCACCTTTTGTACGTTCACCACCTGTAACTAGATCAAGACATTTAGCAAATATTACCACCGTTGATTTTTCTTTAGAATCGTCATCCAGTCGACCAAGTACACCAGTTCAAATTTCCGATAATCCATTTTTTGAACCCGACCTCACAATTGAGAATCCGGAGAATATTCAGGAACGATTCATAGATCCTGAACCACTAAACTTTCCTCCGGAACCACCAATCATTCAAACAGAGATTGTTGAGGAACGAACCATTAAATCAGAATCCTCTAGTGATTCCGATTCAACAAATTCAATTATGGAGAATCTGGAACCTTTAAGTATGGAAGACCGAATGAGAGCTAAACGCACTGGCCAAGGTCACGCAATTACTCATCCAGACATTAATGCGCCAGATTATGAAATCAAAGGACAAATTCTACACATGGTGACTAATCAATGCCAATTTAGTGGTGCGCCGAAGGAAGATCCAAATGAACATCTACGTACCTTTAATAGGATCTGCACACTATTTAAAATCCGTGAAGTTGAGGATGAACAGATATATCTCATGTTATTTCCCTGGACTTTAAAGGGAGAAGCCAAAGATTGGTTGGAATCGTTACCTGAAGGGGCGATTGATACATGGGACGTTTTAGTTGAAAAATTTCTTAAACAATTCTTTCCTGCATCTAAAGCCGTAAGACTTCAAGCAGAAATTGTTACGTTTACACAGAAGCCAAATGAAACTCTATATGAGGCATGGACTAGATATGGAAAGTTATTAAGAGGATGTCCGCAACATGGTTTAGACACCTGTCAAATAGTACAAATATTCTACCAAGGATGCGACATCACTACAAGGAAAGACATAGATATAGCAGCTGGTGGTTCTATTATGAAGAAAACCGAAACTGATGCTTACAAAATTATTGATAACACTGCTTCCCACTCACATGAGTGGCACCAAGAAAAAGATATCGTTAGATCATCTAAAGCAGCTAGAGCCGATTCTAGCCATGACTTAGATTCCATTTCCGCAAAGATAGATGCTGTCGAGAGACGAATGGAAAAGATGACTAAGGATATTCACTCAATACGAATTAGTTGTGAACAATGTGGAGGACCACATTTGACAAAAGATTGTCTCAGTATTGAATTAACAATGGAACAAAGAGAGAATATTTCATACATAAACCAAAGACCTGGAAATAATTATCAGAATAATTATCAACCACCAAGACCGATTTACAATTAAAACCAGAATTATAACCGAAATATTCCATACAACAACCAACAAGGTCCTAGCAATCAACAAGTATCCAATAATACTTACAATCAGCAAAGACCTAATTTTCAAAACAAACCACCACAACAAACCGATGATAAAAAGCCGAATTTAGAAGATATGATGACGAAGCTAGTTGAAACTCAAACGCAGTTTTTCACATCTCAGAAACAAACTAATGAACAAAATGCTCAAGCATTTAGAAATCAACAAGCTTCTATTCAAAATCTGGAACAAGAAGTAAGTAACCTAGCAAGGTTAATAGGTGAAAGAAAACCGGGAAGTCTACCTAGTGATACAAATGCTAACCTCCGGAATGAAACAGCTAAAGCTATTACCACAAGAAGTGGTACAACACTTAAACCACCTGAAATACCTGTAACTTCTGATGAAGCTATTCCTACTCCACAAGAACCACAACCTGAACAAGATAAGGAAACATAACCGGTAGCTGAAAAGGTTAATGAAGATAACACAGTTAAGGCTAAACCTTATGTTAAACCATACCAACCACCACTTCCTTACCCGAGTAAAATGAAGAAAGAGAATCTTGAAGCCGAGCAATCCAAATTCTTGGATATGTTTAAACAGATAAATGTAAATCTTCCTTTCATTGATGTGATTTCGGGAATGCCTAGATATGCTAAATTCTTGAAAGATCTAATCTCAAATAGAAAGAAAATGGAAGAACTCTCGGCTGTTACTATGAATGCTAATTGTTCAGCAGTGCTGTTGAATAAGATACCAGAAAAATTATCTGATCCAGGAAGTTTCACAATTCCATGTTTTCTGGGTAGTCTTAGTTCAATAGAAGCATTGGCAGACTTAGGTGCTAGTATAAATCTAATGCCGTATTCACTATACGCTAAACTAGACCTTGGAGAATTGAAACCAACAAGAATAAGCATACAACTAGCCGATAGATCAATAAAATATCCTAGAGGGACAATGGAGAACATGCTAGTTAAAGTTGGTACTTTAGTATTTCCAGTAGATTTTGTTGTTTTGGACATGGAAGAAGATTCTCAAGTTCCTCTCATATTAGGAAGACCATTCTTAAACACGGCTAAAGCAATGATAGACGTGTTCGGTAAGAAATTGACCCTAAGTATAGAGGACGAGAGTGTTACCTTTTCAGTTGATAGAGCAATGCAACAACCGCAATCTGCAGATGATACATGTTATTATATTCAAACTATAGATGCACATGCAGAATTATTAGAAGAATTTCCAGAATTACAAGGAACAGGAGAATGTTCTTTAGGAGAAGGTAATGAACCAATTAATGAAGCTGAAATGTTAGCTACACTTATAGCTAATGGATATGAACCAACAACAGAAAAAATTCAAATGCTAAAAGAAGAAGACAGATATCGATACAAATCATCGATAGAAGAACCTCCGAAATTAGAGTTAAAGCCACTTCCAAACCATTTGGAATACGCTTATTTACATGGTGAATCTGAATTACCTGTAATAATATCGTCTTCTTTTACTGAAAATGAGAAATCACAACTCATTTCTGTGTTAAAAGCTCATAAACCAGCCATTGCACGGAAAATTCATGATATTAAAGGAATAAGTCCTTCGTATTGCACACATAAAATCCTTATGGAAGAAGGTCATAAAACGTATGTGCAACGCCAACGAAGACTAAATCCTAATATGCAAGATGTAGTTAAGAAAGAGATTATTAAACTGCTAGATGCAGGTCTAATTTATCCAATCTCTGATAGTCCATGGGTAAGCCCAGTTCAATGCGTGCCTAAGAAGGGTGGCATGACTGTCATTACAAATGAAAAAAATGAGCTTATTCCTACTAGGACTGTAACAGGATGGCGTGTATGTATTGATTATAGAAAATTAAATGACGCCACCAGAAAAGATCACTTTCCCTTACCTTTTATAGATCAAATGTTGGAAAGATTAGCCGGAAATAGTTACTATTGTTTTCTAGATGGATTTTCCGGATATTTTCAAATTCCAATAGCACCCGAAGATCAAGAGAAAACCACGTTCACGTGCCCTTTTGGTACTTTTGCTTACAAATGCATGCCATTTGGACTTTGTAACGCCCCTGCAACCTTTCAAAGGTGTATGATGGCGATTTTTCATGACATGATAGAAGAATGCATGGAAGTTTTCATGGATGACTTTTCAGTCTTCGATGATACATTTGAAACATGTCTAGTTAATCTTGAACGAATGCTTATTAGATGCGAACAATCAAATCCAGTACTTAATTGGGAGAAATGCCATTTTATGGTTAAAGAAGGCATCGTTCTTGGTCATAAAATTTCAAAAGAAGGAATTGAAGTGGATAGAGCTAAAGTAGATGTAATTGCTAAACTTCCACATCCCACCAATGTTAGAGGAGTTAGGAGTTTTCTAGGGCATGCCGGTTTTTACCGACGTTTCATAAAAGATTTTTCTAAAATTGCCACTCCTATGAATAAACTCCTAGAAAAAGATGCTCCATTCATCTTTTCAGATGAATGTATCAAATATTTTAATATTCTTAAAGAGAAACTCACTAATGCGCCGATCATGATAACACCAAATTGGAATCTACCATTTGAACTAATGTGCGATGCAAGTGATTTTGCAATGGGAGCCGTTTTAGGACAAAGGATTGAAAAACGATTTCAACCTATATATTATGCTAGTAAGACGTTACAAGGAGCATAAACGAACTATACAACTACTGAAAGAGAACTCCTTGCTATTGTCTTTGCTTTTGACAAATTTCGATCATATCTCGTTCTAGCAAAAACGGTGGTCTATACCGACCATTCTGCTCTTAGATACCTATTTTCGAAACAAGATGCTAAACCAAGATTAATCCGTTAGATCTTACTCTTACAAGAGTTTGATATTGAAATCCGAGATAAAAGAGGAGCAGAAAATCTCGCCGCTGATCACCTTTCTCGTCTTGAAAATCCTGAGTTAGAAGTTCTAAATGAATCGGCCATACAAGACAACTTTCCTGATGAATATCTATTGAAGATAGATTATAAAGAAATTCCATGGTTTGCAGACTATGCAAACTACTTAGTTTGTGGATTCCTTGAAAAAGGATTATCGTACCAAAAATGAAAGAAATTCTTCAGTGATATAAAACACTATTTCTGGGAAGATCCACATTTGTTTAAAAGTTGTCCAGATGGAATAATACGCCGATGTGTATTTGGAGATGAAGCCAGTAAAATATTAAACCATTGTCACACAGGACCAACAGGAGGGCATTATGGGCCTCAACTAACAGCAAGAAAAGTTTATGATGCTGGATTCTATTGGCCTACAATTTACAAAGACGCACACCTTCTTTGCAAATCCTGTGATGCTTGTCAAAGGGCCGGAAAAATAAGTCAACGTGATGAAATGCCACAGAATGTCATTCAAGTATGTGAAGTATTTGACATTTGGGGTATTGACTTTATGGGTCCATTTCCAAAATCTAATAATAATCTATATATACTCGTAGCCATTGATTATGTATCTAAATGGGCGGAAGCACAAGCTCTCCCAACTAACGATGCACGAGTTGTAGTCAACTTTTTAAAACGTCTTTTTGCAAGGTTTGGAACACCGAAAGCTTTAATAAGTGATCGGGGTACTCATTTCTGTAATAATCAACTTGAGAAAGTTCTTAAAAGATATGGAGTAACTCATAAAATCTCCACCGCATATCATCCACAAACAAGTGGACAAGTTGAAAATACCAACCGAGCTTTAAAACGAATTCTAGAGAAAACCGTAGGATCAAATCCGAAGGAATGGTCCATTAAATTGGAGGATGCACTCTGGGCTTTTAGAACAGCCTACAAAACTCCAATTGGAACCACACCTTTTTGACTTGTTTATGAAAAAGCATGTCATCTTCCAGTAGAAATTGAACACAAAGCATTTTGGGCTTTGAAGACATGTAATCTTGATTTACATGAAGCCGGACGTCTACGATTAAGTCAACTAAACGAATTAGAAGAATTAAGACATGAAGCATACGAAAATTCGTTAATCTACAAAGAAAGAACGAAGAAATGGCATGATAAAAGAATCAGAAGTTTAAAGGAATTTAAAGAAGGAGACAGAGTTCTTCTTTTCAATTCACGATTCAAGCTATTTCCTGGAAAATTGAAATCAAGATGGTCTGGACCATTCATAGTTAAAAGAGTTTTCCCATACGGAACGATAGAATTAATAAATTCAAATGGAATTGAATTTAAAGTTAATGGTCACAGAGTTAAACACTACATAGATAGTCCGATGGAAGTCGACAATGAAGTTAATCACAATTTCGACACCACAGCTAACTAAGTGTGGGGAGAATCAAGGGGTTTATGTATTTCTGTTAGAGTTAGATTGTCTGTTTTTGTGTAGTTCTCGAAAATGGAACCCGAATGGTCTTTCCCTAGCAGACCCTAAAGAACTAGTCTTCTCCCCCCATTTTGAATTTTTATTTTTTTTTAGGTTTTTACAAAATGAAGACTGCCTGTGAACTAAACCATGGTCTAATGCTACACGCTTTGATCACTAAACGTAATAATGACACACTTCCGAGTGAAATAGTATCAGTAATCAGAGAAAGAATGGACGGAGTTAGAAAAGAATCCAGATGCGAAGATAATAAGTTACAATTTGGTAAAGAAAAATCAAAATCCGCAGCAAAAAGAAGAGCACGACACCTAGAAAGATGTCACAAATGCGAAAAATGGTCACATGGAGGTAAATGTTCAAATAATCAAACCTATTCAAACACCGAATTTGTTACTTTATGCAGAGACGGACCGTTCATATGTTTAGAAGAAAAGACACTGAATGCTCGAGGTTACGCCTATGTAGCTATGGAAAACCAATTAAACCGACTATCTTATGAATGGGATAGATCATATAACTAAGAAATCTATTTCACAGGTATGTTTGTACAGTTTTTTTTATTTTTATTTTTAACCTTTTGATAATAAACGCTAATTTGTTCGCTATAAAGTATTAAATTGGTATTGAATAAAATTAGGTTTGGCGACCGAAATTATTGATATCATTCAAAAATTTATTACATCACTGCGAAATTTAACGTTTATTCTTAAGGTATAAATATCTTTAATCAATCAACCCAAAATATTTAAAAAATTCGTCATGAGTTAAATTAGGTCTTGGAACCGAAATTACTTTACCAAAAAGAGGGGCGTATATTTTTGATAATATTTGATTGATTAAAGTGGGATAAAAAGCCAAAAAGATTTTTAATTTTATTTTTACCATGTTTTTAAAATTAATATATAAATCTTAAATTAATATTGTAAACTTTGTAAAATCAGTATATTTAAAATTGTAAATATTTGAAAAATTAATATAAGTTTGGTGTGAATTTTTAATTTTTAAAATATGAATTTTTAATTTTATGCATTTCAAATTTTAAGTTTGGTGTGAATTTTTAATATTAATTTTGAATTTTATATTTAAGTTGTGTGAATTTAAAAACAAAAATTTACTTTATCTCATTAAGTTAAAAATATGATTTTTAAAATCGTCGTAAGTTGAAGACTAGGTCTTTGAACCGAAATTGCTTTACCCGAGGGAGGGACGAGAACTTTTATTATCATTATTTTTAATCTTATTGAATTAAAGTATGTCAAAAACATTAAAAAAAAAAACCCAAAAATCTTTACTTTTAAAAACCGCACTTTGATTTGACAAATTTTAAAATTTTGTCGAGGGACAGACTAGGACAACGATCCGAAACGCCCTCGCTCCTAAAGGAAACCAAATTTTTAAAATTTAATTAATTATAAGTTTTATAAAGTAAAAGGTTTTATAAAAAAAAAAAAATCAGAAATCACTGTAGCCGGCACCCCATGCGATCGCATGGGGTTTGCACTTGGAACCCATGCGATCGCATGGGGACCAAATGCAGGCCTGATACATACAGCAGCCTGTTCTGTCTTCCTCACCACAACACACACACATTCACGAAACTCACCCAAAAATTCACCAATTTTCGCCATTTCTCCACCGTAATTCGTCATTTTTCTTGCTCTAATCATGCCTAGATTCTCATTCTTCAGCAAATTGGTAAAAATTACACCCCTAAACTCTATAAATTCCTAGTTTTTGTGATAATTACCAATTTTTTACGTAATGCAATTTTGTTAATTTCTAGTGTAATTAGTGTTAAATTGTTAGTATTTTATGCATGTATAACCTAGATTGATGCTATTTAACATGATTTGAAGCCAAAAACTTCAAAATTTTTAGAAATCTAGGGTTTGTGTTCTTGAGCAATTTGGGGCTTTTTGATATAAACAGGTTATGGCCGATTTTTGTCATAAATTATTGCTAAATTGAGTAGTGTAACATGTTTAGATAGTTAAATGATCCAAACAATGATCCTAAACATGATTTTTGGAGATTAAAGTGGACTTTTTAAGTCCAAAATTCATGAACTTGATTAATTTGATATATTTGCCATTTGAGACTTGTTTAATTATTAGTAATGAATATTTTGACATGTTATTTGAGTTAAATGCTTATGAATTTTGTATACATTTTCATATGTGCTTATTTGAAAAGTGTAGAATTGTGAAAAATTGTGAAAATTTGTATAAGTTTAATTTTGATTTAACATGTTATAGTGATTGTTTTAAGTTGTTATTTTGCTAACACTAATGCATATTTGGATGCACAAATTTTGTGTTTAATGTGTTTTGCAGAAAGCCGATACTGGAGGTTCAGGAGCATCATCATCTAGACGACCAGCACCAGCACCAAAACCAGAACCAGAAATGCAACGCGAACAAGAACCACAACAGAAACAACAACAGCCTGATCAGCACATACCTTATTATGATCCGGTACAGTTTGTTGATGAATTCATAGTATTCCCAATGAGGCCGCCAGTAGAATTCCCAACGATTCCTGAGCACACTCTACATCCTAATCTGAGATTTGATAGAAGATGGAGAGATTACGAGACATATCAAAGGAACAAATTCAAATTGGTAACAAAAAATGTAGAGGTGCCAAGGGTAATTGATTGGGCCCCTTTGGAAACGGTCCATCTAGCTGACCGTGTTAGACAGCTTTTAGTTCAAAGGTATGGCAGTTCTTCTTTTACAGATTGGGAACGTCTTTTCACCATTCGTAGACTTGTATATAAGGAATGGTGTGTTGAGTTGATGAGTACTGTATCACTTGATACAAATATAGTTAGAATAGATGATAGAAGATTTCTTAGGTTTATCCTTAGCGGTAGGATGTACAGAATGTCCATGCTGGACATGGCCAGGGCCTTATAGATATATACTCCTGGTGAGTTGCTATTACCCGATTGTACAAACTTGATTCATTATGATGAACGGGTAGATAGTAACTTTGACGCTGACGCCATTTGGAGGCGTATGTCACATTTTGATGTTTTTACACGAGCAGGAGGACACTCCTATACACATATTGACAGAGCCGAGCTTCGTATTATTCATAGATTTTTGGCTAACTCAATTACACAAAGAGGTCATAATAAAGAAAAAATTACCTTATATGATTTATTCTACCTAAAGTGTATTCGGGATCCTAGAAGCTTTGTCAATATCCCTTACTGTGTTGCTTTTTATTTATCTAAAATGGTAGAGGGAATGCAGGACGGGAGTATAATAGGAGGAGGTATTTTTGTTACTCTCATTGGAGAGTATTTAGGTGTTGATAGGAACCAAGGGGGTCCATTACAGATTTGTAGATAACAGGTTGAGCCCTTAGGATTGAAAGTTTATGTAGGTGCTAAGGTATTGAAAAGTAGACGTAACCAGGCAGTACCCTATGAGGGATCTCATCCTCAGGTAGAGAGAGGCTCAGACGAGGAAATGGAGGAGGCGGAAGACATTAGGGATGTCTTTCGAGATGCTATTCTTGACGTCCACGTTCGTATAGATGAGGAAGCAATGACGAACGCGGCCAGACATAGTATGTATGAGCAGTGGAACTCCGAGCGAGTATACGGGGATTATAGGCGACGCCAACACGATAGCTGGTTAGTTCATCAGCACCAAATCATGAGCCAGCTATCATATCAGGTACCAAATAACTATGTACCTACTCGACCTGCTCATTTTCCGCCACATAGCCCCGATATCCGACCACCCTTTAACCGGTATGACTATAACCAAGCCTATCAGAACACCTATAACCAACAATGGAACCCACCCGATGAGATGAACTGGAACCCCTATCCAGACTGATTTAGTTCCATTTGGTTATTTTTATGATTTTTATGTTTTTATCTTTTGACTTTTTCATGTTTAAACTTATGTTATTGGATATATTTGTGTAATTTTTATTATTTTTATTATTATTGTGTACTAATATTTCATATTTAGAATTTGAAAGTGGGATATTAAGTCCCATTTCAAATTGCCATTCATGATTATATTTGTATGTATGTATATTGTCGATTGTACAAAACAGGGTAAAACAGCGCATTTTCAAAGACTGGCATTAAGTTCAGCAAAAGCTACTATTTTTGACGACAAGATGACAAATAAATGTGATGTAACAACAGACGAAATGAACAAATGATATGCACCATTTATCATTCAGCAAACAAACGCCAATATGTTTGGAAACTTTGGTAAAATTTAATCATTTCTACGCTAATCACCCTCAATAATTTAAATTGTACTGATTTCTTGCAAATGAGGGCATTGCAAGATCTTAAGTGTGGGAAGGGGTTAAATTCTTTTGGATTTTTAAAATTTTTATCTTTATACACTTGGTTACCATTAAAAATACTAGTAACGTAGTAGTTGTATTAGAATCTAGTGCTCTCTGATAATAAAGAACAGCCCTAGTCTTATATACTGACTACCCAATTCTAGTAAAATTTTTCAAAATTTTCAATTAAATGAACTCAAAATCATGTTTATACATATTTATGAACGATAAAGCTAGGTGTTAACACCGAAATTATTGTTACCTCGGAAAGGACATAAATTGAGAAACAAACCAAAATGTTAAAATTCATTTAAAATGGAATAGAGAACAATAAAAAGGAAAATAAAAGCCAAGTGTGGGAAAAATTACCAAGTTATCTTAAACATATGTCACATATTTCTGTAACAAATAACTGAAAATACTTTTGCTTTGGACTAAACTAAACTATTTTACCCGATGAAAGAAAAGAAGAGATGGATCTACACGATGAATCAATTCCATCATTAAAAGGAAGTAAAGTCTTCCGAAAAAGACACACGCTTCTTGATTTAGGTCAAGAAGTTGTCGTCCAGACCAGCTGTAGGTTGACGAAAAATCTAGAAAAGTCATCTCTAAAATCAGCAGGAAATCCACGGACCTCAGCATCAAACAGGGTCGCCAAGTGGTAAGATTTATCCTAACCATGAGAAGGATTTATCTCGTAAAATGGGGGGGCACCGTGCAAATTAGCTGGATAAGACTAATGAATCAGATCCCCAGAAAGGATAATCTCCTTAAAGATTAAAAATCAGCTTTTAAGCCTGATATTACTCAATACTAGAGATTGACCTTAAAGATTGAGAATTCAAACTCATGGAATTCAATGATATCTAAACTCGAGCTTGAACGAGAAAATATTTTGATCAAAATTACAAACCGATTTGTTTTCTGAAAACCCTATTTTCAATGCGTTCATTACCATTGAACGTAAAATCCTAGGAATTCACCTGGAATTCATTAGGTCACCTGAACCAAATCGGGTGTCAACCGTAAGAACGGTGGTTTCATAGCATGGTCAAAGACAGGACCTTGTGCCAGACCGAAAAATCATAAGGGTGAGCTTTACTATTGCTCCTACCAAGGATAGTAATTGCGTCCGACACGTTATAAACCATAATTAAAAGCATGTCAGGGGACATTGCCTTAACAGTTGCTTGTTCAACGCTTTCCTTTACAACCGGACGGTAGTTTATCGAAAGGTAATATACGGGACAAGTAAACTGGACGTGTTGCTTTCCTAATACAAGGTTAGCAAGTGGGTGACACAAAACCGCAAGTTTTGAGCTAAAATTTTCAAATCTGAAACCCACCAAGCCCACAAAAATATTTTGCAAACATCGGTGAAGGGTTAATCCGGAAAACTTATCTAGGGTAAAAACTAGATTTAATTTTCAAAAGATCAAATGTTTTCATAAAGATCCAATTTCCTTAATGGATCTAAATTTTTATAGTCATGTGGGACTATAAACATTATCGTTACTACCATTGTTTATACCGCCGTACATGAAATGTCCCGTTCTTATTGATTAAAAACGTTCCATATTAATTGATTTCATTGCGAGGTTTTGACCTCTATATGAGACATTTTTCAAAGACTGCATTCATTTTTAAAACAAACCATAACCTTTATTTCATAGATAAAGATTTTAAAAAGCTTTACGTAGATTATCAAATAATGATAATCTAAAATATCTTGTTTACACACGACCATTACATAATGGTTTACAATACAAATATGTTACAACAAAATAAGTTTCTTGAATGCAGTTTTTACACAATATCATACAAGCATGGACTCCAAATCTCGTCCTTATTTAAGTATGCGACAGCGGAAGCTCTTAATAATCACCTGAGAATAAACATGCTTAAAACGTCAACAAAAATGTTGGTGAGTTATAGGTTTAACCTATATATATCAAATCATAATAATAGACCACAAGATTTCATATTTCAATACACATCCCATACATAGAGATAAAAATCATTCATATGGTGAACACCTGATAACCGACATTAACAAGATGCATATATAAGAATATCCCCATCATTCCGGGACACCCTTCGGATATGATATAAATTTCGAAGTACTAAAGTATCCGGTACTTTGGATGGGGTTTGTTAGGCCCAATAGATCTATCTTTAGGATTCGCGTCAATTAGGGTGTCTGTTCCCTAATTCTTAGATTACCAGACTTAATAAAAAGGGGCATATTCGATTTCGATAATTCAACCATAGAATGTAGTTTCACGTACTTGTGTCTATTTTGTAAATCATTTATAAAACCTGCATGTATTCTCATCCCAAAAATATTAGATTTTAAAAGTGGGACTATAACTCACTTTCACAGATTTTTACTTCGTCGAGAAGTAAGACTTGGCCACTGTTGATTCACGAACCTATAACATATATACATGTATATTAAAGTATGTTCAAAATATATTTACAACACTTTTAATATATTTTGATGTTTTAAGTTTATTAAGTCAGCTGTCCTCGTTATTAACCTACAACTAGTTGTCCACAGTTAGATGTACAGAAATAAATCGATAAATATTATCTTGAATCAATCCACGACCCAGTGTATACGTATCTCAGTATTGATCACAACTCAAACTATATATATTTTGGAATCAACCTCAACCCTGTATAGCTAACTCCAACATTCACATATAGAGTGTCTATGGTTGTTCCGAAATATATATAGATGTGTCGACATGATAGGTCGAAACATTGTATACATGTCTATGGTATCTCAAGATTACATAATATACAATACAAGTTGATTAAGTTATGGTTGGAATAGATTTGTTACCAATTTTCACGTAGCTAAAATGAGAAAAATTATCCAATCTTGTTTTACCCATAACTTCTTCATTTTAAATCCGTTTTGAGTGATCAAATTGATATGGTTTCATATTGAACTCTATTTTATGAATCTAAACAGAAAAAGTATAGGTTTATCGTCGGAAAAATAAGTTACAAGTCATTTTTGTAAAGGTAGTCATTTCAGTCGAAAGAACGACGTCTAGATGACCATTTTAGAAAACATACTTCCACTTTGAGTTTAACCATAATTTTTGGATATAGTTTCATGTTCATAATAAAAATCATTTTCTCAGAATAACAACTTTTAAATCAAAGTTTATCATAGTTTTTAATTAACTAACCCAAAACAGCCCGCGGTGTTACTACGACGGCGTAAATCCGGTTTTACGGTGTTTTTCGTGTTTCCAGGTTTTAAATCATTAAGTTAGCATATCATATAGATATAGAACATGTGTTTAGTTGATTTTAAAAGTCAAGTTAGAAGGATTAACTTTTGTTTGCGAACAAGTTTAGAATTAACTAAACTATGTTCTAGTGATTACAAGTTTAAACCTTCGAATAAGATAGCTTTATATGTAAGAATCGAATGATGTTATGAACATCATTACTACCTTAAGTTCCTTGGATAAACCTACTGGAAAAGAGAAAAATGGATCTAGCTTCAACGGATCCTTGGATGGCTCGAAGTTCTTGAAGCAGAATCATGACACGAAAACAAGTTCAAGTAAGATCATCACTTGAAATATGATTGTTATAGTTATAGAAATTGAACCAAAGTTTGAATATGATTATTACCTTGTATTAGAATGATAACCTACTGTAAGAAACAAAGATTTCTTGAGGTTGGATGATCACCTTACAAGATTGGAAGTGAGCTAGCAAACTTGAAAGTATTCTTGATTTTATGTAACTAGAACTTGTAGAATTTATGAAGAACACTTAGAACTTGAAGATAGAACTTGAGAGAGATCAATTAGATGAAGAAAATTGAAGAATGAAAGTGTTTGTAGGTGTTTTTGGTCGTTGGTGTATGGATTAGATATAAAGGATATGTAATTTTATTTTCATGTAAATAAGTCATGAATGATTACTCATATTTTTGTAATTTTATGAGATATTTCATGCTAGTTGCCAAATGATGATTCCCACATGTGTTAGGTGACTCACATGGGCTGCTAAGAGCTGATCATTGGAGTGTATATACTAATAGTACATACATCTAAAAGCTGTGTATTGTACGAGTACGAATACGGGTGCATACGAGGATGAAACTGAACGAGGATGTAATTGTAAGCATTTTTGTTAAGTAGAAGTATTTTGATAAGTGTATTGAAGTCTTTCAAAAGTGTATAAATACATATTAAAACACTACATGTATATACATTTTAACTGAGTCGTTAAGTCATCGTTAGTCGTTACATGTAAGTGTTGTTTTGAAACCTTTAGGTTAACGATCTTGTTAAATGTTGTTAACCCAATGTTTATAATATCAAATGAGATATTAAATTATTATATTATCATGATATTATCACGTATGAATATCTCTTAATATGATATATATACATTAAATGTCTTTACAACGATAATCGTTACATATATGTCTCGTTTAAAAATCATTAAGTTGGTAGTCTTGTTTTTACATATGTAGGTCATTGTTAATATACTTAATGATATGTTTACTTATCATAGTATCATGTTAACTATATATATATCCATATATATGTCATCATATAGTTTTTACAAGTTTTAACGTTCGTGAATCACCGGTCAACTTGGGTAGTCAATTGTCTATATGAAACATATTTCAGTTAATCAAGTCTTAACAAGTTTGATTGCTTAACATGTTGGAAAAATTTAATCATGTAAATATCAATCTTAATTAGTATATATAAACATGGAAAAGTTCGGGTCACTACAGTACCTACCCGTTAAATAAATTTCGTCCCGAAATTTTAAGCTGTTGAAGGTGTTGACGAATCTTCTGGAAATAGATGCGGGTATTTCTTCTTCATCTGATCTTCACGCTCCCAGGTGAACTCGGGTCCTCTACGAGCATTCCATCGAACCTTAACAATTGGTATCTTGTTTTGCTTAAGTCTTTTAACCTCACGATCCATTATTTCGACGGGTTCTTCGATGAATTGAAGTTTTTCGTTGATTTGGATTTCATCTAACGGAATAGTGAGATCTTCTTTAGCAAAATATTTCTTCAAATTCGAGACGTGGAAAGTGTTATGTACAGCCGCGAGTTGTTGAGGTAATTCAAGTCGGTAAGCTACTGGTCCGACAAGATCAATAATCTTGAATGGTCCAATATACCTTGGATTTAATTTCCCTCGTTTACCAAATCGAACAACGCCTTTCCAAGGTGCAACTTTAAGCATGACCATCTCTCCAATTTCAAATTCTATATCTTTTCTTTTAATGTCAGCGTAGCTCTTTTGTCGACTTTGGGCGGTTTTCAACCGTTGTTGAATTTGGATGATCTTCTCGGTAGTTTCTTGTATAATCTCCGGACCCGTAATCTGTCTATCCCCCACTTCACTCCAACAAATCAGAGACCTGCACTTTCTACCATAAAGTGCTTCAAACGGTGCCATCTCAATGCTTGAATGGTAGCTGTTGTTGTAGGAAAATTCTGCTAACGGTAGATGTCGATCCTAACTGTTTCTGAAATCAATAACACATGCTCGTAGCATGTCTTCAAGCATTTGTATCGTCCTTTTGCTCTGCCCATCAGTTTGTGGATGATAGGCAGTACTCATGTCTAGACGAGTTCCTAATGCTTGCTGTAATTTCTGCCAGAATCTTGAAATAAATCTGCCATCCCTATAAGAGATAATAGAGATTGGTATTCCATGTCTGGAGACGACTTCCTTCAAATACAGTCGTGCTAACTTCTCCATCTTGTCATCTTCTCTTATTGGCAAGAAGTGTGCTGATTTGGTGAGACGATCAACTATTACCCAAATAGTATCAAAACCACTTGCAGTCCTTGGCAATTTAGTGATGAAATCCATGGTAATGTTTTCCCATTTCCATTCTGGGATTTCGGGTTGTTGAAGTAGACCTGATGGTTTCTGATGCTCAGCTTTGACCTTAGAACACGTCAAACATTCTCCAACGTATTTAGCAACATCGGCTTTCATACCCGGCCACCAAAAATGTTTCTTGAGATCCTTGTACATCTTCCCCGTTCCAGGATGTATTGAGTATCTGGTTTTATGAGCTTCTCTAAGTACCATTTATCTCATATCTCCAAATTTTGGTACCCAAATCCTTTCAGCCCTATACCGGGTTCTGTCTTCCCGAATATTAAGATGCTGCTCCGATCCTTTGGGTATTTCATCCTTTAAATTTCCCTCTTTTAAAACTCCTTGTTGCGCCTCCTTTATTTGAGTAGTAAGGTTATTATGAATCATTATATTCATAGATTTTACTCGAATGGGTTCTCTGTCCTTCCTGCTCAAGGCATCGGCTACCACATTTGCCTTCCCCGGGTGGTAACGAATCTCAAAGTCGTAATCATTCAATAATTCAATCCACCTACGCTGCCTCATATTCAGTTGTTTCTGATTAAATATGTGTTGAAGACTTTTGTGGTCGGTATATATAATAATTTTGACCCCATATAAGTAGTGCCTCCAAGTCTTTAATGCAAAAAAAACCGCGCCTAATTCCAAATCATGCGTCGTATAATTTTGTTCGTGAATCTTCAATTGTCTAGACGCATAAGCAATCACCTTCGTTCGTTGCATTAATACACAACCGAGACCTTGCTTTGATGCATCACAATAAATCACAAAATCATCATTCCCTTCAGGCAATGACAATATAGGTGCCGTAGTTAGCTTTTTCTTCAATAACTGAAATGCTTTCTCTTGTTCATCATTCCATTCAAATTTCTTCCCTTTATGCGTTAATGCAGTCAAGGGTTTTGCTATTCTGGGAAAGTCTTGGATGAACCTTCTGTAGTAACCAGCTAGTCCTAAAAACTGGCATATGTGTTTCGGAGTTTTTGGGGTTTCCCACTTTTCAACAGTTTCTATCTTTGCCGGATCCACCTTAATACCTTCTTTGTTCACTATGTGACCGAGGAATTGAACTTCTTCCAACCAAAATGCACACTTTGAAAACTTAGCGTACAATTCTTCCTTCCTCAATACTTCTAACACCTTTCTCAAATGTTCACTGTGTTCTTGGTCATTCTTTGAGTAAATAAGTATGTCATCAATGAAAACAATGACAAACTTGTCAAGGTATGGTCCACACACTCGGTTCATAAGGTCCATGAACACAGCTGGTGCATTAGTTAAGCTAAACGGCATGACCATAAACTCGAAATGACCGTAACATGTTCTGAAAGCAGTCTTTGGAATATCATCTTCTTTCACCCGCATTTGATGATACCCGGAACGTAAGTCAATCTTTGAATAAACAGACGAGCCTTGTAGTTGATCAAATAAGTCGTCGATTCTCGGTAGTGGGTTGCGGTTCTTGATGGTAAGTTTGTTCAACTCTCGGTAGTCGATACACAACCTGAATGTACAATCTTTCTTCTTGACAAACAAAACAGGAGCTCCCCACGGTGATGTGCTTGGTCGAATGAAACCACGCTCTAAAAGTTCTTGTAATTGGCTTTGCAGTTCTTTCATCTCGCTGGGTGCGAGTCTGTAAGGAGCACGAGCTATTGGTGCAGCTCCTGGTACAAGATCTATTTGAAATTCAACGGATCGATGTGGGGGTAATCCCGGTAATTCTTTCAGAAATACATCGGGAAATTCTTTTACAATGGGAACATCATTGATGCTCTTTTCTTCAGTTTGTACTTTCTCGACGTGTGCTAGAACAGCATAGCAACCTTTTCTTATTAGTTTTTGTGCCTTCAAATTACTAATAAGATGTAGCTTTGTGTTGCCCTTTTCTCCGTACACTATTAAGGGTTTTCCTTTTTCTCGTATAATGCGAATTGCATTTTTATAACAAACGATCTCTGCTTTCACTTCTTTCAACCAGTCCATACCGATTATCACATCAAAACTCCCTAACTCTACTGGTATCAAATCAATCTTAAATGTTTCGCTAACCAGTTTAATTTCTCGATTCCGACATATATTATCTGTTGAAATTAATTTACCATTTGCTAATTCGAGTAAAAATTTACTATCCAAAGGCGTCAATGGACAACTTAATTTAGCACAAAAATCTCTACTCATATAGCTTCTATCAGCACCCGAATAAAAAAAAAACGTAAGCAGATTTATTGTCAATAAGAAACGTACCCGTAACAAGCTCCAGGTCTTCCTGTGCCTCTGCCGCATTAATATTGAAAACTCTTCCGCGGCCTTGTCCATTCGTGTTCTCCTGGTTCGGGCAATTTCTAATAATGTGGCCCGGTTTTCCACATTTATAACAAACTACATTGGCATAACTTGCTCCGACTCTACTTGCTCCACCATTACTCGTTCCGACACCATTTTATCCTTTCGTTCTATTAACCCCTGGTCCGTAGACCTCACACTTCACAGCGCTATGACCATTTCTGTTACACTTGTTGCAAAATTTGGTGCAGAACCCGGAGTGATACTTTTCACACCTTTGGCATAGCTGCTTCTGATTGTTGTTGTTGTTGCGGTTATTATTATTGTTGGAATGATTGTTGTAGTTGATGTTGTTGTTGTCGTGTTCTTGTTGTTGTTGTTGTTGTTGTTGGGCCGTTTGTTGTAGTTTCGATTGATGTTGCGATTGTTGGGATAATTGTTGCGATTATTGTTGTAATTGCTGTTGTTGTTGTATTGGTGATTCTTATCACCGTTTTCCTCCCACTTTCTTTTGACTTGCTTCACATTGGCCTCTTCAGCAGTCTATTCTTTAATTCTTTCTTCAATCTGGTTCACTAGTTTGTGAGCCATTCTACATGCCTGTTGTATGGAGGCGGGCTCGTGTGAACTTATATCTTCTTGGATTCTTTCCGGTAATCCTTTCACAAACGCGTCGATCTTCTCTTCCTCATCTTCGAATGCTCCCGGACACAATAGGCACAATTCTGTGAATCGTCTTTTGCACGTGGTAATATCAAATCCTTGGGTTCGTAACCCTCTAAGTTCTATCTTGATCTTATTGACCTCGGTTCTGGGACGGTACTTCTCGTTCATCAAGTGCTTGAATGCTGACCACGGTAGTGCGTACGCATCGTCTTGTCCCACTTACTCTAGATAGGTATTCCACCATGTTAACGCAGAACCTGTGAAGGTATGTGTAGTGTACTTCACTTTGTCCTCTTCAGTACACTTACTTATGGTAAACACCGATTCGACCTTCTCGGTCCACCGTTTCAATCCGATCGGTCCTTCGGTTCCATCAAATTCCAAAGGTTTGCAGGCAGTGAATTCTTTGTAGGTGCATCGTAGGTGCATCCTACACGATTTCCTGTACTGCTAGATCCAAGGTTATTGTTGGTATGTAGCGCAGCCTGTACTGCGGCTATGTTTGAAGCTAGAAAAGTACGGAATTCCTCTTCATTCATATTCCCGATGTGTCGAGTAGTCGGTGCCATTTCCTTCAAAATAGTCAAATGGAAAAAGTTAATCATACAGAATATTAAGAGTAGTTAATAGTATTTCGTAGCATAATATGAACTCATTTATAAAAGCTTTTTCTTCATATTAGCATTTTATAAGTTTAAATTCGGGTAGTACCTACCCGTTAAGTTCATACTTAGTAGCTAATATACAATTCAACTATTACAATTCTATATGAAAAACTGATTATAATAATATTTCGCGTTCAAACTTTTACACAATATTTTACAAACTTACAATACCGCTTATTTTACATATAGCATGAAATATAGCACACAATAACTTTGATACAAGATAGTTGTGAAGATAATTCTAGCTAGTACACAAGTCGTTCAGCAAAGGCAATAAAGACACGTAATTCATACGTCCAGAAACAAGTCATGCATTCTGGTTTTACTAGGACTACTTCCCATCCTTGGTCTTGTGGAACATAACCGTTATGGCCATTGATAAGACAGCATGTTGTAACGTCGTCAAAGGGACGAGGGTTACGTAATGTCCAACAGTCCCGTAACAATCTAAAAACCTCATTTCTTACCCCAATTACCGACTCCGTCACTTGTGGGAACGTTTTGTTTAATAGTTGTAGCCCGATGTTCTTGTTCTCACTTTGGTGAGAAGCGAACATTACTAATCCGTAAGCATAACATGCTTCTTTATGTTGCATGTTAGCCGCTTTTTCTAAATCACGAAGTCCAATATTCGGATATATTGAGTCAAAATAATTTCTTAACCCATTGCGTAAAATAGCATTTGGGTTCCCCGCAATATATGCGTCAAAGAAAACACATCGTAACTTATGGATTTCCCAATGTGATATCCCCCATCTTTCAAACGAAAGCCTTTTATAAACCAAGGCATTCTTGGAACTTTCTTCGAATGTCTTACAAACTGATCTCGCCTTAAATAGTTGTGCCGAAGAATTCTGACCGACTCTAGACAAGATTTCATCAATCATGTCTCCGGGTAGGTCTCTTAAAATATTGGGTTGTCTATCCATTTTGTGTTTTTATACTGTAAAATAGACAAGAGTTAGATTCATAAAAAAAAAAATACTTATTAATACAAGCAATTTTTACATATATCATAAAGCATAAGGACACTATATTACATATATTACACCACACGAATACAACTATCTTATTCCGACTCGCTTGTTTCTTCTTCTTCGGTTTTGGTTCGTTTTACCAAGTTTCTAGGGATATATGATGTTCCCCTAATACGAGCCGTCGTTTTCCACATTGGTTTAGAAAAACCTGGTGGTTTAGAGGTTCCCGGGTCATTGTTACAACTTAAGGACTTCGGGGGTTGACGATACATATAAAGTTCATCGGGGATGGAATTAGATTTCTCTATTTTTATGCCCTTTCCCTTATTATTTTCTTTTGAGTTTTTAAATTCAGTTGGGGTAATTTCTATAACATCATTGGAATTCTCGTCGGAATCCGATTCATCGGAGAATTGGTAATCCTCCCAATATTTTGCTTCCTTGGCGGAAACACCATTGACCATAATTAACCTTGGTCGGTTGGTTGAGGATTTTCTTTTACTTAACCGTTTTATTATTTCCCCCACCGGTTCTATTTCTTCATCCGGTTCCGATTCTTCTTCCGGTTCTGATGCTTCTTCCGGTTCCGACTCTTCTTCCGGTTCCGACTCGGGAACTTGTGAATCAGTCCACGAATCATTCCAATTTACATTTGACTCTTCATTATTATTAGGTGAGTCAATGGGACTTGTTCTAGAGGTAGACATCTATCACATAATATCAAACGCGTTAAGATATTAATATATCACATAATATTCACATGTTAAAAATATATAGTTTCCAACAAAATTTGTTAAGCAATCATTTTTCAAGTAAACACGGTCGAAGTCCAGACTCACTAATGCATCCTAAAAAACTCGATAAGACACACTAATGCAAAATTCTGGTTCTCTAAGACCAACGCTCGGATACCAACTGAAATGTCCCGTTCTTATTGATTAAAAACGTTCTATATTAATTGATTTCATTGCGAGGTTTTGACCTCTATATGAGACGTTTTTCAAAGACTGCATTCATTTTTAAAACAAACCATAACCTTTATTTCATAGATAAAGGTTTTAAAAAGCTTTACGTAGATTATCAAATAATGATAATCTAAAATATCTTGTTTACACACGACCATTACATAATGGTTTACAATACAAATATGTTACAACAAAATAAGTTTCTTGAATGCAGTTTTTACACAATATCATACAAGCATGGACTCCAAATCTCGTCCTTATTTAAGTATGCGACAGCGGAAGCTCTTAATAATCACCTGAGAATAAACATGCTTAAAACGTCAACAAAAATGTTGGTGAGTTATAGGTTTAACCTATATATATCAAATCATAATAATAGACCACAAGATTTCATATTTCAATACACATCCCATACATAGAGATAAAAATCATTCATATGGTGAACACCTGGTAACCGACATTAACAAGATGCATATATAAGAATATCCCCATCATTCCGGGACACCCTTCGGATATGATATAAATTTTGAAGTACTAAAGCATCCGGTACTTTAGATGGGGTTTGTTAGGCCCAATAGATCTATCTTTAGGATTCGCGTCAATTAGGGTGTCTGTTCCCTAATTCTTAGATTACCAGACTTAATAAAAAGGGGCATATTCGATTTCGATAATTCAACCATAGAATGTAGTTTCACGTACTTGTGTCTATTTTGTAAATCATTTATAAAACCTGCATGTATTCTCATCCCAAAAATATTAGATTTTAAAAGTGGGACTATAACTCACTTTCACAGATTTTTACTTCGTCGAGAAGTAAGACTTGGCAACTGTTGATTCACGAACCTATAACAATATATACATGTATATTAAAGTATGTTCAAAATATATTTACAACACTTTTAATATATTTTGATGTTTTAAGTTTATTAAGTCAGCTGTCCTCGTTAGTAACCTACAACTAGTTGTCCACAGTTAGATGTACAGAAATAAATCGATAAATATTATCTTGAATCAATCCACGACCCAGTGTATACGTATCTCAGTATTGATCACAACTCAAACTATATATATTTTGGAATCAACCTCAACCCTGTATAGCTAACTCCAACATTCACATATAGAGTGTCTATGGTTGTTCCGAAATATATATAGATGTGTCGACATGATAGGTCGAAACATTGTATACATGTATATGGTATCTCAAGATTACATAATATACAATACAAGTTGATTAAGTTATGGTTGGAATAGATTTGTTACCAATTTTCACGTAGCTAAAATGAGAAAAATTATCCAATCTTGTTTTACCCATAACTTCTTCATTTTAAATCCGTTTTGAGTGAATCAAATTGCTATGGTTTCATATTGAACTCTATTTTATGAATCTAAACAGAAAAAGTATAGGTTTATTGTCAGAAAAATAAGTTACAAGTCGTTTTTGTAAAGGTAGTCATTTCAGTCGAAAGAACGACGTCTAGATGACCATTTTAGAAAACATACTTCCACTTTGAGTTTAACCATAATTTTTGGATATAGTTTCATGTTCATAATAAAAATCATTTTCTCAGAATAACAACTTTTAAATCAAAGTTTATCATAGTTTTTAATTAACTAACCCAAAACAGCCCGCGGTGTTACTACGACGGCGTAAATCCGGTTTTACGGTGTTTTTCGTGTTTCCAGGTTTTAAATCATTAAGTTAGCATATAATATAGATATAGAACATGTGTTTAGTTGATTTTAAAAGTCAAGTTAGAAGGATTAACTTTTGTTTGAGAACAAGTTTAGAATTAACTAAACTATGTTCTAGTGATTACAAGTTTAAACCTTCGAATAAGATAGCTTTATATGTAAGAATCGAATGATGTTATGAACATCATTACTACCTTAAGTTCCTTGGATAAACCTACTGGAAAAGAAAAAAAATGGATCTAGCTTCAACGGATCCTTGGATGGCTCGAAGTTCTTGAAGCAGAATCATGACACGAAAACAAGTTCAAGTAAGATCATCACTTGAAATATGATTGTTATAGTTATAGAAATTGAACCAAAGTTTGAATATGATTATTACCTTGTATTAGAATGATAACCTACTGTAAGAAACAAAGATTTCTTGAGGTTGGATGATCACCTTACAAGATTGAAAGTGAGCTAGCAAACTTGAAAGTATTCTTGATTTTATGTAACTAGAACTTGTAGAATTTATGAAGAACACTTAGAACTTGAAGATAGAACTTGAGAGAGATCAATTAGATGAAGAAAATTGAAGAATGAAAGTGTTTGTAGGTGTTTTTGGTCGTTGGTGTATGGATTAAATATAAAGGATATGTAATTTTGTTTTCATGTAAATAAGTCATGAATGATTACTCATATTTTTGTAATTTTATGAGATATTGCATGCTAGTTGCCAAATGATGGTTCCCACATATGTTAGGTGACTCACATGGGCTGCTAAGAGCTGATCATTGGAGTGTATATACCAATAGTACATACATCTAAAAGCTGTGTATTGTACGAGTACGAATACGGGTGCATACGAGGATGAAACTGAACGAGGATGTAATTGTAAGCATTTTTGTTAAGTAGAAGTATTTTGATAAGTGTATTGAAGTCTTTCAAAAGTGTATAAATACATATTAAAACACTACATGTATATACATTTTAACTGAGTCGTTAAGTCATCGTTAGTCGTTACATGTAAGTGTTGTTTTGAAACCTTTAGGTTAACGATCTTGTTAAATGTTGTTAACCCAATGTTTATAATATCAAATGAGATTTTAAATTATTATATTATCATGATATTATCATGTATGAATATCTCTTAATATGATATATATACATTAAATGTCTTTACAACAATAATCGTTACGTATATGTCTCGTTTAAAAATCATTAAGTTAGTAGTCTTGTTTTTACATATGTAGTTCATTGTTAATATACTTAATGATATGTTTACTTATAATAGTATCATGTTAACTATATATATATCCATATATATGTCATCATATAGTTTTTACAAGTTTTAACGTTCGTGAATCACCGGTCAACTTGGGTAGTCAATTGTCTATATGAAACATATTTCAATTAATCAAGTCTTAACAAGTTTGATTGCTTAACATGTTGGAAACATTTAATCATGTAAATATCAATCTTAATTAGTATATATAAACATGGAAAAGTTCGGGTCACTACAGTATAGAAATCACTGATGTACAAAGTGTGAAGAATAAAGAAGTGATTCTAGTATTTCAAGACGATATTGCTTGAGGACAAGCAACGCTCAAGTGTGGGAATATTTGATAATGCTAAAAACGAACATATATTTCATAGCATTATTCCTCAAGAAAGACAAGCTTTTAGTTGCAATTGTTCTATTTACAAGTGATATTCGTTTAAATAATAAAAGGTGAAGACAAAAGACAGATTCGACGAATTGAAGACGCAAACGACCAAAAAGCTCAAAAGTACAAAATACAATCCAAGAGGTTCCAATTATTGATAAGAAACGTCTCGAAATTACAAGAGTACAAGATTCAAAACGCAAAGTACAAGATATTAAATTGTACGCAAGGACGTTCGAAAATCCGGAACCGGGACCAGAGTCAACTCTCAACGCTCGACGCAACGGACTAAAAATTATAAGTCAACTATGCACATAAATATAATATAATATTTAAATAATTCTTATAATTATTTAATATATTATATTTATTTATAAAACCGTCGGCAGAAGAAAACAACCAAATATGAGCCTCCCCAGCTGGCCATGCGATCGCATGGCCTGGAAGGCATAAATCCATGCGATCGCATGAGCCCCAGTTCCAGCCCACATGCCTATAAAAATCGAGCTTTGGTGCACCACAAAATCCATCTATCTTTCTCTTCTCCATTCATACGTAATATTTATATTTATAATTTATATTTTAATTATAATTCTAATAATAAGGGTATGTTAGCGAATGTTGTAAGGGTGTAAGTCGAAATTCTGTCCGTGTAACGCTACGCTATTTTTAATCATTGTAAGTTATGTTCAATCTTTTTAATTTAATGTCTCGTAGCTAAGTTATTATTATGCTTATTTAAAACGAAGTAATCATGATGTTGGGCTAATTACTAAAATTGGGTAATTGGGCTTTGTACCATAATTGGGGTTTGGACAAAAGAACGAAACTTGTGGAAATTAGACTATGGGCTATTAATGGGCTTTATATTTGTTTAACTAAATGATAGTTTGTTAATGTTAATATAAAGATTTACAATTGGGCGTCCCTATAAATAACCATATACACTCAATCGGACACGATGGGCGGGATATTTATATGTACGAATAATCGTTCATTTAACCGGACACGGGAATGGATTAATAGCCACTAGAATTATTAAAACAGGGGTGAAATTATGTACAAGGACACTTGGCATAATTGTTAACAAAGTATTAAAACCTTGGGTTACACTCAGTCGACATCCTGGTGTAATTATTAAACAAAGTATTAAAATCTTGTTACAGTTTAAGTCCCCAATTAGTTGGAATATTTAACTTCGGGTATAAGGATAATTTGACGAGGACACTCGCACTTTATATTTATGACTGATGGACTGTTATGGACAAAAACCAGACGGACATATTAAATAATCCAGGACAAAGGACAATTAACCCAGGGGCATAAAACTAAAATCAACACGTCAAACATCATGATTACGGAAGTTTAAATAAGCATAATTCTTTTATTTCATATTTAATTTCCTTTATTTTATATTTAATTGCACTTCTAATTATCGCATTTTTATTGTTATTATATTTAATTGCACTTTTAATTATCGTACTTTTTAATTATCGCAAGTTTATTTTATCGCACTTTTATTATTCGCAATTTCATTATCGTTATTTACTTTACGCTTTAATTTAAGTCTTGTATTTATTTTTAATATTTTACATTTGGTTTTAACTGCGACTAAAGTTTTAAAATCGACAAACCGGTCAGTAAAAGGTAAAAACCCCCCCTTTATAATAATAATATTACTTATATATATATTTGTATTTTTATAAAAGTAAACTAATATAGCGTTAAGCTTTGTTTAAAGATTTCCCTGTGGAACGAACCGGATTTACTAAAAACTACACTACTGTACGATTAGGTACACTGCCTATAAGTGTTGTAGCAAGGTTTAAGTATATCTATTCTTAAATAATATTTCCTGCTAAAATTAATAGCTATTTTATATACACCTCGCGAAACATCAATACCCCATTCGTTTTAATACACGCAAACCAACGTGTCCTAAACTTAAATAACACACGTCCGTTAAAAGGCTAGCGCTCTAGCTCGGACGAAGATGTCAAGCCCTATGGATCCATATACTGTTATTTGCGCCCACCAGTCCACATCCTATGTACTGGCAGTTACTAGTTACCAAAGCTAAGGGATTTTCGGTTTAAACTCAATGTAGAATTAAGTATGTACTTGTATCCATTGAGTTTAAAATAAATTGCATGTATTCTCAGCCCAAAAATATAGATTGCAAAAGCAATTAAAAAGGGAGCAATGAAACTCACCTTAGCAGCACATAAAGTTGTTCATCGTAATGTGACCGAAACTCGAAATATCAAATAATCGTAGATCTCAACCTAGAGAACATATGTTGGTCAATAAATGTCTATCAAGCTAGGTCAAGTCATAGTGTATCACAATCCTTATGCTCGAGACTGACATACAAAAGTTATCCGTAGTCGTTTCAAAAAGTTAATTTTGACAATAGTTCAACAAAACGAGACGTACCTTATATAAGGATTCATTTACTCGGTTGTTAATATTTAAAAATCCACTTTTTCAATCTCGTAAACAAGTTGTTTAAATCTTAATTGCAGATTTAAAAGCAATTTCAATTAACGTCAATCATAATTCAGTTGATCATATCTTTTAATCTGTTCATCGAAACTATTCGATATCTAAATGAAAAGTCATTGATTTTTTGCCAGCTTTCCAAAAACATGTATATCATATACCAATTACCAGTAATATATGTATTTAATTTGTGATTCATTATAAACTGTTTAGTGATGAATTTTAGCATACAAGCATGTATAAATATATATACTCGAGCACTAGACATGGATACATAATTAATATATAAAAGATAAAATATGAGTGCTTACGTATCAGTATTGTGATTCAATATTGTAGAAAAGTACGTAGACGTAACGGAGATGATAAACACTAGGTTTGATTCACAAATATACCCCTGAACATTACCCATAACCTCCTTGGCAATAACCCATAATTTCCTTAGCTCTATCCCGCTTGAAAACCATTTTGAAAGTGACACGCTTATAACCTCGTCGTAGTATTTTATGTTTAATACTAATTAATAATATTAATAATAATAAGATTAATAATAATATTAATCTTAATAATAATAATAATAATAATAATAATAATAATAATAATAATAATAATAATAATAATAATAATAATAATAATAATAATAATATAAATTTAAATATAAATATGGAAAGCAGAGAGATAGATATGAATTGAATTCGATCACTGGCTTCGCGTTTTATACTATCTGACTTATCCCAGCCCACCATGTGATCGCATGGTTTTTGGGCATCAAGGCCATGCGATCGCATGGCCCTCTGATCCAGCTCACATTGTTTTAACTTTTTGTTTGTCGACATAATTTAATAATATTATATATAATATATACACTTTAAATTAATTAATTATATATTATATTTTATTCCCGTGCGTAGTGGACTTGTAACTTTTGCTTCGATAAGTCGTACGTCGTCACTCGACTTATGTCCCAGTTCCAATTTTTTGAATGTCCTTTCGTACATTTAGAAAACTTGCATTTTACGTTTCGTGTCACGTACATTTGTCAAAATATAGCCTTAAATTATCCATAAACTATATCGCTCAAAGTGTATCTTAAACTTTCGAGTGTTTTGGTCATTTACTTATATAAATTATCACCTCGTTATATATACATATACTTATATATATAATAGTATCCTTTTTACTCAAAACGTTTTATAATTAAATTAATCTCAAATTTATTATATCATATCACGTTTTTATTTTAAAACTTAACTAAGTAGTTCATTTATGTACTGGCGTTTATTACTTCTTTATGTACTATATGACATATCTAAATTTCAATCGAATCCATAAGAGAGCGTAACAATCGTTTCCTTAATTAATTTGAAATCAAATATATCTAATATATATATATAAACACGTTTTAAAATACATTTTGCAAGTTATTCATATATCTAATTCTAACAGTTAATATTCCTTATTATTGTATGTGTCCAAATTACGTTATTTAAACAAACACTTTACCATTAATTTCGAATACCGTTAAACATGAATGATTTCCCAAATCAACGTGGACCTCACAACAGAGACCCTTAATAATATCATAATCCTTAAGGGACTCAATAAATATCTTTTCCTTCAATCGTTTGGCATAATCTTTTAACTTCGTAGTTAAATATATAAATCAGATAATCAAACCAATAAGTTTAATGCACAGTATCATATACTCCACACTTTGTTACGTTTTCAAATTATAGTAGGTATCTATTTACATATAATTTTTTGCGAATCGTTGAGAATAATCGAAGGGTAATTGAATAGTTCAAGAATTTTGAGATTCAACTTTACAGACTTTGCATATCGTGTCGGAAACGTTAAAGATTAAGTTTAAATTTGGTCAGAAATTTCCGGTCATCACACCCCCGGAACCAACTCAATGCGAAACTCAACTTGTCTTTCCGCCGGAACACCCGGTAATTCATCCGGAAAAACGTCTTCGAATTCATTAACCACCGGAATTTCACGAATGGATGGTGGCTCTTCAAGAGTATCAACTACATGAGCAAGAAAAGCCATACCACCACTATTAAGAAAACGAAGCGCCCGTACAATAGTGCATAATGGCACAAGTCTTCTCTGTTTCTCACCATGAATAATTAGTTCTCCCCCACTTGGGGTCTTTACACGAATAGAATTTTCATGGCATGCAATATCAGCTCTATAACGATCGAGCCAATTAATACCAACGACGATATCAAATTCACCCAGGGTCATCGGGATAAGATCAATTTTAAACGTTTCGGAACCAAACATAATATCACAATCATTACAAACATCAACCCCTAGCACTGTCTTACCATCTGCTATTTCAACTTTTACGGGATGACTTAACTTAGCTAGTGGTTTATCAAGCTTAGACACAAATCGCGGAGACACAAACGTTAAATTAGCACCGCTATCAAATAGTATCCTTGTCGGATTATAGTTAACCATGAAAGTACCTGAGACAACTTCATTGGATTGCTTGGCTTCATCATTCGTCATCAAATAATTTCATCCTCTAGCCGTACCCGCTGCATTCTCTAACTGTTTAACATGATCGGTGTTCAAATCGGGACACTTCGTCCTTCGATGCCCCTCCTTTTGACAATTGTAATAAGTAAGTTTGCTCGGCGCCTTGGTGCAATCATGAGCCATGTGCCCCTTTTGATTACAATTAAAACACGTGGGCCCGTAACTCAGAGTACCACCCTTCTTCACGCTATTTACACTTTCGAAACCTTTCTTATACTTTTTGTTTGAAAAGTTCGAATGACTTGAACCTTCAAGATTTCTCTTAGAAAAAGAGAAATCACTTCTTTTTAGAACTTCCGGTTCAAAACCCCGAGCCAACTCATACAACTCTTCAAAAGACTTAGCCATTCCCCGACTAATCTTACGTTTCAACTCATCGCTCAAAGTGCGATATAAATCTAGCATCAACATTCGGTCATCACCAACATACTCCGGACAAAAACGAGTCTTTGACAAGAATGTAGACTTGAGAGTAACCAAGTCCATAGAACCTTGTCGCAAATCGCGCAACTCATCCCGGATTGTGTTTAGATCAGATTGAGTTCGATATTCAACAAAGAACTCCTTTTTAAACTCCTCCCATTTCAAGCTCATACATTGCTCTTCCCTATATAATTGAATTTTATCATCCCACCACAACTTCGCCTCTTCTCGCAACATGCTAGAACCGTACCTCGTTTTCTTCTCAGGAGGACATTCCGCGGTACGGAAGGCCCCCTCGATGTCGGAAATCCAACATGTGCTCTTCAACGAATCTCTTATTCCATTAAACATAGGAGGTTGAGCATCCTTGAAATTCTTGTAATGGAAGTCTTGCCTTCCATGTCCACCGTTACCATCACCCCCTTCACCACGAGGATAAATATTTCTAGCCTCTAATGCCTCTTCGATCGCGGCATTCATTCACTCATTGATTAAATCGGTTACTTGCCCATCAACCGAGTGCTGAAAAACCTTTCAGACGTCCTCAAGAAATTCCACTTTTTGCTTTTTAAAGATGGCCTTAACTTTGGCCGTAAACTCGGCGTCCTCGCTCGTACCTCCGTCATTGTTTTCGGGTCCGTTTCTCGTCTTCATACTATAAAACGGAAATAGGTTAAACAATAATACGAAGGACAAGACACAATATACACATATACACCTTACCGCCCTATCTTACTCAATAATCGTCGTACATTGCTTGTTTGATATGATTTGAGCCCGTAACAATGGTAGCTAGTCATTGCTATGCGAGCACGTCGCATTAACTCGCTAGTACAACGTCTATCTCGCTTGATAATTGCAAGCACCATACAAAACAATTATAAAGAAGTTAGTTCACCTAAACCTAGGCACTAACCAATCCCGGTCCGACCCGTCTTCTACAAGTCCTGCATAAAGCGCATACACAATAATTTCTAAGTCTAGGCACCTATCTCAAGTCGCCTAAATCCCTTAGACCATGCTCTGATACCACTTGTAACGACCCAACCCTCATTTTGACAAAAACACGACAAAAAAAATCGGAGTCAGTGTATCTGGACGGCGTCCAGTTATCTGGACGGCGTCTGGTAATGAAGACCAGAACGTCGTCCAAGAATCTTGGACGGCGTCCAAATGTACTGCAAAATTCTGTTACCGGGGTCCAACTTACGCGAGCGGAAAACCCACTTCCCGACAATTTTAAACGAAACGCTTTTCACAACATGTTAACATAAGTAAAACTAAGGGATTTCCACCATCAAATCAAGTTTTACATCACCGGGCCCACAACGGCCCGTCTTACAAGTTTCGTTCAAAAATACAAGTTTTGATCGTAAGAGTCTAAATTCCAAACGACACCTAGAGCATGGTATTTGGGGTTAAACTACCCAAATCTTGGTCAAACTTCAAAAAGCTAACTTTCAAGAGCGTCCCCTATCCAAAATAAGCGGGAGGCCCCTAATCCAAACGAACACCCTTACCCTTGTCCACGCCGGTACCTAAAAAGAGTAAAAAACGAGAGGGTAAGCAAAGCTTAGTGAGTGCAACAATTATACATACACATATATAACCCATCTATTTTCCAACACACCCACCAAATACCTCATACGAATTTATAACTCAAATAGCATGCCATCAAACTCATAATGCTTACAACTCGTACAATATCATAACACCTCATTAGCATATTCTCAACACAATACATATAGCATGCTAAACAATAATCAACAACTTAATATGGTTAACCATAACACTATGGTGCTACCGGCTCGTGGTTTACACCATACGTGATGCTATGACGCTATCGGCTCTTTGGTTCACGTCACTACGCATTTGAGTCAAACTCCTTTATAGTGCTACCGGCTCGTGGTTCACGCCTCATTTTATAGTGCTACCGGCTCGTGGTTCACGCCTCATTTTATAGTGCTACCGGCATGCCTCATTTTATAGCGCTACCGGCTCGTGGTTCACACTTCATTTTATAGTGCTACCGGCTCGTGGTTCACACTTGATGCTACCGGCTCGTGGTTCACATCATGATACTCGTCACATACATGCTATGGTACTACCGGCTCGTGGTTCATACCATAACATTTACAAATAAATACGTCATATACATATACGCATAATTATTCCACTCACTTTAACGCCTTTGGTGAGATAATCAAGCTCGCAACCTTCAACGCGACGTACCTATTACATTATGCGTATAATCAATCATACAATCAAGTTGGTCAACCAACTTACTTATCAACCTTGTGTCATTTGACTCACGGTGCAAATGTGACCCATTTGCACCCTTAACTCCAACATTAGGTCAACTCTGCCCAAAACCCTAGCACTAGCCAATTTCGGTCTTAATATACCTTTTAACACAAGATCATCGCATTTTCACACCCATTAACCAACTTAGGTTATCAAAGACTCCTTTGACCCATTTCAAGGTTAACACACCCATTTGGGTTACCACCATACCCAAATAACACCTACTTACTCAATATTTAGGTGTGCCAGTAATTAACTAACCAATTTAGACTCTTAAACACATTTATCATTTCAAAACCCTAGGTTAGTCATCTTTGAGTCCTCATGACCCAAACTTACCCAAAATCCCCTAAATCTCTAACAAATGGGTTTTATGTTCATCACTAACCCAAACCCTAACCCTTAAACAAATTCAAAGTAAGGAAGTCAAGATTTGTACTTACCACCACAATCAAAATGTAGCTAGGGAGTAGATGAACAACTTTAAAACTCGTACTTTGACCCGAATCAACCTTCTTCCTCCTTGATTTGAGCTCTCTCACTCTAGAACTCTCCTCTCTCTATAGAATTTAAGTGTAAAGGTGAAGGTGGTTGAAAGTGGAGTTATGACTCACTCCAAACTGATCTAGTGACCTTAAACTCGTCCACATGTGAAAATACCAAAATACCCCTTTCAAATATCTAAAAAAAACAGCTAACCCGCCAGTTCATCTAGACGGCGTACAGAATACTGGACGGCTTCCAGCCCTTCAAACTTGGACGGCGTCCCAACCATCTGAGAAAACAGGATCTTACAGGACCATTCAGAAGTATGTTGGGACATATCTTCCAAAAGCTGATACGACTGATTTGGTGTCTTGTAAAGAAACGTGGAAGAGTCTAAGATACCCCGTGTACGCTAATCAATGCCTTGATAGAAAATCTGAACAATCGGACCAACCTCTAACCCGTGTTGAGGATAGTCACGCAGCATCTTCTTCAATCTGTTCCATGCATTGTGTAAAGACTCATCGAATTTCTGAGCAAACGAATTTATCTCAGCTTTCAATCTTGCAACCGTAACCGGAGGAAAATATCGTGTAAAGACTCATCGAATTTCTGAGCACGTCATTGAATGCTATAACTGAACTAGTTTTATGAGCCCGTGCGTTGCACGACAGTTGAATAAAACATTAAAAATTGTTGATTATTTATTATTTTATGAGTGCGCGCGTTGCACGACAGTTGAATAAAACATTAAAAATATAATTGTTTTTTTAAAAATAAAAGATGTTAGCTCATATAGACAAAGATATCATTATAGATGATTTAGCATTGTAAGTATGCACTATTATCATAGGTTTATAACTCGTTAATTTTCAACATATTCTTATGTTCATAACTACCTTTATCTTATCCGTTAATTGTTGAACTTAGAGTCGTGCGTTACACGGACGTTCAAAATAATTAAAAGAGTTCAATGGTTCACCCCTTTGTACTTGTGCATTGGGATGAGGTGAAAAGGTCTTAAGTTCGAGTCCGTCATCTAAAAAATATCCGTGGAATTTATTTCCTGAAAGTCGAATTGTACCGGGAAAGGTTTTATTGATCCTTATGCAGGACCCAGGTCCGACCGCCTGCCCTCAGGATGGTTTAAGGTTCGGATCTGTGATGCTCTGTACAAAATTAACGTGTACAGATCATCAACAACAGGTCCATTACAAGGTTACAACACTATATGCTGTTTTAAAACAACTTTGCATTCCAAGAACGATAACATTTTACAAAAGATAGCGTGTTTCTACGAATAAAAAGCATTAACATAAGTACGTGACACAAAGGTCATTACAAAGCTATTGTTCAAATGTAACTTAAGTTATGAATGCAAACTAAAAGTTTCGTAATTGAGACATCTCTAAGAAATGCAGCAGAAGCCTAACACCGAGAGTCTAATATAGTGGAAGCAACATACGTCTAAGCACCTGAGAAATAACATGCTCCAAAAGTCAACACAAATGTTGGTGAGTTATAGTTTAATTTTAACAGTAATGTAATGTAGGCCACGAGATTTCGTATTCAAAACAGTATGAAAAGTATATGCCTGACCGTGGGCACTTGGTAACTAACTTAACGTAAATATCACCCCCTAAAAGTACACTTGGCGAGTGCGTATGTTTTCGAAGTATTAAACACCCGTTAAATGCTAGCGCGACTAGCTCGAGTGGGGATGTCAAACACTATGGATCTGTATCTAAGATTCGCGTTCACCAGTTCAAAAACCAATGACTAAACGTTACCGAGCTAAGGGGAAAGTTTATGCCGTTATATCACCCACACATATATAAAGTTTAAGTGCTCGTGCCTAGTAAGTAAAACATAAAAAGCGCATGTATTCTTGATAATGCTAAAAACGAACATATATTTCATAGCATTATCCTTCAAGAAATACAAGCTTTTGGTTGCAATTGTTCTATTTACAAGTGATATTCGTTTAAATAATAAAAGGTGAAGACAAAAGACAGATTCAACGATTTGAAGACGCAAACGACCAAAAACCTAAAAAGTACAAAGTACAATCAAAGTGGTTCAAATTATTGATGAGAAACGTCTAAAAATTACAAGAGTACGAGCCGCAAAACGCAAAGTACAAGATATTAAATAGTACGAAAGGACGTTCGAAAATCCGGAACCGGGACCAGAGTCAACTCTCAACACGCGACGCAACGGACTAAAAATTACAAGTCAACTATGCACATGAATATAATATAATATATAATTAATTCTTAAAATTATATATATATATTAAAACCGTCGGCAAACTAAAAAACAAAGGATTGTGAGCTGGACAGAGGGGCCATGCGATCGCATGGCTTCTGTGCTATATCCCCATGCGATCGCATGGTGAACAGTAATTCGAATTTAGACTATAAAAAGTCGGGTTCTGATCGAGCAAAAACACATCTTTTTCTAATCTCTCTCACGATATATATATATATATATATATATATATATATATATATATATATATATATATATATATATATATATATATATATATATATATATATTTTATAATTTTAATTTTAATTTAAGATTAATAATAATAAGGTTATGTTAGCGAACGTTGTAAGTGTGTAAGTCAAAATTCTGTCCGTGTAACGCTACGCTATTAATACTCATTGTAAGTTATGTTCAACCTTTTTAAATTAATGTCTCGTAGCTAAGTTATTATTATGCTTATTTAAATGCTTTAGAATTTTGCGACGCCGTTTTAAGATTTTAGTACTTTTTAAGTTATTGCCGTTTTGGATATAGAATTCCTTTTAAGCTTTAATATCTTTAGACGTAAGTTTTAATTTTTAGTTTTTAGACTTTTAAGTTTCGACGCTGCATTTTATTATTTTTCGACTGTCTGTTTTTCGACCTTTTATTTTTCGACGTTTTTCAACGCGCTCTTTTTCTTTCTTATTTCTCGACGCTCTAGTTTTTAGGACATAGAATTTTCTATTTCTTCTCTAAAATTTCAAAACGAAAAATTATTTTAAGCGGTTAAATTGATAGACATCCAAAATTTTCTGGTTTGTAGTAATAGTTGGATTTGTTAGTAGCGAGTTGTGGGCTTCCGATTTAAAGGGTCTTGGCTTCCTGCTGCATCTATTGGCTATTCGAAACGTGGGCAAAATCAGAAAAGTCTATTAATTTGATAACTTATATAATTTTTTTCTTTTATAACTAATATGATATTCAGTGAATGCACCGAGCAAAACGTTCACCACCTTTCATACGTTCACCACCTGTAACCAGATCAAGACATCTAGCCAACATTGTCGCCGTTGATTTTTCTTTAGAATCGTCAACTAGTCGACCAAGTACTCCAATTCAATTTTCCGATAATCCATTTTTTGAACCCGACCTCATAATTGAGAATCCGGAGGATATTCAAGGACAATTCAGAGATCCTGAACCACTAATCATTCCTCCTGAACTACAAATCACTCATCCAGAGATTGTCTAGGAAGAAACCATTAAATCAGAATCCTCTAGCGATTCAGATACAATAAACTCAATCATAGAAAATCTGGAACCTCTAAGTATGGAAGACCGAATGAGAGCTAAACGCACTGGCCAAGGTCACGCAATTACTCAACCAGACATTAATGCACCAGATTATGAGATCAAAGGACAAATCCTACACATGGTAACTAATCAATGCCAATTTGGTGGTGCACCGAAGGAAGATCCAAACGAACATCTTCGAACCTTTAATAGGATCTGTACTCTATTCAAAATCAGAGAAGTTGAGGATGAACAGATCTATCTCATGTTATTTCCCTGGACTTTAAAGGGAGAAGCCAAAGATTGGTTAGAATCGTTACCTGAAGGGGCGATTGATACATGGGACGTTTTAGTTATAAAAATTTCTTAAACAATTCTTTCCGGCATCTAAAGCCGTGAGACTTCAAGGAGAAATTGTTACTTTCACACAAAAGCCAAATGAAACTCTTATTGAGGCATGGACAAGATTTGGAAAGTTGTTGAGAGGATGTCCGCAACATGGTTTATGAAATGTCCCGTTCTTATTGATTAAAAACGTTCCATATTAATTGATTTCGTTGCGAGGTTTTGACCTCTATATTAGAAGTTTTTCAAAGACTGCATTCATTTTTAAACAAACCATAACCTTTATTTCATCAATAAAGGTTTAAAAAGCTTTACGTAGATTATCAAATAATGATAATCTAAAATATTCTGTTTACACACGACCATTACGTAATGGTTTACAATACAAATATGTTACAACAAAATAAGTTTCTTGAATGCAGTTTTTACACAATATCATACAAGCATGGACTCCAAATCTTGTCCTTATTTAAGTATGCGACAGCGGAAGCTCTTAATAATCACCTGAGAATAAACATGCTTAAAACGTCAACAAAAATGTTGGTGAGTTATAGGTTTAACCTATATATTTCAAATCGTAACAATAGACCACAAGATTTCATATTTCAATACACATCCCATACATAGAGATAAAAATCATTCATAAGGTGAACACCTGGTAACCGACAATAACAAGATGCATATATAAGAATATCCCCATCATTCCGGGACACCCTTCGGATATGATATAAATTTCGAAGTACTAAAGCATCCGGTACTTTGGATGGGGTTTGTTAGGCCCAATAGATCTATCTTTAGGATTCGCGTCAATTAGGGTGTCTGTTCCCTAATTCTTAGATTACCAGACTTAATAAAAAGGGGCATATTCGATTTCGATAATTCAACCATAGAATGTAGTTTCACGTACTTGTGTCTATTTTGTAAATCATTTATAAAACCTGCATGTATTCTCATCCCAAAAATATTAGATTTTAAAAGTGGGACTATAACTCACTTTCACAGATTTTTACTTCGTCGGGAAGTAAGACTTGGCCACTGGTTGATTCACGAACCTATAACAATATATACATATATATCAAAGTATGTTCAAAATATATTTACAACACTTTTAATATATTTTGATGTTTTAAGTTTATTAAGTCAGCTGTCCTCGTTAGTAACCTACAACTAGTTGTCCACAGTTAGATGTACAGAAATAAATCGATAAATATTATCTTGAATCAATCCACGACCCAGTGTATACGTATCTCAGTATTGATCACAACTCAAACTATATATATTTTGGAATCAACCTCAACCCTGTATAGCTAACTCCAACATTCACATATAGAGTGTCTATGGTTGTTCCGAAATATATATAGATGTGTCGACATGATAGGTCGAAACATTGTATACGTGTCTATGGTATCTCAAGATTACATAATATATAATACAAGTTGATTAAGTTATGGTTGGAATAGATTTGTTACCAATTTTCACGTAGCTAAAATGAGAAAAATTATCCAATCTTGTTTTACCCATAACTTCTTCATTTTAAATCCGTTTTGAGTGAATCAAATTGCTATGGTTTCATATTGAACTCTATTTTATGAATCTAAACAAAAAAAGTATAGGTTTCTAGTCGGAAAAATAAGTTACAAGTCGTTTTTGTAAAGGTAGTCATTTCAGTCGAAAGAACGACGTCTAGATGACCATTTTAGAAAACATACTTCCACTTTGAGTTTAACCATAATTTTTGGATATAGTTTCATGTTCATAATAAAAATCATTTTCTCAGAATAACAACTTTTAAATCAAAGTTTATCATAGTTTTTAATTAACTAACCCAAAACAGCCCGCGGTGTTACTACGACGGCGTAAATCCGGTTTTACGGTGTTTTTCGTGTTTCCAGGTTTTAAATCATTAAGTTAGCATATCATATAGATATAGAACATGTGTTTAGTTGATTTTAAAAGTCAAGTTAGAAGGATTAACTTTTGTTTGCGAACAAGTTTAGAATTAACTAAACTATGTTCTAGTGATTACAAGTTTAAACCTTCGAATAAGATAGCTTTATATGTATGAATCGAATGATGTTATGAACATCATTACTACCTTAAGTTCCTTGGATGAACCTACTGGAAAAGAGAAAAATGGATCTAGCTTCAATGGATCCTTGGATGGCTCAAAGTTCTTGAAGCAAAATCATGACACGAAAACAAGTTCAAGTAAGATCATCACTTGAAATAAGATTGTTATAGTTATAGAAATTGAACCAAAGTTTGAATATGATTATTACCTTGTATTAGAATGATAACCTACTGTAAGAAACAAAGATTTCTTGAGGTTGGATGATCACCTTACAAGATTGGAAGTGAGCTAGCAAACTTGAAAGTATTCTTGATTTTATGAAACTAGAACTTTTGGAATTTATGAAGAACACTTAGAACTTGAAGATAGAACTTGAGAGAGTTCAATTAGATGAAGAAAATTGAAGAATGAAAGTGTTTGTAGGTGTTTTTGGTCGTTGGTGTATGGATTAGATATAAAGGATATGTAATTTTGTTTTCATGTAAATAAGTCATGAATGATTACTCATATTTTTGTAATCTTATGAGATATTTCATGCTAGTTGCCAAATGATGGTTCCCACATGTGTTAGGTGACTCACATGGGCTGCTAAGAGCTGATCATTGGAGTGTATATACCAATAGTACATACATCTAAAAGCTGTGTATTGTACGAGTACGAATACGGGTGCATACGAGTAGAATTGTTGATGAAACTGAACGAGAATGTAATTGTAAGCATTTTTGTTAAGTAGAAGTATTTTGATAAGTGTATTGAAGTCTTTCAAAAGTGTATAAATACATATTAAAACACTACATGTATATACATTTTAACTGAGTCGTTAAGTCATCGTTAGTCGTTACATGTAAGTGTTGTTTTGAAACCTTTAGGTTAACGATCTTGTTAAATGTTGTTAACCCAATGTTTATAATATCAAAAGAGATTTTAAATTATTATATTATCATGATATTATGATGTACGAATATCTCTTAATATGATATATATACATTAAATGTCGTTACAACGATAAACGTTACATATATGTCTCGTTTCAAAATCATTAAGTTAGTAGTCTTGTTTTTACATATGTAGTTCATTGTTAATATAATTAATGATATGTTTACTTATCATAATATCATGTTAACTATATATATAACCATATATATGTCATCATATAGTTTTTTTTACAAGTTTTAACGTTCGTGAATCACCGGTCAACTTGGGTGGTCAATTGTCTATATGAAACCTATTTCAATTAATCAAGTCTTAACAAGTTTGATTGCTTAACATGTTGGAAACATTTAATCATGTAAACATCAATCTCAATTAATATATATAAACATGGAAAAGTTCGGGTCACTACAGTTTAGACACTTATCAAATAGTACAAATATTCTACCAAGGATGCGACATCACTACAAGAAAAGACATCGACATAGCAGCTGGTGGTTCCATTATGAGGAAAACCGCAACTGAAGCTTACAAAATTATTGATAACACTGCTTCCCACTCACATGAGTGACACCAAGAAAAAGACATCGTTAGATCATCTAAAGCGGCTAAAGCCGATTCTAGCCATGACTTTGATTCAATTTCCCCAAAGATAGATGCTATCGAGAGATGAATGAAAAAGATGACTAAAGATATTCACTCAATACGAATTAGTTGTGAGCAGTGTGGAGATTTGACAAAAGATTGTCTCAGTATTGAACAAACAATGGAACAAAGAGAGAATGTTTCATACATGAACCAAAGGCCTGGAAATAATTATCAGAATAATTATCAACCGCCAAGACCAAACTACAATCAAAACCAGAATTATAACCGAAATGTTCCATACAACAACCAAAAAGGTCCTAGCAATCAACAAGTATCTAACAATACTTACAATCAGCAAAGACCCATTTTTCAAAATAAACCACCACAAACCGATGATAAAAAGCCAAATTTAGAAGACATGATGTCAAAGCTAGTTGAATCTCAAATGCAGTTTTTCACATCTCAGAAACAAACCAATGAACAAAATGCTCAAGCATTTAGAATTCAACAAGCTTCTATTCAAAATCTGGAACAAGAAGTAAGCAACCTAGCAAGGCTAATAGGTGAAAGAAAACCGGGGAGTCTACCCAGCGATACAAATGCTAACCCCCGAAATGAAACAGCTAAAGCCATTACCACGAGAAGTGGTATTACACTTAAACCACCTGAAATACCTATAATTTCTAATGACTCTATTCCTACTACACAAAAACCACAATCTGATCAAGAAAAGGAAAAAGAACCGATAGTTGAAAAGGTTAATGAAGATAACACAGTTAAGGCTAAACCTTATGTTAAACCATACCAACCACCACTTCCTTACCTGAGTAAAATGAGAAAAGAAATACTTGAAGCCGAGCAATCCAAATTCTTTGATATGTTTAAACAAATAAATGTCAATCTTTCTTTCATTGATGTGATTTTAGGAATGCCTAGGTATGCCAAATTCTTGAAAGATCTAATCCCAAATAGAAAGAAAATGGAAGAACTCTCGGCTGTTACTATGAATGCTAATTGTTCTGCAGTGCTGTTGAATAAGATACCAGAAAAATTATCAGATCCAGGAAGTTTCACAATTCCATGTTTTCTGGGGAGTCTTAGTTCAATAGAAGCATTGGCAGATTTAGGTGTTAGTATAAATTTAATGCCGTATTCATTATACGCTAAACTAGACCTTGGAGAATTGAAACCAACACGAATAAGCATACAACTTGCCGATCGATCAGTAAAATATCCTAGAGGGATAATAGAGAACATGCTAGTTAAAGTTGGTACTTTAGTATTTCCAGTAGATTTTGTTATCCTGGACATGAAAGAAGATTCTCGAGTTCCTCTCATATTAGGAAGACCATTCTTAAACACGGCTAAAGCAATAATAGACGTGTTCGGTAAGAAACTGACCCTAAGTATAGAGGACGAGAGTGTTACCTTTTTTGTTGATAGAGCCATGCAACAACTGCAATCTGCAGATGATACATGTTATTATATTCAAACTATAGATTCACATGCAGAATTGTTAGAAGAATTTCCAGAATTACAAGGAACATGAGAATGTTCTTTAGGAGAAGGAACTGAACCAATTGATGAAGCTGAAATGTTAGCCACACTCATGGCTAATGAATATGAACCAACAACAGAAGAACTTCAAATGCTAAAAGAGGAAGACAGATATTGATACAAATCATCGATAGAAGAACCACCGACATTAGAGTTAAAGCCACTTCCAAACCATTTGGAATATGCTTATTTACATGGTGAATCAGAATTACCTGTAAAAATATCGTCTTCTCTTACTGAAAATGAAAAATCTCAACTCATTTATGTGCTTAAAGCTCATAAACCAGCTATTGCATGGAAAATTCATTACATTAAAGGTATAAGTCCTTCGTATTACACACATAAAATCCTTATGGAAGAAGGTCATAAAACGTATGTGCAACGCCAACGAAGACTAAATCCTAATATGCAAGATGTTGTTAAGAAAGAAATTATTAAGCTGCTAGATGCAAGTTTAATTTATCCAATTTCTGATAGTCCATGGGTAAGCCCAGTTCAATGCGTACCTAAGAAGGGTGGCATGACTGTCATCACAAATGAAAAAAATGAGCTTATTCCTACTAGGACTCTAACGGGATGGCGTGTTTGTATTGATTATAGAAAATTAAATGACGCCACCAGAAAAGATCACTTTCCCTTACCTTTCATTGTGTCTATTTTGTAAATCATTTATAAAACCTGCATGTATTCTCATCCCAAAAATATTAGATTTTAAAAGTGGGACTATAACTCACTTTCACAGATTTTTACTTCGTCGGGAAGTAAGACTTGGCCACTGGTTGATTCACGAACCTATAACAATATATACATATATATCAAAGTATGTTCAAAATATATTTACAACACTTTTAATATATTTTGATGTTTTAAGTTTATTAAGTCAGCTGTCCTCGTTAGTAACCTACAACTAGTTGTCCACAGTTAGATGTACAGAAATAAATCGATAAATATTATCTTGAATCAATCCACGACCCAGTGTATACGTATCTCAGTATTGATCACAACTCAAACTATATATATTTTGGAATCAACCTCAACCCTGTATAGCTAACTCCAACATTCACATATAGAGTGTCTATGGTTGTTCCGAAATATATATAGATGTGTCGACATGATAGGTCGAAACATTGTATACGTGTCTATGGTATCTCAAGATTACATAATATATAATACAAGTTGATTAAGTTATGGTTGGAATAGATTTGTTACCAATTTTCACGTAGCTAAAATGAGAAAAATTATCCAATCTTGTTTTACCCATAACTTCTTCATTTTAAATCCGTTTTGAGTGAATCAAATTGCTATGGTTTCATATTGAACTCTATTTTATGAATCTAAACAAAAAAAGTATAGGTTTCTAGTCGGAAAAATAAGTTACAAGTCGTTTTTGTAAAGGTAGTCATTTCAGTCGAAAGAACGACGTCTAGATGACCATTTTAGAAAACATACTTCCACTTTGAGTTTAACCATAATTTTTGGATATAGTTTCATGTTCATAATAAAAATCATTTTCTCAGAATAACAACTTTTAAATCAAAGTTTATCATAGTTTTTAATTAACTAACCCAAAACAGCCCGCGGTGTTACTACGACGGCGTAAATCCGGTTTTACGGTGTTTTTCGTGTTTCCAGGTTTTAAATCATTAAGTTAGCATATCATATAGATATAGAACATGTGTTTAGTTGATTTTAAAAGTCAAGTTAGAAGGATTAACTTTTGTTTGCGAACAAGTTTAGAATTAACTAAACTATGTTCTAGTGATTACAAGTTTAAACCTTCGAATAAGATAGCTTTATATGTATGAATCGAATGATGTTATGAACATCATTACTACCTTAAGTTCCTTGGATGAACCTACTGGAAAAGAGAAAAATGGATCTAGCTTCAATGGATCCTTGGATGGCTCAAAGTTCTTGAAGCAAAATCATGACACGAAAACAAGTTCAAGTAAGATCATCACTTGAAATAAGATTGTTATAGTTATAGAAATTGAACCAAAGTTTGAATATGATTATTACCTTGTATTAGAATGATAACCTACTGTAAGAAACAAAGATTTCTTGAGGTTGGATGATCACCTTACAAGATTGGAAGTGAGCTAGCAAACTTGAAAGTATTCTTGATTTTATGAAACTAGAACTTTTGGAATTTATGAAGAACACTTAGAACTTGAAGATAGAACTTGAGAGAGATCAATTAGATGAAGAAAATTGAAGAATGAAAGTGTTTGTAGGTGTTTTTGGTCGTTGGTGTCTGGAGACGACTTCCTTCAAATACAGTCTTGCTAACTTCTCCATCTTGTCATCTTCTCTTATTGGTAGGAAGTGTGCTGATTTGGTGAGACGATCAACTATTACCCAAATAGTATCAAAACCACTTGCAGTCCTTGGCAATTTAGTGATGAAATCCATGGTAATGTTTTCCCATTTCCATTCCGGGATTTCGGGTTGTTGAAGTAGACCTGATGGTTTCTGATGCTCAGCTTTGACCTTAGAACACGTCAAACATTCTCCTACGTATTTAGCAACATCGGCTTTCATACCCGGCCACCAAAAATGTTTCTTGAGATCCTTGTACATCTTCCCCGTTCCAGGATGTATTGAGTATCTGGTTTTATGAGCTTCTCTAAGTACCATTTCTCTCATATCTCCAAATTTTGGTACCCAAATCCTTTCAGCCCTATACCGGGTTCCGTCTTCCCGAATATTAAGATGCTTCTCCGATCCTTTGGGTATTTCATCCTTTAAATTTCCCTCTTTTAAAACTCCTTGTTGCGCCTCCTTTATTTGAGTAGTAATGTTATTATGAATCATTATATTCATAGATTTTACTCGAATGGGTTCTCTATCCTTCCTGCTCAAGGCATCGGCTACCACATTTGCCTTCCCCGGGTGGTAACGAATCTCAAAATCGTAATCATTCAATAATTCAATCCACCTACGCTGCCTCATATTCAGTTGTTTCTGATTAAATATGTGTTGAAGACTTTTGTGGTCAGTATATATAATACTTTTGACCCCATATAAGTAGTGCCTCCAAGTCTTTAATGCAAAAACAACCGCGCCTAATTCCAAATCATGCGTCGTATAATTTTGTTCGTGAATCTTCAATTGTCTAGACGCATAAGCAATCACCTTCGTTCGTTGCATTAATACACAACCGAGACCTTGCTTTGATGCGTCACAATAAATCACAAAATCATCATTCCCTTCAGGCAATGACAATATAGGTGTCGTAGTTAGCTTTTTCTTCAATAACTGAAATGCTTTCTCTTGTTCATCATTCCATTCAAATTTCTTCCCTTTATGCGTTAATGCAGTCAAGGGTTTTGCTATTCTGGAAAAGTCTTGGATGAACCTTCTGTAGTAACCAGCTAGTCCTAAAAACTGGCGTATGTGTTTCGGAGTTTTCGGGGTTTCCCACTTTTCAACAGTTTCTATCTTTGCCGGATCCACCTTAATACCTTCTTTGTTCACTATGTGACCGAGGAATTGAACTTCTTCCAACCAAAATGCACACTTTGAAAACTTAGCGTACAATTCTTCCTTCCTCAATACTTCTAACACCTTTCTCAAATGTTCACCGTGTTCTTGGTCATTCTTTGAGTAATAAGTATGTCATCAATGAAAACAATGACAAACTTGTCAAGGTATGGTCCACACACTCGGTTCATAAGGTCCATGAACACAGCTGGTGCATTAGTTAAACCAAACGGCATGACCATAAACTCGTAATGACCGTAACGTGTTCTGAAAGCAGTCTTTGGAATATCATCTTCTTTCACCCGCATTTGATGATACCCGGAACGTAAGTCAATCTTTGAATAAACAGACGAGCCTTGTAGTTGATCAAATAAGTCTTCGATTCTCGGTAGTGGGTAGCGGTTCTTGATGGTAAGTTTGTTCAACTCTCGGTAGTCGATACACAACCTGAATGTACCATCTTTCTTCTTGACAAACAAAACAGGAGCTCCCCACGGTGATGTGCTTGGTCGAATGAAACCACGCTCTAAAAGTTCTTGTAATTGGCTTTGCAGTTCTTTCATCTCGCTGGGTGCGAGTCTGTAAGGAGCACGAGCTATTGGTGCAGCTCCTGGTACAAGATCTATTTGAAATTCAACGGAACGATGTGGGGGTAATCCCGGTAATTCTTTCGGAAATACATCGGGAAATTCTTTTGCAATGGGAACATCATTGATGCTCTTTTCTTCAGTTTGTACTTTCTCGACGTGTGCTAGAACAGCATAGCAACCTTTTCTTATTAGTTTTTGTGCCTTCAAATTACTAATAAGATGTAGCTTCGTGTTGCCCTTTTCTCCGTACACCATTAAGGGTTTTCCTTTTTCTCGTATAATGCGAATTGCATTTTTGTAACAAACGATCTCCGCTTTCACTTCTTTCAACCAGTCCATACCGATTATCACATCAAAACTCCCTAACTCTACTGGTATCAAATCAATCTTAAATGTTTCGCTAACCAGTTTAATTTCTCGATTCCGACATATATTATCTGCTGAAATTAATTTACCATTTGCTAATTCGAGTAAAAATTTACTATCCAAAGGCGTCAATGGACAACTTAATTTAGCACAAAAATCTCTACTCATATAGCTTCTATCCGCACCCGAATCAAATAAAACGTAAGCAGATTTATTGTCAATAAGAAACGTACCCGTAACAAGCTCCGGGTCTTCCTGTGCCTCTACCGCATTAATATTGAAAACTCTTCCACGGCCTTGTCCATTCGTGTTCTCCTGGTTCGGGCAATTTCTAATAATGTGGCCTGGTTTTCCACATTTATAACAAACTACATTGGCATAACTTGTTCCGACATTACTTGCTCCGCCATTACTCGTTCCGACACCATTTGTTCCTTTCGTTCTATTAACCCCTGGTCCGTAGACCTCACACTTCGCCGCGCTATGACCATTTCTTTTACACTTGTTGCAAAATTTGGTGCAGAACCCCGAGTGATTCTTTTCACACCTTTGGCATAGTTGCTTATGATTGTTGTTGTTGTTGCGGTTATTATTGTTGTTGGGATGATTGTTGTAGTTGCTGTTGTTGTTGTTGTTGTTGTTGTTGGGCCGTTTGTTGTAGTTGCGATTGATGTTGCGATTGTTGGGATAATTGTTGCGATTATTGTTGTAATTGCTGTTGTTGTTGTATTGGTGATTCTTATCACCGTTTTCCTCCCACTTTCTTTTGACTTGCTTCACATTGGCCTCTTCAGCAGTCTGTTCTTTAATTCTTTCTTCAATCTGGTTCACTAGTTTGTGAGCCATTCTACATGCCTGTTGTATGGAGGCGGGCTCGTGTGAACTTATATCTTCTTGGATTCTTTCCGGTAATCCTTTCACAAACGCGTCGATCTTCTCTTCCTCATCTTCGAATGCTCCCGGACACAATAGGCACAATTCTGTGAATCGTCTTTCGTACGTGGTAATATCAAATCCTTGGGTTCGTAACCCTCTAAGTTCTGTCTTGAGCTTATTGACCTCGGTTCTGGGACGGTACTTCTCGTTCATCAAGTGCTTGAATGCTGACCACGGTAGTGCGTACGCATCATCTTGTCCCACTTGCTCTAGATAGGTATTCCACCATGTTAACGCAGAACCTGTGAAGGTATGTGTAGCGTACTTCACTTTGTCCTCTTCAGTACACTTACTTATGGCAAACACCGATTCAACCTTCTCGGTCCACCGTTTCAATCCGATCGGTCCTTCGGTTCCATCAAATTCCAAAGGTTTGCAGGCAGTGAATTCTTTATAGGTGCATCCTACACGATTTCCTGTACTGCTAGATCCAAGGTTATTGTTGGTATGTAGCGCAGCCTGTACTGCGGCTATGTTTGAAGCTAGAAAAGTACGGAATTCCTCTTCATTCATATTCACGGTGTGTCGAGTAGTCGGTGCCATTTCCTTCAAAATAGTTAAATGGAACAAGTTAATCATACAGAATATTAAGAGTAGTTAATAGTATTTCGTAGCATAATATGAACTCATTTATAAAAGCTTTTTCTTCATATTAGCGTTTTATAAGTTTAAATTCGGGTAGTACCTACCCGTTAAGTTCATACTTAGTAGCTAATATACAATTCAACTACTACAATTCTATATGAAAAACTGATTATAATAATATTTCGCGTTCAAACTTTTATACAATATTTTACAAACTTACAATACCGCTTATTTTACATAAAGCATGAAATATAGCACACAATAACTTTGATACAAGATAGTTGTGAAGACAATTCTAGCTAGTACACAAGTCGTTCAGCAAAGGCAATAAAGACACGTAATTCATACGTCCAGAAACAAGTCATGCATTCTGGTTTTACTAGGACTACTTCCCATCCTTGGTCTTGTGCAACATAACCGTTATGGCCGTTGATAAGACAGCGTGTTGTAATGTCATCAAAGGGACGAGGGTTACGTAATGTCCAACAGTCCCGTAATAATCTAAAAACCTCATTTCTTACCCCAATTACCGACTCCGTCACTTGTGAAAACGTTTTGTTTAATAGTTGTTGCCCGATGTTCTTGTTCTCACTTTGGTGAGAAGCGAACATTACTAATCCGTAAGCATAACATGCTTCTTTATGTTGCATGTTAGCCGCTTTTTCTAAATCACGAAGTCCAATATTCGGATATATTGAGTCAAAATAATTTCTTAACCCGTTGCGTAAAATAGCATTTGGGTTCCCCGCAATATATGCGTCAAAGTAAACACATCGTAACTTATGGGTTTCCCAATGTGATATCCCCCATCTTTCAAACGAAAGTCTCTTATAAACCAAGACATTCTTGGAACGTTCTTCGAATGTCTTACAAACTGATCTCGCCTTAAATAGTTGTGCCGAAGAATTCTGGCCGACTCTAGACAAGATTTCATCAATCATGTCTCCGGGTAGGTCTCTTAAAATATTGGGTTGTCTATCCATTTTGTGTTTTTAAACTGTAAAATAGACAAGAGTTAGATTCATAAAAAAAATACTTATTAATACAAGCAATTTTTACATATATCATAAAGCATAAGAACACTATATTCCATATATTACACCACACGAATACAACTATCTTATTCCGACTCGCTCGTTTCTTCTTCTTCGGTTTTGGTTCGTTTTGCCAAGTTTCTGGGGATATATGATGTTCCCCTAATACGAGCCGTCGTTGTCCACATTGGTTTAGAAAAACCTGGTGGTTTAGAGGTTCCCGGGTCATTGTTACAACTTAAGGACTTCGGGGGTTGACGATACATATAAAGTTCATCGGGGTTGGAATTAGATTTCTCTATTTTTATGCCCTTTCCCTTATTATTTTCTTTTGCCTTTTTAAATTCAGTTGGGGTAATTTCTATAACATCATCGGAATTCTCGTCGGAATCCGATTCATCGGAGAATTAGTAATCCTCCCAATATTTTGCTTCCTTGGCGGAAACACCATTGACCATAATTAACTTTGGTCGGTTGGTTGAGGATTTTCTTTTACTTAACCGTTTTATTATTTCCCCCACCGGTTCTATTTCTGCATCCGGTTCCGATTCTTCTTCCGGTTCCGATTCTTCTTCCGGTTCCGACTCTTCTTCCGGTTCCTCTTCGGGAACTTGTGAATCAGTCCACAAATCATTCCAATTTACATTTGACTCTTCATTATTATTAGGTGAGTCAATGGGACTTGTTCTAGAGGTAGACATCTATCACATAATATTAAACACGTTAAGAGATTAATATATCACATAATCTTCATATGTTAAAAATATATAGTTTCCAACAAAAATGTTAAGCAATCATTTTTAAAGAAAACACGGTCGAAGTCCAGACTCACTAATGCATCCTAACAAACTCGATAAGACACACTAATGCAAATTTTCTGGTTCTCTAAGACCAACGCTCGGATACCAACTGAAATGTCCCGTTCTTATTGATTAAAAACGTTCCATATTAATTGATTTCGTTGCGAGGTTTTGACCTCTATATTAGACGTTTTTCAAAGACTGCATTCATTTTTAAACAAACCATAACCTTTATTTCATCAATAAAGGTTTAAAAAGCTTTACGTAGATTATCAAATAATGATAATCTAAAATATTCTGTTTACACACGACCATTACGTAATGGTTTACAATACAAATATGTTACAACAAAATAAGTTTCTTGAATGCAGTTTTTACACAATATCATACAAGCATGGACTCCAAATCTTGTCCTTATTTAAGTATGCGACAGTGGAAGCTCTTAATAATCACCTGAGAATAAACATGCTTAAAACGTCAACAAAAATGTTGGTGAGTTATAGGTTTAACCTATATATTTCAAATCGTAACAATAGACCACAAGATTTCATATTTCAATACACATCCCATACATAGAGATAAAAATCATTCATAAGGTGAACACCTGGTAACCGACAATAACAAGATGCATATATAAGAATATCCCCATCATTCCGGGACACCCTTCGGATATGATATAAATTTCGAAGTACTAAAGCATCCGGTACTTTGGATGGGGTTTGTTAGGCCCAATAGATCTATCTTTAGGATTCGCGTCAATTAGGGTGTCTGTTCCCTAATTCTTAGATTACCAGACTTAATAAAAAGGGGCATATTCGATTTCGATAATTCAACCATAGAATGTAGTTTCACGTACTTGTGTCTATTTTGTAAATCATTTATAAAACCTGCATGTATTCTCATCCCAAAAATATTAGATTTTAAAAGTGGGACTATAACTCACTTTCACAGATTTTTACTTCGTCGGGAAGTAAGACTTGGCCACTGGTTGATTCACGAACCTATAACAATATATACATATATATCAAAGTATGTTCAAAATATATTTACAACACTTTTAATATATTTTGATGTTTTAAGTTTATTAAGTCAGCTGTCCTCGTTAGTAACCTACAACTAGTTGTCCACAGTTAGATGTACAGAAATAAATCGATAAATATTATCTTGAATCAATCCACGACCCAGTGTATACGTATCTCAGTATTGATCACAACTCAAACTATATATATTTTGGAATCAACCTCAACCCTGTATAGCTAACTCCAACATTCACATATAGAGTGTCTATGGTTGTTCCGAAATATATATAGATGTGTCGACATGATAGGTCGAAACATTGTATACGTGTCTATGGTATCTCAAGATTACATAATATATAATACAAGTTGATTAAGTTATGGTTGGAATAGATTTGTTACCAATTTTCACGTAGCTAAAATGAGAAAAATTATCCAATCTTGTTTTACCCATAACTTCTTCATTTTAAATCCGTTTTGAGTGAATCAAATTGCTATGGTTTCATATTGAACTCTATTTTATGAATCTAAACAAAAAAAGTATAGGTTTCTAGTCGGAAAAATAAGTTACAAGTCGTTTTTGTAAAGGTAGTCATTTCAGTCGAAAGAACGACGTCTAGATGACCATTTTAGAAAACATACTTCCACTTTGAGTTTAACCATAATTTTTGGATATAGTTTCATGTTCATAATAAAAATCATTTTCTCAGAATAACAACTTTTAAATCAAAGTTTATCATAGTTTTTAATTAACTAACCCAAAACAGCCCGCGGTGTTACTACGACGGCGTAAATCCGGTTTTACGGTGTTTTTCGTGTTTCCAGGTTTTAAATCATTAAGTTAGCATATCATATAGATATAGAACATGTGTTTAGTTGATTTTAAAAGTCAAGTTAGAAGGATTAACTTTTGTTTGCGAACAAGTTTAGAATTAACTAAACTATGTTCTAGTGATTACAAGTTTAAACCTTCGAATAAGATAGCTTTATATGTATGAATCGAATGATGTTATGAACATCATTACTACCTTAAGTTCCTTGGATGAACCTACTGGAAAAGAGAAAAATGGATCTAGCTTCAATGGATCCTTGGATGGCTCAAAGTTCTTGAAGCAAAATCATGACACGAAAACAAGTTCAAGTAAGATCATCACTTGAAATAAGATTGTTATAGTTATAGAAATTGAACCAAAGTTTGAATATGATTATTACCTTGTATTAGAATGATAACCTACTGTAAGAAACAAAGATTTCTTGAGGTTGGATGATCACCTTACAAGATTGGAAGTGAGCTAGCAAACTTGAAAGTATTCTTGATTTTATGAAACTAGAACTTTTGGAATTTATGAAGAACACTTAGAACTTGAAGATAGAACTTGAGAGAGTTCAATTAGATGAAGAAAATTGAAGAATGAAAGTGTTTGTAGGTGTTTTTGGTCGTTGGTGTATGGATTAGATATAAAGGATATGTAATTTTGTTTTCATGTAAATAAGTCATGAATGATTACTCATATTTTTGTAATCTTATGAGATATTTCATGCTAGTTGCCAAATGATGGTTCCCACATGTGTTAGGTGACTCACATGGGCTGCTAAGAGCTGATCATTGGAGTGTATATACCAATAGTACATACATCTAAAAGCTGTGTATTGTACGAGTACGAATACGGGTGCATACGAGTAGAATTGTTGATGAAACTGAACGAGAATGTAATTGTAAGCATTTTTGTTAAGTAGAAGTATTTTGATAAGTGTATTGAAGTCTTTCAAAAGTGTATAAATACATATTAAAACACTACATGTATATACATTTTAACTGAGTCGTTAAGTCATCGTTAGTCGTTACATGTAAGTGTTGTTTTGAAACCTTTAGGTTAACGATCTTGTTAAATGTTGTTAACCCAATGTTTATAATATCAAAAGAGATTTTAAATTATTATATTATCATGATATTATGATGTACGAATATCTCTTAATATGATATATATACATTAAATGTCGTTACAACGATAAACGTTACATATATGTCTCGTTTCAAAATCATTAAGTTAGTAGTCTTGTTTTTACATATGTAGTTCATTGTTAATATAATTAATGATATGTTTACTTATCATAATATCATGTTAACTATATATATAACCATATATATGTCATCATATAGTTTTTTTTACAAGTTTTAACGTTCGTGAATCACCGGTCAACTTGGGTGGTCAATTGTCTATATGAAACCTATTTCAATTAATCAAGTCTTAACAAGTTTGATTGCTTAACATGTTGGAAACATTTAATCATGTAAACATCAATCTCAATTAATATATATAAACATGGAAAAGTTCGGGTCACTACAGTTTAGACACTTATCAAATAGTACAAATATTCTACCAAGGATGCGACATCACTACAAGAAAAGACATCGACATAGCAGCTGGTGGTTCCATTATGAGGAAAACCGCAACTGAAGCTTACAAAATTATTGATAACACTGCTTCCCACTCACATGAGTGACACCAAGAAAAAGACATCGTTAGATCATCTAAAGCGGCTAAAGCCGATTCTAGCCATGACTTTGATTCAATTTCCCCAAAGATAGATGCTATCGAGAGATGAATGAAAAAGATGACTAAAGATATTCACTCAATACGAATTAGTTGTGAGCAGTGTGGAGATTTGACAAAAGATTGTCTCAGTATTGAACAAACAATGGAACAAAGAGAGAATGTTTCATACATGAACCAAAGGCCTGGAAATAATTATCAGAATAATTATCAACCGCCAAGACCAAACTACAATCAAAACCAGAATTATAACCGAAATGTTCCATACAACAACCAAAAAGGTCCTAGCAATCAACAAGTATCTAACAATACTTACAATCAGCAAAGACCCATTTTTCAAAATAAACCACCACAAACCGATGATAAAAAGCCAAATTTAGAAGACATGATGTCAAAGCTAGTTGAATCTCAAATGCAGTTTTTCACATCTCAGAAACAAACCAATGAACAAAATGCTCAAGCATTTAGAATTCAACAAGCTTCTATTCAAAATCTGGAACAAGAAGTAAGCAACCTAGCAAGGCTAATAGGTGAAAGAAAACCGGGGAGTCTACCCAGCGATACAAATGCTAACCCCCGAAATGAAACAGCTAAAGCCATTACCACGAGAAGTGGTATTACACTTAAACCACCTGAAATACCTATAATTTCTAATGACTCTATTCCTACTACACAAAAACCACAATCTGATCAAGAAAAGGAAAAAGAACCGATAGTTGAAAAGGTTAATGAAGATAACACAGTTAAGGCTAAACCTTATGTTAAACCATACCAACCACCACTTCCTTACCTGAGTAAAATGAGAAAAGAAATACTTGAAGCCGAGCAATCCAAATTCTTTGATATGTTTAAACAAATAAATGTCAATCTTTCTTTCATTGATGTGATTTTAGGAATGCCTAGGTATGCCAAATTCTTGAAAGATCTAATCCCAAATAGAAAGAAAATGGAAGAACTCTCGGCTGTTACTATGAATGCTAATTGTTCTGCAGTGCTGTTGAATAAGATACCAGAAAAATTATCAGATCCAGGAAGTTTCACAATTCCATGTTTTCTGGGGAGTCTTAGTTCAATAGAAGCATTGGCAGATTTAGGTGTTAGTATAAATTTAATGCCGTATTCATTATACGCTAAACTAGACCTTGGAGAATTGAAACCAACACGAATAAGCATACAACTTGCCGATCGATCAGTAAAATATCCTAGAGGGATAATAGAGAACATGCTAGTTAAAGTTGGTACTTTAGTATTTCCAGTAGATTTTGTTATCCTGGACATGAAAGAAGATTCTCGAGTTCCTCTCATATTAGGAAGACCATTCTTAAACACGGCTAAAGCAATAATAGACGTGTTCGGTAAGAAACTGACCATAAGTATAGAGGACGAGAGTGTTACCTTTTTTGTTGATAGAGCCATGCAACAACTGCAATCTGCAGATGATACATGTTATTATATTCAAACTATAGATTCACATGCAGAATTGTTAGAAGAATTTCCAGAATTACAAGGAACAGGAGAATGTTCTTTAGGAGAAGGAACTGAACCAATTGATGAAGCTGAAATGTTAGCCACACTCATGGCTAATGAATATGAACCAACAACAGAAGAACTTCAAATGCTAAAAGAGGAAGACAGATATTGATACAAATCATCGATAGAAGAACCACCGACATTAGAGTTAAAGCCACTTCCAAACCATTTGGAATATGCTTATTTACATGGTGAATCAGAATTACCTGTAAAAATATCGTCTTCTCTTACTGAAAATGAAAAATCTCAACTCATTTATGTGCTTAAAGCTCATAAACCAGCTATTGCATGGAAAATTCATTACATTAAAGGTATAAGTCCTTCGTATTACACACATAAAATCCTTATGGAAGAAGGTCATAAAACGTATGTGCAACGCCAACGAAGACTAAATCCTAATATGCAAGATGTTGTTAAGAAAGAAATTATTAAGCTGCTAGATGCAAGTTTAATTTATCCAATTTCTGATAGTCCATGGGTAAGCCCAGTTCAATGCGTACCTAAGAAGGGTGGCATGACTGTCATCACAAATGAAAAAAATGAGCTTATTCCTACTAGGACTCTAACGGGATGGCGTGTTTGTATTGATTATAGAAAATTAAATGACGCCACCAGAAAAGATCACTTTACCTTACCTTTCATTGATCAAATGTTGGAAAGATTAGCCGGAAATAGTTACTATTGTTTTCTTAACGGTTTTTTCAGATATTTTCAAATTCCAATAGCACCCGAGAACCAAGAGAAAACCACTTTCACGTGCCCTTATGGTACTTTTGCTTACAAATGCATGCCATTTGGGCTTTGCAACGCCCCTGCAACCTTTCAAAGGTGCATGATGGCAATTTTTCACGATATGATAGAAGAATGCATGGAAGTTTTTATGGATGAATTTTCAGTCTTCGGTGATACTTTTGAAACAAGTCTAGTTAATCTTGAACGAATGCTTATTAGATGCGAACAATCAAATCTAGTTCTTAATTGGGAGAAATGTCATTTCATGGTTAAAGAAGGCATCGTTCTTGGTCATAAAATTTCAAAGGAAGGAATTGAAGTGGATAGAGCTAAAGTAGATGTAATTGCTAAACTTTCACATCCCACCAATGTTGGAGGAGTTAGGAGTTTTCTAGGGCATGCCGGTTTTTACCGACGTTTCATAAAAGATTTTTCTAAAATTGTCACTCCTATGAATAAACTCCTAGAAAAGGATGCTCCATTCATCTTTTCAGATGAATGCATCAAATCTTTTAATATTCTTAAAGAAAAACTCACTAATGCGCTGATCATGATAACTCCAAATTGGAATCTACCATTTGAACTCATGTGTGATGCAAATGATTTTGCAATAGGAGCCGTTTTAGGACAAAGGATTGAAAAACGATTTCAACCTATTTATTATGCTAGTAAGACGTTACAAGGAGCACAAAAAGGGAGCAGAAAATCTCGCCGCTGATCATCTTTCTCGTCTTGAAATTCCTGAATTAGAAGTTCTAAATGAATCGACCATACAAGATAACTTTCCTGATGAATATTTATTGAAGATAGATTATAATGAAATTCCATGATTTGCAGACTATGCAAACTACTTAGTATGTGGATTCCTTGAAAAAGGGTTGTCATACCAAAAACGAAAGAAATTCTTTAGTGATATAAAACACTATTTCTGGGAAGATCCACATTTGTTTAAAAGTTGTCCTGATGGAATAATACGCCGATGTGTATTCAGAGATGAAGCTAGTCAAATCTTAAACCATTGTCACACAGGACCAACAGGAGGGCATTATGGGCCTCAGCTCACAGAAAGAAAAGTCTACGACGCTGGATTCTAGTGGCCTACAATTTTCAAAGACGCACATCTTCTTTGTAAATCCTGTGATGCTTGTCAAAGGGCCGAAAAAATAAGTCAACGTGATGAAATGCCACAAAATGTCATTCAAGTATGTGATGTATTTGACGTTTGGGGTATTGACTTTATGGGTCTATTTCCAAAATCTCATAATAATCTCTACATTCTCGTTGCCATTGATTATGTATCTAAATGGGCGGAATCACAAGCTCTCCCAACTAATGATGCACGAGTTGTAGTCAACTTCTTAAAATGTCTTTTTGCTAGGTTTGGAACACCGAAAGCTTTAATAAGTGATCGGGGAACTCATTTTTGTAATAATCAACTTGAGAAAGTTCTCAAAAGATATGGAGTAACTCATAAAATTTCAACCGCATATCATCCACAAACAAGTGGACAAGTTGAAAATTCCAACCGAGCATTAAAACGTATTCTAGAGAAAACCGTAGGATCAAATCCGAAGGAATGGTCCATAAAATTGGAGGATGCACTCTGGGCTTTTAGAACAGCCTACAAAACTCCAATTGGAACCACACCTTTTAAACTCGTTTATGTAAAAGCATGTCACCTTCCAGTAGAATTGAACACAAAGCATTTTGGGCTTTGAAGACATGTAATCTTGATTTACATGAAGCCGGACGTCTACGGTTAAGTCAACTAAACGAATTAGAAGAATTAAGACATGAAGCATATGAAAATTCTTTACTCTATAAGGAAAGAACGAAGAAATGGCATGATAAAAGAATCAGAAGTTCAAAAGAATTTAAAGAAGGAGACAGAGTTCTTCTTTTCAATTCACGATTCAAGCTATTTCCTGGAAAATTGAAATCAAGATGGTCTGGACCATTCATAGTCAAAAGAGTTTTCCCATATGGAACAATAGAGTTGATAAATTCAAATGGGATTGAATTTAAAGTCAATGGTCACAGAGTTAAACATTACATAGATAATCCAATGGAAGTTGAAGATGAAGTTAATCACAAACAGCTAACTAAATGTGGGAAGATTCGAGTCTTTTTAAGTATAATATATATTTCTGTTAGAGTTAGATATTCTGTTTTCTTGTAGTTTTCGAGAATGTAATCCGAATGGTCTTTCCCTAGCAGACCCTAAAGAACTAGTCTTTTCCCTCCATTCTGAATTTTTATTTTTTTAGGTTTTACGAGATGAAGAATTCCTTTGATCTAAACCATGGTCTACTGCTACATGCTATGATTACTAAACGTAATAATAACATCTTCCCGAGTGAACTGGTATCATTCATAAGAGGAAAAATGGACGAAGTAAGGAAAGAACTCGGGAAAGATCATCATACGACACATTTTGGTAAAGGAAAATCAAAATCCACAACAAAAAGAAGAGCACAACACCTTGAAAGATGTCATAAATGCGGAAAATGGTCACACGAAGGTAAATGTTCGAACAATCAAACATATTCAAATACCGAATTTGTTACTCTATGCAGAGAAGGACCGTTCATATGTTCAGAAGAAAAGTTATTGAAGAATTGAGGTTACGCTTACGTAGCTATGGAGAACCAAATCACACGACTCTTATATGAATCGGCTAAAGCAGGTCTCTGAGAATTCTATTTCACAAGTAAGTATGTACAGTTTTTATCTGTTTTTATTTTTATTGCTTTTAACCTTTTGATAATAAACGCTGAATCGTTCGCTATAAAGTATTAAATTGATATTCAATAAAATTAGGTATGCGAAACCGAAATTATTGATATCATACAAAAATTTATTACATCACTGCGAAATTTACCGTTTATTCTTAAGGTATAAATATCTTTAATCAATCAACCCAAAATATTTCAAAAATTCGTCAGGAGTAAAACTAGGTTATGGAACCGAAATTACTTTACCGAAAAGAGGGGCGTATATTTTTGATAATATTTGATTGATTAAAGTGGGATAAAAGACCAAAAAGATTTTTAATTTTATCTTTACCATGTTTTTAAAATTAATATTATAAATTTTTAAAATCAATATATTTAAGTTTGTAAATATTTTAAACTACTATTTTTAATATAAGTTTGTAAAATTAAAAATATTAATTATATTTAAATGAATTTTTAATTTTATGCATTTTAAATTTAAGTTTGGTATGAATTTAAAAACAAAAATGTACTTTATTTCATTAAGTTAAAAATATGATTTCTAAAATTCGCCGTGAGTTGAAGACTAGGTCATTGAACCGAAATTGATTTACCCAAGGGAGGGACGAGAAATTTTGTTATCATTATTTCTAATCTTATTGATCTAAAGTATGTCAAAAACATTAAAAAAAAAACCCCAAAAATCTTTGCTTTTAAAACAAACGCTTTTAAATGACAAATTTTAAAATTTTGTCGAGGGACGGACTAGGACAACAATCCGAAACGACCTCGTCCTAAATAACAAGGAAAACAAAATTTTAAATTTATTAATTTTTTTTTATTAAGTAAAAGGGTTGTATAAAAAAAAAAGGCCTGGACCCCATGCTATCGCATGGGGTTTGTACATGGGAACCATGCGATCGCATGGAGTAAAAAAACTGGACAGGATCATAAAACTCATCGCTAGTCTCTATCTCCCACACGATACACACACATCCACGAATACTCTCTCAAAATCACCCCTAAAATCATCAATTTTTTTACCAAATTCAACCAAATTTCGTTCTACAATTAGCTATAATCATGCCTTTCTTCAGATAAGGAAGCAAGAAGGTAAAGATTTCACCCCTAAACTCTTAAATTTTTCAGTATTAGTGTTTTTGTGCTAAATTTTACCTAATTTAATTTTGATGATTTCTAGTGTAATTAGAGTTAAATTGTTAGTATATTATGCATGTATAACCTAGATTAATGCTATTTAACATGATTTAAAGCCAAAAACTTCAAAATTTTTAGAAATCTAGGGTTTGTGTTCTTGAGCAATTTGGGACTTTTTGATATAAACAGGTTATGGCCGATTTTTGTCATGAATTATTACTAAATTAAGTAGTGTAACATGTTTAGGTAGCTAAATGATCCAAACATTGATCCTAAATATGATTTTTGAGAATTAAAGTAGACTTTTTAAGTCTAAAATTCATGAAATTAATTAATTTGATATAAATGCCATTTGAAACTTGTTCAATTGCTAGTAATGATTATTTTGACATGTTATTTGAGTTGAATGTTTATAAACTTTGTAAACATTTTCATATATGCTTATTTTAAAAAGTGTAGAATTGATAAAAATATGAAAATGAGCATGAGTTTAATATGGATTAAACATGTTATTGTAATTGTTTCAAGTTGTTATGTTGCTAACACTAATGCATATTTGGATGCACAAATTTTGTGTTTAATGTGTTTTGCAGAAATATACCGAATCTGGCAGTGCATCATCATCATCCAGACAACCTGAAAACGAACCACAGCCAAAAATGAAATATGAGCCACAATATGAACCAGAACCAGAACATGAACAACAACAAGAACAACAATATCATAATGATCAACACATACCATATTATGATCTGCAACAAGAATATGTTAATGCCTACGTACAATTTCCGATTCATCCAATAATAGAACACCCAATGATTCATGAAGAACAGTTGCATCCCAATTTGAGATTTGATCGAAGCTGGAGAGATTACCCGACGTACCAAAGTAATAAATATAAACTGGTAACAAAAAATGTAGAAGTACTGAGGGTAATCGATTGGGAGCCTTTGGAAAGGGTCCAACTAGCTAAGTCAGTTAGGCAGCATCTGATCCAAAGGTATGAGAACTCTTATTTTCTCGATTGGGAACGTTTATTCACCATTTGTAGGCTTGTATATAAAGAGTGGTGTGTTGAGCTTATGAGTACTATATCACTTGATACGGATGTAGTTTGGTTAGACGATAGGAATTTTCTTAGATTTTTAATTGGCCGTAGGATGTATAGGATGTCCATGCTGGACATGGCCAGGGCTTTACAGATTTACACTCCTTCTAAATTACTACTACCTGATTGTACAAATTTGATTTATCATGGTGAAAGGGTAGATAGGAATTTTGACGCGGACGCCGTCTGGAGGCGTATGTCAAATTATAATGTTTTTACGCGGGGAGGAAGACACTCCTATTTAGATATTAACAAAGTAGAGCTTCATATTATACATAGATTTGTAGCTAATTCGATTACACAAAGAGGTAACAACAAGGAGAAAATGACTCAACACGATTTATTTTACCTTAAGTGTATTCGAAACACTAGAATCTTTGTTAATATCCCCTACTGTGTTGGTTTTTATCTGTCTAAAATGGTGGAAGGAATACAGGACGGGGGAATAATATGAGGAGGTATTTTTGTTACTCTCATTGTAGAGTATTTAGGCATAGATAGGGATCAAGGGGGTCCACTGATAGTATGTAGGGAACAGGTTGAGACTTTAGGATTGCGGGTCTATCAGGTTGCAAAGGTATTAAAGAACAGACGCAATCAGGCAGTACCATATCAGGGCCCTTATCCACAGGTAGAGAGAGGTTCAGATGAGGAAATGGAGGAACCAGATGACATTAGGGATGTCATTAGGGAGGCTGTTACTGACGTTTACCAGCGTATAGATGAGGTAGAAATAACAAACGAGGCTAGACATAGTCAGTACGAGCAGTGGCACTTCGAGAATGTGTACGAGCATTCCAATCAAGGACAGCATGATAGATGGCACTATCATCAGCATCAGATCATGAGCCAGCTATCACCTCAGGTACCAAATAACTACGTACCAACCTGACCTACCTACTATCCGCCACACCAGCCCGATATGCGACCACCATTTACTCTCTATGACCCCAACCAAGCCTATCAGTACACCTATAACCAACCGTGGAACCCGACCGACGACATGAACTGGAACCCCTATCCAGATTGATACAGTTCCCGTTGGTGATTTTTATCTTTTATTATTTTTATTTACTTATGTTTAAAACATATAATTTTGTGATACTTTTATGTAATTTTTAACATTTTTTATTATTTTGTACTAATATTTCATTTTTTGTAATTTGAAAGTGGAATATTAAGTCCCATTTCAAATTACCATGCATGTTTATATTTGTATTGTATGTATTTTATCTCATGTACACAACAGGGTAAAACAACAAATTTTCAAAGACTGGCATTAAGTTCAGCAAAAGTAACTAATTTTGACGACAAGATGCAAAATAAATGTGATGTAACAACAAGACGGAATGAACAAATGATGTGCATCATTTATCATTCAACATAAACCACAATATGTTTGGAAACTTTGGTAAAATTTAATCATTTTTCTACGCTAATCACCCTCAATAATTTAAATTGTTACTGATTTCTTGCAAATGAGGGCATTGCAAGATCTTAAGTGTGGGAATTCTTTTACATTTTTAAATTTTTTTGACTTAAACACTTGGTTACCATTAAAAATACTAGTAACGCAGTAGTTGTATTAGAATCTAGTGCTCTCTGATAATAAAGAACAGCCCTAGTCTTATATACTGACTACCCAATTCTAGTAAAAATTTTCAAAATTTTCAACTAAATGAACTCAAAATTATGTTTATACATATTTATGAATGATAAAACTATGTGTTAACACCGAAATTATTATTTCCTCGGAAAGGACATAAATTGAGAAACAACTCAAAATGCTTGAATTCATTTAAAATAGAATTGAGAAAAATAAAAAGGCAAAGAAAGGAAAATAAAAGCCAAGTGTGGAAAAAATTTACCAAGTTATTTAGAACATATGTCACATATTTTTGTACAAATAATTGAAGATACTTTTGTTTTGAACAATATTAATCAGTTTTACCCAGTTTATTGTAATATAAATGGAATTCAAAAGGAAGTAAAATCTTTTGAGAAAAAGACACGCGCTTCTTGATTTAGGTCAGGAAGTTGTCGTCCAGACCAGTTGTAGAGTCTACGAAAAACCTTGAAAATTTTTCTCGAAAATCAGCTGGAAATCCACGGACCTCAGTATCAAACAGGGTTGCCAAGTGGTCAGACTTATCCTAACCATGAGAGGATCTGTCTCGTACAATGGGGGGCACCGTGCAAATTAGCTTATAAGACTAATGAATCAGATCCCCATAAAGGATAATCTCCTTAAAGTTCAAAAATCAGCTTTTAAGCCTGATATTACTCAATCCTTGAGATTGACCTTAAAGATTGAGAATTCAAACTCATGGAATTCGATGATATCTAAACTCGAGCTTGAACGAGAAAATATTTTGATCAAAATTACAAACCGATTTGTTTTCTGAAAACCCATTTTCAATGCGTTCATTACCATTGAACGTAAAATCCTAGGAATTCACCTGGAATTCATTAGGTCACCTGAACCAAATCGGGTGTCAACCGTAAGAACGGTGGTTGCATAGCATGGTCAAAGACAGGACCTTGTGCCAGACCAAAAAACTATAGGGTGATCTGAAAGGACCCGTTCATATACATTATAAACGATTCACAATAGTTGATTACATTGCGAGGTATTTGACCTCTATATGATACATTTTACAAACATTGCATTCGTTTTTAAAAGACAAACTTTCTTTACATCGAAAATTGACAGGCATGCATACCATTTCATAATATCCACTATCCAACTATAAATTGATTTAATAATAATCTTTGATGAACTCAATGACTCGAATACAACGTTCTTCGAAATATGCTATGAAAGACTCCAAGTAATATCTTTAAAATGAGCAAATGCACAGCGAAAGATTTCTTTAACACCTGAGAATAAACATGCTTTAAAGTGTCAACCAAAAGGTTGGTGAGTTCATTAGTTTATCATAATCATTTATTTCCATCATTTTAATAGACCACAAGAATTTCATTTCCAGTTCTCATAAATATACGTCCCATGCATAGAGACAAAAATAATCATTCATATGGTGAACACCTGGTAACTGACATTAACTAGATACATATAAGAATATCCCCTATCATTCCGGGATCCTCCTTCGAACATGATATAAATTTCGAAGTACTAAAGAATCCGGTACTTTGGATGGGGTTTGTTAGGCCCAATAGATCTATCTTTAGGATTCGCGTCAATTAGGGTGTCTGTTCCCTAATTCTTAGATTACCAGACTTTAATAAAAAGGGGCATATTCGATTTCGATAATTCAACCATAGAATGTAGTTTCAATTACTTGTGTCTATTTTGTCAAACATTTATAAAAGCGCATGTATTCTCAGTCCCAAAAATATAAAGGGTAAAAAGACAAATGAAACTCACCATACTGTATTTCGTAGTAAAAATACATATAACGTCATTGAACAAGTGCAAGGTTAGCCTCGGATTCACGAACCTAAATTAATTATATATATTTATGTGTTGGTCAATATTTGTCTAACAAATTAGGTTAAGTCATAGTGTACCACAATCCTAATGCTCGAGACTAATATGCAAAAGTCAACAAAAGTAAATTTGACTCAAAATAATTTCCAAAAATCTATACATGATTAATATATAGTTTAAATATCGTCGTTTTATATTTTTAAATATTTTTAAAAGATTTATTAGAGTAAATAATATAATTTATTTATTAATAAATAAAATTTTATATTAAATTTATATAATAAAATATACTTTTATATATATTAAGTAATAAAATTTATAGGGTTCATTTAATATCATAAAGATAATATGATAGGTATTATTAAAGTAAGTTATTACACGTAGTAAAATATGTTTGTATCACATATTTATTTGATAAAATAATATCTATAATGATAGTAAGTAAAAGTTGTATTATTTTGTAATAATAATTATTATTATAAAAATATCAATATTTATAATTACTAAGATGACATTATGATAAAACGATAATTCTAATTATGATAACTTTAATATTTACGATAATTTTTAATATTATCTTTAAAATAATAATTCTATTTAAAATAATAATAATAATGATATTTTATAGTAACAATGACATTTCTATTAAAATGATAATTTTTGTTAAAATGATAGTTTTAATACTAACGATACTTTTAATAATAATAGTAATGATAAAAATAATAAGAACGATAATTTTATCTAAATCAATATCTTATAATATTTTAATTTCATCATGATACTCTTACTCATTATTTCCTAATCGTTTCGTTTAATAGCTTTTAATCGTCTTTTATATCGTGTTCATAATAATAATAATGATAATAATAGTAATCAAAATAATTAGGTGTTACAAATATTTGTTTTAAATACACTAATATTAATAATGATAGTTACTATAACATTATTAACGATAATACTAATAATTATCTTAATGATAATATAGTAATAATAATAATAACAATAACAATAACCATTTTTAAATAATGATATATATATTAATAACGATAATAATAATAATAATAATAATAATACTAATAATAATAATAATAATAATTGGATAATAATAATAATACTAATTATAACTTTAACGATAATAACGATAGTAATAATAAAAAAATAACAATTTTTAATGATAAATCCCTTTTATTGATAAAGATAATAATAATCATAATAATAAGATAAAACTAGAACGGCGATAAAAATGACGATAATAATAATCATTTTTAATAAAAATATCGAAAATTCAATTGATTATAACTTCTAATCCGTTCATCGAAACCATTCGATATCTAAAGGAAAAGTTCTTAATTTTTCGCTAGCTTTCCAAGGACATGCATATCTTATACCTTATCTCAACCTCAAGTGTAACTAATTCAACATTCAACCTAACCTGTCTAAGGGCAATATTAAAAGTACAAGCATGCATAATCCTAAATACTCGAGCACTAGTCAGGGATACACTATTAGTATGTAAAAGTTAAATTATGAGTACTCACGTATCAATATTGAGATTCAATATTGCAGGAAAGGTACGTAGACGCAACGGAAATGATAAACACTATATTAACCTCACGAGCATACCCATGAACCATACTCAATCACCTCCATAGCTATAACCCATAATTTCCTTAATCCTATCCCACTCGAAAAACAATTTCGAAATCATTCGGACAGCACTCCGTCGTAATATTTTATGTATACTAATAATATCTTGAAATAATACTGAGTAAATATATATATGTAAATCGATTGAGAGAGTTTAGAGAAAAATATTTTCAAGTTTCTATGAAATAACGAAATCTATTGAATTCTATTTATAATAGATTTTTGAATTATTAAAGTGAATTATTAAAGTATGAATTATTAAAGTGAATTATTAAAGTATGAATTATTAAAGTAAATTATTAAAGTATGAATTATTAAAGTGAATTATTAAAGTATGAATTATTAAAGTGAATTATTAAAGTATGAATTATTAAAGTGAATTATTAAAGTTAAAGTAAATTAAAAATAAAGTAAAGGTAAAGTTTAAGTATAGTAAAAGTATAAAACTATGTACGTATAATAAGCGTATAAATATATATAATATTAATTTAAATCGTTATATATATAAAATAAAATATAAATATCGTTATCTTTATCATACTAGTTAAGTAATGAGTTGTCAAAAGTGGTTCTAGATATTTATAAAAGTTATATACGTTTTAATAATAAAGTTCTTTTTAAACTGAAAACGTTTTTGTATGTTTAAAACTAAATAGATCAATCGAGTCTTTATGAGATTCAATCTTCCACTATCCTTTGTCTAGTTCTCAATGATTGACAATTTGTTCTTATTTATAAATCACTTTACCATTTTCTGAATATTGTTAAAATGGAAAGATTTCTCAAATCAACGTGGGCCTTTCAACAGAGACTTGTAATCATAATTCAATATATCTGATAATTCAATCATTTGATCTTATCTTCTAATTCCATTGATAAACATTTTGAAACAGATACAATCATATAAAGTATTTAATCTAATATTTTGTTTACGTTTCAAGTTATAATATATATACACATATACATATATAATCATATTCGTTTAATGGTTCGTGAATCGTTGGAACTTGGTCGAGGTTGAATGAATGTATGAACATAGTTTAAAATTCTTGAAATTTAACTTAACAAATATTGCTTATCGTGTCGGAAACATATAAAGATTAAAGTTTAAATTTGGTTGGAAATTTCTGGGTTGTCACAGTACCTACCCGTTAAAGAAATTTCGTCCCGAAATTTGAGTGGAAAGGTCGTGAATGATAATAAGTATGTTTTCATGATGCATACAGGCTGAAAATTAGAGTTTTATCATCAGCGAATAATTTGAATAAACAATTCATTTATATGAAGAGTACGAATGAAGCTAACATAGAAGAGTGAAATGAGTAAGTGTAGATTCATTTTATCATTTGACGTAGATATGATTGATTTCCAGATTTCAAGGGATTTGAAGAAAATCTTTGTAATAAGATTTGATTCTCTGGTAACAAAAGGAATTAGGATTCTCTTTAAATGCGATCGTCCATTTTAATTGTTCCGTCGGAGATTTTCTTATAAATTCACCTCCTTCGTTTTCTTACAACTCACACCTTCTGTTGATGCATTTTATGCAAGTCCCTAGACATCTACCCACGTCCATTGCAGGTACAACAGTTTACAGGCCACCATGATCGTTCGTTATTATCCTATCCGTGTTTGTATGTGGTTACAGCAACTGCAGGAACGAGATTTGGATGTTTGACTATGTTAGACTTAGTCAGACGTCCGAGTGAAGCCTCACTCGTACGGCTGACAGGCTCATACGCACGGTTGATGCTGAGCTAAGTCACAATTACAACCTAAATGAGAAGACACGAGTGAGTGATCACCCGTATGGCTGATAAAGCCAACTCGTATGTGTGATGGATGAATCGTACGGGTGAGTCAACAAAAGGGGTATATAAAGTCTTATGTTCTTCAATTTAGGTTAAGCCTCTCATTTGTTACACACACTCAGATCTAGTGAGCTCCTCCAATTTTCTCTCAGTCCAAATTACCCAGGTGGTGAATAATAGCTCTAGGTGTTGATCTAATCACACTTGATTTAGTTGTGGTTTGACTAAATTAATCAAAAAAAAAATTAACCTATTCCCTAGAGGGTTTGATTCACTTATTCCGCCATTGTGTGAGTTAAATCTGTTGATTTCTAAGTTCCTAGTCATGTTTCATCACCTTCTATTCTTTCCCCCTCAACTCATATTTTAAAGTATTCATAAATATGCTCCATCCAGTTCTGATTCTCGATATACTTCTAACTTTCATATCGGTCATTCTTCTTTTTCATCTACCGCCGGAAGAATCTATTTACTTCTACTATACTCTTGGGTTTATAGTGTTTCTAGTTCTCCCGTGTCTTTATATTTGCTATATGCATCGATATATATGGTTTATAATTTCTGGTTTATCGTTGGGCTTTATATGTTCCCTTATATTTCAAAGTCTCTGCTTCTGTCTTCTATAATCATTATCATTAACAGTTAATGCTCTCTTTTATTTGCTGCAATTTATACCCCAATTTTTATTTCGGAGTTTTGTCCTTTTGTTTCTTCTTCTTGGGATTAAGCACCGCTTGTAATGGTCCAGAATTCACAGATATGAATTTCAGAATGAACATTGTTAATGTTCTAGGAAGGAAATTGTGATGGCACGATCTTGACTTGTCAAATTACTAGAATACGTTGGAAAAGGCCGAATCATCAAGAAATATTTTCTTGATATTTTAGAGGTTAAATAGAATACAAGAGTCATATAACATGGCACATGATGATGTTATGATCTGTGAATCATCACGTTCCATTTAGAAACTCAGCATGACTTACTGTAATATAATCACATTGATCAAGTGTCATTATATTATACTAATTCATGCTTCAGTTCCCAACACTACTTCAAAATATTCCTATTTTAAACTTGAATGTTTCAGAATTTAGAAACTAAAATAGTTTCTTTTATGATGTAATACAGATAGCGCGAAGAGATAAATGATTTCAAATAAGAAAAATTAAGAAAATATCTTCAGAAATATGGAGGATATTTATAATGAAAGATATGATGATATTTTAGAATTTCTAATATCAGAGGATGATGAAGAATATTGTCCGCAGGGGTTTAGAGTCAGGAGCAAGGTATTCGTTAATGACTTCAGCAGGTACTGAATCATTTGGATCCTTTGAAGTCAGGTTCAGTCTTTGTAATTTGTCCAAAGCCTCCTTCCTTTGCTCAATCCGTTTTCCAGTTCCAAAACTTCTCTTTTTCTGCGCTTTGCCAGCACAATTCATCATTATCATTCAGCTTTTACCGTTTAAAGTTGTTTTTAGTTTTTGCTGCTTCATCACCATTTTTTCCATTTTCGGAGAACCAATTCTTAGTTCGGAGTGTTTTTCAGAAACTTCACATTCAAATTAAGTCCAGAAGATAGACGTTATATATACACATATAACTGTTGGCGTAGACATACTGCGAGATTTCAAAATACTGATTGCTAATTCCCAATGATTCGTATGGCAATTCTCATTACAAGATGCGAATGAATAAATGATGGGGTTTCAATGAATAATTATAATGACTTTTTGGAGAGGCTAAAGTCAAAGGGTAATGAAGTTGTTGGTACATCTGCTAATAATGTGGTGGAATGTAAAAGGATCCCTGGTAACGATGGTGTATATCTCAAGGTTATAATAAGGTTAGTCTGACTGAAAAGTCGAAGTTGACTTGCTGGAGCTGTGACAAAACTGGCTACTTTGAATAGGAGTCGCAAAGTTATTTTTGCTAATAAATGCCAAAGAATCTGACGCGGATACGTTGTTTAAACTTTTACTTTGGTTTCAAGAGTTTTTCGGGTACATAACTGTGGGTAACATGTGGTTGGATCATCATCTCGATTGCTCATCATTCGAAGTGTCTTCAGAAATTTTCGAAGGGTTTGAACACAGATTGTAATCGTTAACATACATTTGATATTCTAACACAGTTTTGAAGTCAAAATATAGCTTGTGAAAGATGTAAGGATCTAAGAGTGATGATTTTGGTCATATCTCAAGTTGAATTTTGAGATTTCAAAATCAAAATATGTAATTAAATTTTGAATGAGTATGGTTGTTTTGATTTCTATAAAAGAATGTATATTGTTGTGAAAGTAGGGAGTATAATGGATGATTTGCTGAATCAGATTCGAAGAATGTAACATATTAATTGTGAATTTATATATCTCTCGGGTATTACCTACCCGTTAAAAAAAATTTCACAATTAATATTTTGTACAAAAGAATTTTATTACAGTCTTTATAAAAATATATATATGTATATTTTCTTCAGATGTAACATAAATTTAATGAGTTAATGTTAAATTAAACTCATTTGATTTACGGTTGAAACTAGAATTGAATAATCCCTAAAGGCTTTAAAAAGTACATAACTTTTACGCAGTATTTCTTTAATGACATTGAAATTATGAATCAATACTTCGTTATTTGTTGATGTATGATGTTCGGTTCGTGGAATTCTTGTGAATTTCGCAAAGTACGAATGATGTTATCTGAAAAGTTTCGGGTACATCGATGATGAAAGTGTAAAATCAAATATATACTTGATTTATTATGAATTGGAATTTGTTGAATTGCAACAGAGATTGTAGTTAACGCTGGTTAAGTTGCGGCCGAAGGACGTACATTATTGCATATTTGTAATATGAATTAACCGAGTAGTTAAGATTCACACACAATAGCTTAGCACGGAAAGATTTATTTCAAAATATATATATATATATATATATGTATATATATATATATATATATATATATATATATATATATATATATATATATATATATATATGTATATATATATATATATATATATATATGTATATATATATATATATATGTATATATATATATATATATATGTATATATATATATATATACATATAATTTCTTTAGAGGGAATGAGTTAATTCTTCATAACTCGTTGATACAATATACACGTTATTGATTCGTAATGATGTCCACAGTGATTCTTGAACTGACGGAGTTTGTGATGTTATTGGTGTTGTTGATTCGGATGTTGACTGTACTGACGATGCTGGTAACGCTGACGGTACTGTTGATGCTGTTGGTAAAGCAAGATTAGCTTGTTAATCACACACCATTTTTGTCAGGGTTTCTACTCTTCCTTCTATCATTTTGGTTTGCTTAACTGATTTATGGTTAGGGCTAGATTAGATAATCTCTAAGACTTTAGAGATTACATAATCGCCGCGGAATGTTTCTCCAATGAAGTTATGAATTAATACTTCGTCAGTTATTGTTGTTGGTACTCCTTGGTATCTATGGTGCGTATGACGTTGATGCTCGTGGGACAGATTGTGAAGTTGAGGTTTACGACGCAGTTGTGGTTGGAGGTGGTAATGGTACTGTTTGCGTTGATGATGGTGGTACTAGTTATGCTGCTGATGCTGCTGCTGGTGTTTGTAATCTCTGCACCATATTCTCCAAAGCCACTACCCGAGCGCGAAGCTCGTTGACTTCTTCTATTACACCGGGGTGATTGTCGGTTCGGACGAGCGGATAAATAAAATCTAAAATTTGATGTAATATATAATCGTGACGAGATACTCTGGAAATGAGCGAGAAAATGGTGTTTCGGACAGGTTCGCCGGTAAGTGCTTCAGGTTCTTCGTCAAGAGGGCAATGTGGTGGATGGAAAGGATCACCTTCTTCTTGTCTCCAATGATTGAGGAGGCTACGAACCCATCCCCAATTCATCCAGAATAGGTGATGACTGATTGGTTGATCTATTCCGGTCACACTGCTTTCGGAGCTTGAATGGGATTCCATTTCGGAATCTGAGTGACTTGAACTGATGACGAATTCCATTTCGTACGATTGGATAAAGGATTTTTTTTTTTTTGATATGAAATGATTTTGGCTAACGGATGGTATTCTAATTACATAGAATATATATATATATATATATATATATATATATATATATATATATATATATATATATATATATATATATATATATATATATATATATATATAGATCAAAAGATTTTGTAGATTACGGAGGACTTTGCGGGATATGTCAGGCAAAGTTTAAAGTAACAGATACGATAAGATATGATTTAGCAGATATGCTAAGATATGAATTTTTGTCTATACACTATTCATGCAATCAATGCAGCAAGACGTGTCTTAGACTAAAAATGATAAGCAGGTAATTTCCTGAGGATGATAAGCAGTTAATTTTCGACACAAAATGATAAGCAAAACTTTTGACATGCGGACATGGTCGAAGTCCAGACTCACTAATGCATCCTATCGACTTATCAGTTAGACACACTAATGCAGACCTGGTTCGCTAAGACCACCGCTCTGATACCAACTGAAAGGACCCGTTCATATACATTATAAACGATTCACAATAGTTGATTACATTGCGAGGTATTTGACCTCTATATGATACATTTTACAAACATTGCATTCGTTTTTAAAAGACAAACTTTCTTTACATCGAAAATTGACAGGCATGCATACCATTTCATAATATCCACTATCCAACTATAAATTGATTTAATAATAATCTTTGATGAACTCAATGACTCGAATACAACGTTCTTCGAAATATGCTATGAAAGACTCCAAGTAATATCTTTAAAATGAGCAAATGCACAGCGAAAGATTTCTTTAACACCTGAGAATAAACATGCTTTAAAGTGTCAACCAAAAGGTTGGTGAGTTCATTAGTTTATCATAATCATTTATTTCCATCATTTTAATAGACCACAAGAATTTCATTTCCAGTTCTCATAAATATACGTCCCATGCATAGAGACAAAAATAATCATTCATATGGTGAACACCTGGTAACCGACATTAACTAGATACATATAAGAATATCCCCTATCATTCCGGGATCCTCCTTCGGATATGATATAAATTTCGAAGTACTAAAGCATCCGGTACTTTGGATGGGGTTTGTTAGGCCCAATAGATCTATCTTTAGGATTCGCGTCAATTAGGGTGTCTGTTCCCTAATTCTTAGATTACCAGACTTTAATAAAAAGGGGCATATTCGATTTCGATAATTCAACCATAGAATGTAGTTTCAATTACTTGTGTCTATTTTGTCAAACATTTATAAAAGCGCATGTATTCTCAGTCCCAAAAATATAAAGGGTAAAAAGACAAATGAAACTCACCATACTGTATTTCGTAGTAAAAATACATATAACGTCATTGAACAAGTGCAAGGTTGGCTTCGGATTCACGAACCTAAATTAATTATATATATTTATGTGTTGGTCAATATTTGTCTAACAAATTAGGTTAAGTCATAGTGTACCACAATCCTAATGCTCGAGACTAATATGCAAAAGTCAACAAAAGTAAATTTGACTCAAAGTAATTTCCAAAAATCTATACATGATTAATATATAGTTTAAATATCGTCGTTTTATATTTTTAAATATTTTTAAAAGATTTATTAGAGTAAATAATATAATTTATTTATTAATAAATAAAATTTTATATTAAATTTATATAATAAAATATACTTTTATATATATTAAGTAATAAAATTTATAGGGTTCATTTAATATCATAAAGATAATATGATAGGTATTATTAAAGTAAGTTATTACACGTAGTAAAATATGTTTGTATCACATATTTATTTGATAAAATAATATCTATAATGATAGTAAGTAAAAGTTGTATTATTTTGTAATAATAATTATTATTATAAAAATATCAATATTTATAATTACTAAGATGATATTATGATAAAACGATAATTCTAATTATGATAACTTTAATATTTACGATAATTTTTAATATTATCTTTAAAATAATAATTCTATTTAAAATAATAATAATAATGATATTTTATAGTAACAATGACGTTTCTATTAAAATGATAATTTTTGTTAAAATGATAGTTTTAATACTAACGATACTTTTAATAATAATAGTAATGATAAAAATAATAAGAACGATAATTTTATCTAAATCAATATCTTATAATATTTTAATTTCATCATGATACTCTTACTCATTATTTCCTAATCGTTTCGTTTAATAGCTTTTAATCGTCTTTTATATCGTGTTCATAATAATGATAATAATAGTAATCAAAATAATTAGGTGTTACAAATATTTGTTTTAAATACACTAATATTAATAATGATAGTTACTATAACATTATTAACGATAATACTAATAATTATCTTAATGATAATATAGTAATAATAATAATAATAACAATAACAATAACCATTTTTAAATAATGATATATATATTAATAACGATAATAATAATAATAATAATAATACTAACAATAATAATAATAATAATTGGATAATAATAATAATACTAATTATAACTTTAACGATAATAACGATAGTAATAATAAAAAAAAATAACAATTTTTAATGATAAATCCCTTTTATTGATAAAGATAATAATAATCATAATAATAAGATAAAACTAGAACGGCGATAAAAACGACGATAATAATAATCATTTTTAATAAAAATATCGAAAATTCAATTGATTATAACTTCTAATCCGTTCATCGAAACCATTCGATATCTAAAGGAAAAGTTCTTAATTTTTCGCTAGCTTTCCAAGGACATGCATATCTTATACCTTATCTCAACCTCAAGTGTAACTAATTCAACATTCAACCTAACCTGTCTAAGGGCAATATTAAAAGTACAAGCATGCATAATCCTAAATACTCGAGCACTAGTCAGGGATACACTATTAGTATGTAAAAGTTAAATTATGAGTACTCACGTATCAATATTGAGATTCAATATTGCAGGAAAGGTACGTAGACGCAACGGAAATGATAAACACTATATTAACCTCACGAGCATACCCATGAACCATACTCAATCACCTCCATAGCTATAACCCATAATTTCCTTAATCCTATCCCACTCGAAAAACAATTTCGAAATCATTCGGACAGCACTCCGTCGTAATATTTTATGTATACTAATAATATCTTGAAATAATACGGAGTAAATATATATATGTAAATCGATTGAGAGAGTTTAGAGAAAAATATTTTCAAGTTTCTATGAAATAATGAAACCTATTGAATTCTATTTATAATAGATTTTTGAATTATTAAAGTGAATTATTAAAGTATGAATTATTAAAGTGAATTATTAAAGTATGAATTATTAAAGTAAATTATTAAAGTATTAATTATTAAAGTAAATTATTAAAGTATTAATTATTAAAGTGAATTATTAAAGTATGAATTATTAAAGTTAAAGTAAAGTAAAAATAAAGTAAAGGTAAAGTTTAAGTATAGTAAAAGTATAAAACTATGTACGTATAATACGCGTATAAATATATATAATATTAATTTAAATCGTTATATATATAAAATAAAATATAAATATCGTTATCTTTATCATACTAGTTAAGTAATGAGTTGTCAAAAGTGGTTCTAGATATTTATAAAAGTTATATACGTTTTAATAATAAAGTTCTTTTTAAACTGAAAACGTTTTTGTACGTTTAAAACTAAATAGATCAATCGAGTCTTTATGAGATTCAATCTTCCACTATCCTTTGTCTAGTTCTCAATGATTGACAATTTGATCTTATTTATAAATCACTTTACCATTTTCTGAATATTGTTAAAATGGAAAGATTTCTCAAATCAACGTGGGCCTTTCAACAGAGACTTGTAATCATAATTCAATATATCTGATAATTCAATCATTTGATCTTATCTTCTAATTCCATTGATAAACATTTTGAAACAGATACAATCATATAAAGTATTTAATCTAATATTTTGTTTACATTTCAAGTTATAATATATATACACATATACATATATAATCATATTCGTTTAATGGTTCGTGAATCGTTGGAACTTGGTCGAGGTTGAATGAATGTATGAACATAGTTTAAAATTCTTGAAATTTAACTTAACAAATATTGCTTATCGTGTCGGAAACATATAAAGATTACAGTTTAAATTTGGTTGGAAATTTCCGGGTTGTCACATGATCTTTACTATTGCTCCTACCAAGGATAGTAATTGCATCCGACACGTTATAGACCATAATCAAAAGCATGTCACGGGACATTGCCTTAACAGTTGCTTGTTCAACGCTTTCCTTTACAACCGGACGGTAGTTTACCGAAAGGTAATATACGGAGCAAGTAAACTGGACGTGTTGCTTTCCTAATACAAGGTTAGCAAGTGGGTGACACAAAACCGCAAGTTTTGAGCTAAAATTTTCAAATCTGAAACCCACAAAACCCACAGAAACAATTTGCAACACTGGTGAAGGGTTATTCCGAAAAACTTATCTAGGGTAAAAGCTAGATTGAATTTTCAAAAGATCAAATGTTTTCATAAAGATCCAATTTCGATAAAGGATCTAAATTTTTATAGTCATGTGGGACTGTAAACCACATCGTTACTATCATTGTTCATACCGCCGTATAGAAATCACTGATGTACAAAGTGTAAAGAATAAAGAAGTGATTCAAGTATGTTTATATTCAAGTTCTATATTGCTTGAGTACAAGCAATGCTCAAGTGTGGGAATATTTGATAATGCTAAAAACGAACATATATTTCATATCATTATCCTTCAAGAAAGACAAGCTTTTGGTTGCAATTGTTCTATTTACAAGTGATATTCGTTTAAATAATAAAAGGTGAAGACAAAAGACAGATTCGACGATTTGAAGACGCAAATGACCAAAAAGCTAAAAAGTACAAAGTACGATCAAAGTGGTTCAAATTATTGATGAGAAACGTCTAAAAATTACAAGAGTAAGAGCCGCAAAATGCAAAGTACAAGATATTAAATAGTACAAAAGGACGTTCGAAAATCCGAAACCGGGACCAGAGTCAACTCTCAACATGCGACGCAACGGACTAAAAATTACAAGTCAACTATGCACATGAATATAATATAATATATAATTAATTCTTAAAATTATATATATATTATATTATATATTAATACCGTCGGTAAACTAAAAAACAAAGGATTGTGAGCTGGACAGAGGGGACATGCGATCGCATGGCTTCTGTGCTATATCCCCATGCAATCGAATGGTGAACAGTAATTCGAATTTGGCCTATAAAAAGTCGGGTTCTGATCGAGCAAAAACACATCTTTTTCTAATCTCTCCTACGATATATATATATATATATATATATTATAATTTTAATTTTAATTTAAGATTAATAATAATAAGGTTATGTTAGCGAATGTTGTAAGTGTGTAAGTCGAAATTCTGTCCGTGTAACGCTACGCTATTAATACTCATTGTAAGTTATGTTCAACCTTTTTAAATTAATGTCTCGTAGCTAAGTTATCATTATGCTTATTTAAATCGAAGTAATCGTGATGTTAGACTAAATATTAAAACCGAGGTTATTGGGCTTTGTACCATAATTGGGGTTTGGAAAAAAGACCGACACTTGTGAAAATTGGACTATGGGCTATTAATGAGCTTTATATTTGTTTAATTGAATGATAGTTCGTTAATTTAATATAAAGATTTACAATTGGACGTACCTATAAATAACCATATACACTCGATCGGACACAATGGGCGGGATATTTATAAGTACTAATAATCGTTTATTTAACCAGATACGGGAATAGATTAATAGTTAATGGACTCATTAAAACAGGGGTGGATTACATACAAGGACACTTGGTGTAATTGATAATAAAGTATTAAAACCTTGGATTGCACACAGTCGATAACCTTGTGTAATCATTAATAATGTATTAAACCTTATTACAGTTTAAGTCCCCAATTAGTTGGAATATTTGACTTCGGATATAAGGATAATTTGACGAGGACAGTCGCACTTTATATTTATGACTGATGGACTGTTATGGACAAAAACCAGATGGATGTATCGAATAATCCAGGACATTGGATAATTAACCCATGGTAATAAATTAAAATCAACACATCAAACATCATGATTATGGAAGTTTAAATAAGCATAATTCCTTTATTTTATATCTTATCGCACTTTTAATTATCGTACTTTTTAATTATCGCAATTTTATTTACTGTCATTTTCTTTATTGCACTTTTAATTATCGCACTTTTAATTATCGCAATTTTATTATTGTAATTTACTTTACGCTTTAAATTAAGTTATATTTATATTTAATATTTTACATTAGGTTTTAATTGCGACTTAAGACATAAAATTGACAAACCGGTCATTTAACGGAAAAACCCCCTTTTATAATATATATATATATATATATATATATATATATATATATATATATATATATATATATATATATATATATATATACAAATATATTTTTAAAAATATAGCGTTAAACTTGGCTAGTTCCCTGTGGACGAACCGGACTTACTAAAAACTACACTACTGTACAATTAGGTACACTGCCTATAAGTGTTGTAGCAAGGTTTAGGTATATCCACTCTATAAATAAATAAATAACTTGTGTAAAATTGTATCGTATTAAATAGTATTTCGTAATAAAAATATTACTATTTCGTACCCCTTTGCTTTAACATGAAGTAATTTTTGGCACCGCTGCCGGGGAGCTTTAACAACGCCGAAAGCGAAACGCTATTAAAAAAAGATTTTTATTAATTTTTAATTTTTTGTAAAAATACGTTTTAAATATTAAAAATTCAAAAATATAAAAAGAAAAACAAAATATATATATTTTTAAGAGTTTGTTTAAAATATATAAAATTATAAAGTATTTTTTATTTTTATTTTAGTTTTTAAATATAAGTTTTATATAAATATTTTATTTAAATTAAAAACAGAAAATAATAATAATAATAATAATAATAATAATAATAATAATAATAATAATAATAATAATAATAATAATAATAATAATAATAATAATAATAATAATAATCGGGCCACTACACTGTAGCAGCCCAATATCTGAACTGGATCCGAGGACCATGCGACCGCATGGATTTTCAACGCTCAGCTCATGCGATCGCATGAGCTGATTTGACTGACCTGGTACCTTAGTCAGATCGAATTAGGGTTAAGTATTATTAATTATTATTATTATTAAACCCTAATTAGGTTTTAATTAATTAATTAGTTTTTAATATTAGTATTAGTTTTATTATTTAATTTGTAATATTAAGTTTTAATTAGTTTTATTATTTATAAAATTAATACTTTTATAAAATAAATAATATAAAAATAATATTTTTATAAAAATTAGTAATTTTATCATTTTTGTATCTTTTTATTATTTAGTACGTAATTTGTAATTTATCGTTCGTAATTAGTTTTAAGATATAGTTTTTGCCGTAGTTTACTTTTATTTCTAGATTTTTATGCTTTGCCGTAAAATCCTTTAAGTGCTTTTTCTTTAGATTAAGACTTAAATGCTTTAGAATTTTGCGACGCCGTTTTAAGATTTTTGTACTTTTTAAGTTATTGCCGTTTTGGATATAGAATTCCTTTTAAGCGTTAATATCTTTAGACGTAAGTTTTAATTTTTAGTTTTTAGACTTTTAAGTTTCGACGCTGCATTTTATTATTTTTCGACTGTTTGTTTTTCGACCTTTTATTTTTCGACGTTTTTCGACGCGCTCTTTTTCTTTCTTATTTCTCGACGCTCTAGTTTTTAGGACATATAATTATCTATTTCTTCTCTAAAATTTCAAAACAAAAAATTATTTTAAGCGGTTAAATTGATAGACATCCAAAATTTTCTGGTTCGTAGTAATAGTTGGATTTGTTAGTGGCGAGTTGTGGGCTTCTGATTTAAAGGGTCCTGGCTTCCTGCTGCATCTATTGGCTATTCGAAACGTGAGCAAAATCAGAAAAGTCTATTAATTTGATAACTTATATAATTTTTATCTTTTATAACTAATAGGATATTCAGTGAATGCACCGAGCAAAACGTTCACCACCTTTCATACGTTCACCACCTGTAACCAGATCAAGACATCTAGCCAACATTGTCGCCGTTGATTTTTCTTTAGAATCGTCATCTAGTCGACCAAGTACTCCAATTCAAATTTCCGATAATCCATTTTTTGAATCCGACCTCACAATTGAGAATCCGGAGGATATTCAAGGACAATTCAGAGATCCTGAACCACTAATCATTCCTCCTGAACCACAAATCACTCATCCAGAGATTGTTGAGGAAGAAACCATTAAATCAGAATCCTCTAGCGATTCAGATTCAATAAACTCAATCATAGAAAATCTGGAACCTCTAAGTATGGAAGACCGAATGAGAGCTAAACGCACTGGCCAAGGTCACGCAATTACTCAACCAGACATTAATGCACCAGATTATGAGATCAAATGACAAATCCTACACATGGTAACTAATCAATGCCAATTTAGTGGTGCACCGAAAGAAGATCCAAACGAACATCTTCGAACCTTTAATAGGATCTGTACTCCATTCAAAATCAGAGAAGTTGAGGATGAACAGATCTATCTCATGTTATTTCCCTGGACTTTAAAGGGAGAAGCCAAAGATTGGTTAGAATCGTTACCTGAAGGGGCGATTGATACATAGGATGTTTTAGTTGAAAATGTTCTTAAACAATTCTTTCCGGCATCTAAAGCCGTGAGACTTCAAGGAGAAATTGTTACGTTCACACAAAAGCCAAATGAAACTCTATATGAGGCATGGACAAGATTTGGAAAGTTGTTGAGAGGATGTCCTCAACATGGTTTAGACACTTATCAAATAGTACAAATATTCTACCAAGGATGCGACATCACTACAAGAAAAGACATCGACATAGCAGCTGGTGGTTCCATTATGAAGAAAACCGCAACTGAAGCTTACAAAATTATTGATAACACTGCTTCCCACTCACATGAGTGACACCAAGAAAAAGACATCGTTAGATCATCTAAATCGGCTAGAGCCGATTCTAGCCATGACTTTGATTCCATTTCTGCAAAGATAGATGCTGTCGAGTGACGAATGGAAAAGATGACTAAAGATATTCACTCAATACGAATTAGTTGTGAGCAGTGTGGAGATTTGACAAAAGATTGTCTCAGTATTGACCAAATAATGGAACAAAGAGAGAATGTTTCATACATGAACCAAAGGCCTGGAAATAATTATCAGAATAATTATCAACCACCAAGACCAAACTACAATCAAAACCAGAATTATAACTGAAATGTTCCATACAACAACCAACAAGGTCCTAGCAATCAACAAGTATCTAACAATACTTACAATAAGCAAAGACCCATTTTTCAAAATTAACCACCACAAACCGATGATAAAAAGCCAAATTTAGAAGACATGATGTCAAAGCTAGTTGAATCTCAAACGCAGTTTTTCACATCTCAGAAACAAACCAATGAACAAAATGCTCAAGCATTTAGAAATCAACAAGCTTCTATTCAAAATCTGGAACAAGAAGTAAGCAACCTAGCAAGGTTAACAGGTGAAAGAAAACCGGGGAGTCTACCCAGCGATACAAATGCTAACCCCCGAAATGAAACAGCTAAAGCCATTACCACGAGAAGTGGTATTACACTTAAACCACCTGAAATACCTGTAATTTCTAATGACTCTATTCCTACTACACAAAAACCACAATCTGATCAAGAAAAGGAAAAAGAACCGGTAGTTGAAAAAGTTAATGAAGATAACACAGTTAAGGCTAAACCTTATGTTAAACCATACCAACCACCACTTCCTTACCCGAGTAAAATGAGAAAAGAAAGACTTGAAGCCGAGCAATCCAAATTCTTGGATATGTTTAAAGAAATAAATGTCAATCTTCCTTTCATTGATGTGATTTCAGGTATGCCTAGGTATGCCAAATTCTTGAAAGATCTAATCACAAATAGAAAGAAAATGGAAGAACACTCGGCTGTTACAATGAATGCTAATTGTTCTGCAGTGCTGTTGAATAAGATACCAGAAAAATTATCAGATCCAGGAAGTTTCACAATTCCATGTTTTCTGGGGAGTCTTAGTTCAATAGAAGCATTGGCAGATTTAGGTGCTAGTATAAATTTAATGTCGTATTCATTATACACTAAACTAGACCTTAGAGAATTGAAACCAATACGAATAAGCATACTACTAGCCGATCGATCAGTAAAATATCCTAGAGGGATAATGGAGAACATGCTAGTTAAAGTTGGTACTTTAGTATTTCTAGTAGATTTTGTTATTCTGGACATGGAAGAAGATTCTCGAGTTCCTCTCATATTAGGAAGACCATTCTTAAACACGGCTAAAGCAATAATAGACGTGTTCGGTAAGAAACTGACCCTAAGTATAGAGGACGAGAGTGTTACCTTTTCTGTTGATAGAGCTATACAACAACCGCAATCTGCAGATGATACATGTTATTATATTCAAACTATAGATTCACATGCAGAATTGTTAGAAGAATTTCCAGAATTACAAGGAACATGAGAATGTTCTTTAGGAGAAGGAACTGAACCAATTGATGAAGCTGAAATGTTAGCCACACTCATGGCTAATGAATATGAACCAACAACAGAATAACTTCAAATGCTAAAAGAGGAAGACAGATATCGATACAAATCATCGATAGAAGAACCACCGACATTAGAGTTAAAGCCACTTCCAAACCATTTGGAATATGCTTATTTACATGGTGAATCAGAATTACCTGTAATAATATCGTCTTCTCTTACTGAAAATGAAAAATCTCATCTCATTTCTGTGCTAAATGCTCATAAACCAGCTATTGCATGGAAAATTCATGACATTAAACGTATAAGTCCTTCGTATTGCACACATAAAATCCTTATAGAAGAAGGTCATAAAACGTATGTGCAATGCCAACGAAGACTAAATCCTAATATGCAAGATGTTGTTAAGAAATAAATTATTAAACTGCTAGATACAGGTTTAATTTATCCAATCTCTGTTAGTCCATGGGTAAGCCCAGTTCAATGCGTACCTAAGAAGGGTGGCATGACTGTCATCACAAATGAAAAAAATGAGCTTATTCCTACTAGGACTGTAACAGGATGGCGTGTTTGTATTGATTATAGAAAATTAAATGATGCCACCAGAAAAGATCACTTTCCCTTACCTTTCATTGATCAAATGTTGGAAAGATTAGCCGAAAATAGTTACTATTGTTTTCTTGACGATTTTTTCGGATATTTTCAAATTCCAATAGCACCCGAGGACCAAGAGAAAACCACTTTCACGTGCTCTTATGGTACTTTTGCTTACAAACTCATGCCATTTGGACTTTGCAACGCCCCTACAACCTTTCAAAGGTGCCTGATGGCAATTTTTCACGACATGATAGAAGAATGCATGGAAGTTTTCATGGATGACTTTTCAGTCTTCGGTGATACTTTTGAAACATGTCTAGTTAATCTTGAACAAATGCTTATTAGATGCGAACAATCAAATCTAGTTCTTAATTGAGAGAAATGTCATTTCATGGTTAAAGAAGGCATCATTCTTGGTCATAAAATTTCAAAGGAAGGAATTGAAGTGGATAGAGCTAAAGTAGATGTAATTACTAAACTTCCACATCCCACCAATGTTGGAGGCGTTAGGAGTTTTCTAGGGCATGCCGGTTTTTACCGACGTTTCATAAAAGATTTTTCTAAAATTGCCAATCCTATAAATAAACACCTAGAAAAGGATGCTCCATTCATCTTTTCAGATGAATGCATCAAATCTTTTAATATTCTTAAAGAAAAACTCACTAATGCACCGATCATGATAACTCCAAATTGGATTCTACCATTTGAACTCATGTGCGATGCAAGTGATTTTGCAATGGGAGCCGTTTTAGGACAAAGGATTGAAAAACGATTTCAACCTATTTATTACGCTAGTAAGAGGTTACAAGGAGCATAAACGAATTACACAACTACTGAAAAAGAACTCCTTGCTATTGTCTTTGCTTTTGACAAATTTCTTTCATATCTCGTTCTAGCAAAAACGGTGGTCTATACCGACCATTCTGCTCTTAGATACCTATTTTTGAAACAAGATGCCAAACCACGATTAATCCGTTAGATCTTACTCTTACAAGAGTTCGATATTGAGATCCGAGACAAAAAGGGAGCAGAAAATATCGCCGCTGATCATCTTTCTCGTCTTGAAAATCCTGAATTAGAAGTTCTAAATGAATCGGCCATACAAGATAACTTTCCTGATGAATATCTATTGAAGATAGATTATAATAAAATTCCATGGTTTGCAGACTATGCAAACTACTTAGTATGTTGATTCCTTGAAAAAGGGTTGTCATACTAAAAACGAAAGAAATTCTTTAGTGATATAAAACACTATTTCTGGGAAGATCCACATTTGTTTAAAAGTTGTCCCGATGGAATAATACGCTGATGTGTATTCGGAGATGAAGCTAGTCAAATCTTAAACCATTATCACACAGGACCAACAGGAGGGCATTATGGGCCTCAGCTCACAGCAAGAAAAGTCTACGACGCTGGATTCTAGTGGCCTACAATTTTTAAAGACGCACATCTTCTTTGTAAATCCTGTGATGCTTGTCAAAGGGCCGAAAAAATAAGTCAACGTGATGAAATGCCACAAAATGTCATTCAAGTATGTGATGTATTTGACGTTTGGGGTATTGACTTTATGGGTCTATTTCCAAAATCTCATAATAATCTCTACATTCTCGTTGCCATTGATTATGTATCTAAATGGGCGGAAGCACAAGCTCTCCTAACTAATGATGCACGAGTTGTAGTCAACTTCTTAAAACGTCTTTTTGCTAGGTTTGAAACACCGAAAGCTTTAATAAGTGATCGGGGAACTCATTTTTGTAATAATAAACTTGAGAAAGTTATCAAAAGATATGGAGTAACTCATAAAATTTCAACCGCTTATCATCCACAAACAAGTGGACAAGTTGAAAATACCAACCGAGCATTAAAACGTATTCTAGAGAAAATCGTAGGATCAAATCCGAAGGAATGGTCCATAAAATTGGAGGATGCACTCTGGGCTTTTAGAACAGCCTACAAAACTCCAATTGTAACCACACCTTTTAAACTCGTTTATGGAAAAGCATGTCACCTTCCAGTAGAAATTGAACACAAAGCATTTTGGGCTTTGAAGACATGTAATCTTGATTTATGTGACGATCGCTCCAAATACATATGGACGAACACGTCATTCATCAATTTCATTGCGAGGTATTTGACCTCTATATGATACGTTTTGTAAACATTACATTCTTTTGAAAAGGCACACCATAAATGAATATTTAAATCAAAAGTTTTCGACATCTGATGATTTCTACATATAGACAATCATCATAAATAATAGTTTACAACAGTAATTTCGTTGACAATGCAGTCAAAATAAGATACATGGTGATGATTTGGTGAATGCAACGTTTCCTTGAAAAATATGTCATGTAAGACTCCATGCACATAGCTTGTCTAACATCTAAGCAAACAGCGGAAGACTTCTAGGAAACCTGAGAATAAACATGCTAACAAGTGTCAACACAAAGGTTGGTGAGTTCATAGTTTTAATGTTTCGTATAATCTGTATATAAAGGTGGATCATAAGATTTCAGTTGTTTCATCCAGAAACGTTTATCAAAATATTCTACAAGATTGAGCACCTTGGTAACTAAACTTAACGTATATATAATTTGTACCCTTTGTATAATCATCTTAATAATACACGCAAACCAACGTGTACGTTTCTCAAATAGCATACGTCCGTTAAAAGGCTAGTGCTCTAGCTCGGACGGGGATATCAAGCCCTATGGATCCATATACTACTACTCGCGCCCACCAGTTCTTATAACCGGCAGTTACTAGTTACCAAAGCTAAGGGATTTTCGGTTCAAACTCGGTGTAGAATTTAGTATGTACTTGTATCCATTGCGTTTAAAATAAAGTGCATGTATTCTCTGCCCAAAAATATAGATTGCAAAAGCAATTAAAAAGGGAGCAAATGAAAATCACGCATATAAATATTGTAAATCAGTTAATAAAGCATTTGCATGTATTCTCAGCCCAAAAATGTAGAGAGTAAAAAGGGATCATATGAAACTCACCTTAGCAGCAAATAAAGTTGTTCATCGTAATGTGACCGAAACTCGGATTATCAAATAATCGTAGATCTCAACATATCAATATTGAGATTCAATATTGTAGGAAAGTACGTAGACGTAACGGAGATGATAAACACTAGGTTTGATTCATGAGCAAAATCCCCGAACCATACCCATAACCTCCATAGCTATAACCCATAATTTCCTTTGCTTTGACCCACTCATAAAACCCGTTTTGAAAAACACGCGAGCAGAACCTTGTCGTAATATTTTATGTATAATAATACTAATAATAATAATAAGATTAATAATAATAATATTAATCTTAATAATAATAATAATAATATAAATAATATAAATAATAATTACATACAAGTAATAGATAGAGAGATGAGTGAAATATGATGTACATCGATCCTGAATTCAATATTTAAAGACATATGTTGCCCACCTAACCCAGCCATCACTTTTTATGTAGGTACACGGTACGCGTATGGTGTCTTCACGAAAGTTGTAGATTTTTAAGTTACGGACATCTGGACACGGGAATCACCCTTTTTCGAGTTAGTATGATTTAGTTATGATTTTTCTCGTGCAAGTGCGCAGGTTTAGTGATTTTCATCATTTTAACTTGAAATCTTGAGATGAAATGTTGTAGTCTTTTAGTGCTCATTAGAAACTTTTATTTTATCTTTATTTTCATTTTCATATCATTGAAAATCCATAAAAACATTTTAACAATCAAATTCTATTATATCGAAAAACGTGTCCATACTAAATCGAATAACTATAGTTCTCTAAAACTAATTACATTCACATCTTTTTATCGAAATGTTATAATAACTAAAAATCTATTATTTCGAAGACCGCTTTCATATATTTGAACTAAATTGAAAAAAATATAATTTAGTTTTCCAGAAATAGTTATATTGAAAATCATTCTTTAAAAGGTTTCATCTATGTCGTAAAACGTTTTCAATATTAAGAAAACTAAATAATTAACTTTATCAAGAGACACGAGACAATCATTGTGTTGAAAGTTAATCTCTACTAACCTTTGTCCAGTAATCGTTAATTGACATATTTGTTCTTACTTGTAGGTCACTTTACCATTTATTCTGAATATCGATAAAAAGGAAAGGTTTCCTAAATCAAAGTGGACCTCTCAATAGAGACTCACGATCATACAATGTATCTGATAAATCAATCATTTGATATTATCTTTTAATTTCGTTGATAATTATATTAAACCTATATCGAAACAAATACATTCGTGTAAAGTATTATACGTCTAATACTTTGTTAACGTTTTCAAGTTATAATATATACACATATACATATATAATCATGTCTGTTCATATAATGGTTCTTGAATCATTGGAATTTGGTCGAGGTTAAATGAATGTATGAACATAGTTTAAAATTCTTGAGATTCAACTTAACAAACTTTGCTTATCGTGTCGAAATAATATAAAGTTTAAAGTTTAAATTTGTTCCAAAATTCCCGGGTCATCACAGTACCTACCCGTTAAAGAAATTTCGTCCCGATATTTGAGTGAGGTCGTCATGGCTAACAATAAAAATGTTTTTATGATGAATATGAGTCGATAAATATAGTTTTATCACCGTTGAATAATATGGATAAAACAATCCAATTACTCGAAGCGTAAGAGAGAAGTTATCGTAAAAGAGTGAAATGTGGAAATAGAGATTCGTTTTTAACTCTTGACGTAGTAACGATTGATTTCCGGAATTTAAGGAATAGAAAATCTTCATAATCTATATAAGATTTGATTCTTCGAAATTTGTGGAAATTAGGATTTTCTTTGATTAAATGCGTAATCTGCCTCGATTGCTATGTGTGATATTTCGCTATAAATTAACCTCTTCCGTTTCATTTATTTTCACCACTCCTATAATCTTCTTTCTTATTTCATACATCCCAATAGATTGTGAAAATGCTTAATCCAGTTCTGATTCTTGATATTTTCCTGGCTATCGTATCCTTTATTCTTCTTTTTCATCTGCCACCAGAGGAAGTTATTTTCTTCTACTATTACCTTGGGGTTATGGTGTTTTTCATTCTCCCGTGTCTTTATATTGCTATACGCATTGATATACACGGTTTGTAATTTCGGGGTTGTTATCGGGCTTTATATTCTCCATTATATTTCAGAGCTTCATGCTTTCGTTTTCTCTTCCCGACCTTAAGTCAAGCGGATAATGGTCCAGAATTCGTAGGTATGGAGTTTTGGATGAACATAGTTAATGTTCTAAGAAAGAAATTGTAATGACACGATCTTGATTTGTCAAATTACCAGAATATCCGGAAAAGACCGAATCATCAAGAAATATATTTTCTTGATATATTTAGGGATTATATGGAATGAAAGACTTATGTAACATGGTTCATGATGAGGGTGGGATCTGTGAACCTTTATCACGTTCCATTAGAAAATCAGCATGACTTACTGTAATATAATCACGTTGATCAAGTGTCATTATATTATACTAACTCATGCTTCAATTCCCAACACTACTTCAAAAACATTCATATTTTAAACTTGAAGGTTTCATAATTTAAAAACTAAAATAGTTTCTTTTATGATATAATACAGATGGTGTAAAGAGATAAATTATTTCAGATAAGAATAATTATGGAAATATCTTCAGAAATATGGAGGATATTTATAATGAAAGATACGATGATATCTTAAAATATTCAAGATAAGATGATGATGAAGAATATTGTCCGCAAAGGTTTTTAGAGTAAGGAGAAAGGTATTTGCTAAGGATTTCAGCAGACACTGAATCATTTGAATTCTTTGAAGGTAGGTTCAGTCTTTGTAATTTATCCACAGCCTCCTTCATACTTTGCTCAATCCGTTTTCCAGTTCCAAACCTTCTATTTTTCTCAGCTTTACCACCATACTATTCTTTATCATCAAACTTTTGACTGTTAAGGTCGTTTACAGTTTTTGCTGCTTCATCAATATTTTTCCAAAATTCAGAGAACTAGTTTCGTAGTTTGGGGTGTTTTTCGGAAACTTCACATTCGAAGTATGTAAGTCCAGGAGGTAGACGTTATATGTACACATATAACTGTTGGCGTAGACGTGCTGCAAGATTTCAAAATACTGATTGCTAATTTCCTATAGTTGGTATGGCAATTGCCGTTACAAGATGTGGATGAGTACATGATACGGTTTCAATGAGTATAAGGATTTTTCGGAAGGTCAAAGATCAATGAAGTTGTTGGTAAATTTACAGCTAATGTGGTGGAACATGAAAGGTTCCTCAGTAACAAAAACGTATATGCCAAAGTTACAAGTCTAAAAGGTCGTCGTTGACTGGTTAAATGGTTGATAATACTGGATACTTTGAAAAGGAATTGCAAGGTTATTTTCGGTAAAAACAATGCTAATGGATCTTGCACAGATTCAAAGTCAAAGTATAGCTTTGAAAGATGTAGAGATCTAAGAATGATGTCACCGGTTCAGAGTTTTGACTTGGATTCTGATCCGTCAATATCAGAATATGTAATTGAATTTGTATGAAAATGATTGTATATCGTTGTGAGCATTGTTAATAATTTTTGAATCAAAGTTGAAGAATGTACAGTGTAACATATTAATTGCGAACTTATATATTTCCCGGGTATTACCTACCCGTTAAAGATTTCACAATTAATACTTTGTACAAAAGAATTTTTATTACCGTCTTTCTGAAAATATATGTATGTATATTTTCTTCAGATGTAACACAGATTTAATGAGTTAATATCATATTAAGCTCATTTAATTTTCGGCTTAATTTGGAAATGATTAATCTCTAAAACATTAAAGATTACATAATCTTTGCGGAGTACTTCGCTAATGTAATCGATACTTCATTATTTATTCTTATTCCTCGGTGAAGGATGTTGATGCTCGTGGAATTTTTGTGAACCTTACAAGACACAGATGATGTTTTCTGGAAAGTTTTGAGTACATCGAAAATGAAAATGTAAAATCAATTATGTAATTGATTAATACACTTGGTTTATTATGAAATGGAATTCATTGGGTTGAAACAGAGATTGTAGTTAACAATGGTTAAGTTGTTAAGAAAGGATGTACATCATTGCATATTAGTAATATGAACTAACCGAGTAGTACATATCAGTTAAGATTCACACGTAATAGCTTAGTACGAAAAGATTTATTTTTATTTCAAAATTCATATATATTAAATATACATAAAATTTCTTCAGGGGAAATGAGTTAATACTTCATCATTTATTGTTGCTGGTATTTCTTGGTAACTACGGTGCGTATGACGTTGATGCTCGTGGGACAGATTGTGAAGTTGAGGTTTGCGATGCGGATGTTGTTGGTGGTGGTAATGGTACTGTTGGTGTTGTTGTTGGTGGTACTGTTGATGCCGGCGATGCTGCTGGTGCTTGTAACCTTTGCACCATATTCTCCAAAGCCACTACCTGAGCACGAAGCTTGTTGACTTCTTCTACTACACCGGGATGATTGGTGGTTCGTACGAGCGGATGAATAAGATCCAGAATTTGAGATAGTATATTATCGTGACGAGATACTCTAGAAATGAGAGAGAAAATGGTGTCTCGAACAGGTTCGCCGGTAAGTGCTTCAGATTCTTCGCCAAGAGGGCAATGTGGTGGATGGAAGGGATCACCTTCTTCTTGTCTCCAATAATTAAGTAGGCTACGAAACCATCCCCAATTCATCCAGAATAGATGATGGCTAATTGGTTGATCCATTCCAGTTATACTGTCTTCGGAATTCAGGTGAATATCCATATCGGAATAGCTGTCAGAGTTTAAGGAATTTGAACTAGATACGGGATCCATCGTGTATAATTAGGGAGATTATTTTTGATATGAATTAGATTATAGAATTTAATTTGGTATTCTTCAATACATAATTTACATATGTATATATAATACCAAATTCCACAAATCACGGAGAAATTTTTGGAAGATGTCAGGAACAGTTTACAGTAACAGATACGCTAAGATATGAATTATGTCTATACACTATTCATGCAATAAATGCAGTAAAACGTGTCTAGACTTAAGAATGATAAGCATGTAATTTCCGACAAGAAATGATAAGCAAAACTTTTAACATGCAGACACGATCGAAGTCCAGACTTACTAATGCATCTTAACAACTATCAGTTAGACACATTCATGCAAGACCTGGTTCGCTAGGACCAACGCTCTGATACCAACTGTGACGATCGCTCCAAATACATATGGACGAACACGTCATTCATCAATTTCATTGCGAGGTATTTGACCTCTATATGATACGTTTTGTAAACATTGCATTCTTTTGAAAAGGCACACCATAAATGAATATTTAAATCAAAAGTTTTCGACATCTGATGATTTCTACATATAGACAATCACTATAAATAATAGTTTACAACAGTAATTTCGTTGACAATGCAGTCAAAATAAGATACATGGTGATGATTTGGTGAATGCAACGTTTCCTTGAAAAATATGTCATGTAAGACTCCATGCACATAGCTTGTCTAACATCTAAGCAAACAGCGGAAGACTTCTAGGAAACCTGAGAATAAACATGCTAACAAGTGCCAACACAAAGGTTGGTGAGTTCATAGTTTTAATGTTTCGTATAATCTGTATATAAAGGTGGATCACAAGATTTCAGTTGTTTCATCCAGAAACGTTTATCAAAATATTCTACAAGATTGAGCACCCTGGTAACTAAACTTAATGTATGTATAATTTGTACCCTTTGTATAATCATCTTAATAATACACGCAAACCAACGTGTACGTTTCTCAAATAGCATACGTCCGTTAAAAGGCTAGTGCTCTAGCTCGAACGGGGATATCAAGCCCTATGGATCCATATACTACTACTCGCGCCCACCAGTTCTTATAACCGGCAGTTACTAGTTACCAAAGCTAAGGGATTTTCGGTTCAAACTCGGTGTAGAATTTAGTATGTACTTGTATCCATTGCGTTTAAAATAAAGTGCATGTATTCTCTGCCCAAAAATATAGATTGCAAAAGCAATTAAAAAGGGAGCAAATGAAACTCACGCATATAAATATTGTAAATCAGTTAATAAAGCATTTGCATGTATTCTCAGCCCAAAAATGTAGAGAGTAAAAAGGGATCATATGAAACTCACCTTAGCAGCAAATAAAGTTGTTCATCGTAATGTGGCCGAAACTCGGATTATCAAATAATCGTAGATCTCAACATATCAATATTGAGATTCAATATTGTAGGAAAGTATGTAGACGTAACGGAGATGATAAACACTAGGTTTGATTCATGAGCAAAATCCCCGAACCATACCCATAACCTCCGAACTATACCCATAACCTCCATAGCTATAACCCATAATTTCCTTAGCTTTGACCCACTCATAAAACCCGTTTTGAAAAACACACGAGCAGAACCTTGTCGTAATATTTTATGTATAATAATACTAATAATAATAATAAGATTAATAATAATAATATTAATCTTAATAATAATAATAATAATAATAATAATAATATAAATAATATAAATAATAATTACATACAAGTAATAGATAGAGAGATGAGTGAAATATGATGTACATCGATCCTGAATTCAATATTTAAAGACATATGTTGTCCACCTAACCCAGCCATCACTTTTTATGTCGACAAACTTTTTATGTCGAAAAACATTACACGTTTCTCGTAGATAGGTATGTGATACGCGTATGGTGTCTTCACGAAAGTTGTAGATTTTTGAGTTACGGACGTCTGGACACCAGAATCACCCTTTTTCGAGTTAGTATGATTTAGTTATGATTTTTCTCGTGCAAGTGCGCAGGTTTAGTGATTTTCATCATTTTAACTTGAAATCTTGAGATGAAATGTTGTAGTCTTTTAGTGCTCATTAGAAACTTTTATTTTATCTTTATTTTCATTTTCATATCATTGAAAATCCATAAAAACATTTTAACAATCAAATTCTATTATATCGAAAAACGTGTCCATACTAAATCGAATAACTATAGTTCTCTAAAACTAATTACATTCACATCTTTTTATCGAAACGTTATAATAATTAAAAATCTATTATTTCAAAGAACGCTTTCATATATTTGAACTAAATCGAAAAAAATATAATTTAGTTTTCCAGAAATAGTTATATTGAAAATCATTCTTTAAAAGGTTTCATCTATGTCGTAAAACGTTTTCAATATTAAGAAAACTAAATAATTAACTTTATCAAGAGACACGAGACAATCATTGTGTTGAAAGTTAATCTCTACTAACCTTTGTCCAGTAATCGTTAATTGACATATTTGTTCTTACTTGTAGGTCACTTTACCTTTATTCTGAATATCGATAAAAAGGAAAGGTTTCCTAAATCAAAGTGGACCTCTCAATAGAGACTCACGATCATACAATGTATCTGATAAATCAATCATTTGATATTATCTTTTAATTCCGTTGATAATTATATTAAACCTATATCGAAACAAATACATTCGTGTAAAGTATTATACGTCTAATACTTTGTTAACGTTTTCAAGTTATAATATATACACATATACATATATAATCATGTCCGTTCATATAATGGTTCTTGAATCATTGGAATTTGGTCGAGGTTAAATGAATGTATGAACATAGTTTAAAATTCTTGAGATTCAACTTAACAAACTTTGCTTATCGTGTCGAAATAATATAAAGATTAAAGTTTAAATTTGTTCCAAAATTCCCGGGTCATCACAATTTACATGAAGCCGGACGTCTACGGTTAAGTCAACTAAATGAATTAGAAGAATTAAGACATGAAGCATATGAAAATTCGTTACTCTATAAGGAAAGAACGAAGAAATGGCATGAAAAAAGAATCAGAAGTTCAAAAGAATTTAAAGAAGGAGACAGAGTTCTTCTTTTCAATTCACGATTCAAGCTATTTCCTGAAAAATTAAAATTAAGATGGTCTGGACCATTCATAGTCAAAAGAGTTTTCCCATATGGAACAATAGAGTTGATAAATTCAAATGGGATTGAATTTAAAGTCAATGGTCACAGAGTTAAACATTACATATATAATCCAATGGAAGTTGAAGGTGAAGTTAATCACAATTTCGATACCACAACTAACTAAGTGTGGGAAGATTCGAGTCTTTTTAAGTATAATATATATTTCTGTTAGAGTTAGATATTCTGTTTTCGTGTAGTTTTCGAGAATGGAATCCGAATGGTCTTTCCCTAGCAGATCCTAAAGAACTAGTCTTCTCCCCCCATTCTGAATTTTTATTTTTTTAGGTTTTACGAGATGAAGAATTCCTTTGATCTAAACCATGGTATACTACTACATTCTATGATTACTAAACGTAATAATAACATCTTCCCGAGTAAACTGGTATCATTCATAAGAAGAAAAATGGACGAAGTAAGGAAAGAACTCAGGAAAGATCATCATAAGACACATATTGGTAAAGGAAAATCAAAATCCGCAATAAAAAGAAGAGCACGACACCTTGAAAGATGTCATAAATGCGGAAAATGGTCACTCGAAGGTAAATGTTCGAACAATCAAACATATTAAAATACCGAATTTGTTACTCTATGGAGAACCAAATCACACGACTCTTATATGAATCGGCTAAAGCAGGTCTCTGAGAATTCTATTTCACAGGTAAGTATGTACAATTTTTATCTGTTTTTATTTTTATTGCTTTTAACCTTTTGATAATAAAAGCTGAATCGTTCGCTATAAAGTATTAAATTGATATTCAATAAAATTAGGTATGCGAAACCAAAATTATTGATATCATACAAAAATTTATTACATCACTGCGAAATTTACCGTTTATTCTTAAGGTATAAATATCTTTAATCAATCAGCCCAAAATATTTCAAAAATTCGTCAGGAGTAAAACTAGGTTATGGAACCGAAATTACTTTACTGAAAAGAGGGGTGTATATTTTTGATAATATTTGATTGATTAAAGTGGGATAAAAGACCAAAAAGATTTTTAATTTTATCTTTACCATGTTTTTAAAATTAATATTATAAATTTTTAAAATCAATATATTTAAGTTTGTAAATATTTTAAACTACTATTTTTAATATAAGTTTGTAAAATTAAAAATTTTAATTATATTTATATGAATTTTTAATTTTATGCATTTTAAATTTAAGTTTGGTATGAATTTAAAAACAAAAATGTACTTTATTTCATTAAGTTAAAAATATGATTTCTAAAATTCGTCGTGAGTTGAAGACTAGGTCGTTGAACCGAAATTGCTTTACCCAAGGGAGGGACGAGAAATTTTGTTATCATTATTTTTAATCTTATTGATCTAAAGTATGCCAAAAACATTAAAAAAAACCCCAAAAATCTTTGCTTTTAAAACAAACGCTTTTAAATGACAAATTTTAAAATTTTGTCGAGGGACGGACTAGGACAACAATCCGAAAATGACCTCGTCCTAAATAACAAGGAAAATAAAATTTTAAATTTATTAATTTTTGTTTTATTAAGTAAAAGGATTGTATATAAAAAAAGGCCTGGACCCCATGCTATCGCATGGGGTTTGCACAGGGAACCATGCGATCGCATGGAGTAAAAAAACTGGACAGGATCATAAAACTCATCGCTGGTCTCTGTCTCCCACACAATACACACACATCCACGAATACTCTCCCAAAATCACCCCTAAAATCATCAATTTTTCACCAAATTCAACCAAATTTCGTTCTACAATTAGCTATAATCATGCCTTTCTTCAGATGGGGAAGCAAGAAGGTAAAGATTTCACCCCTAAACTCTTAAATTTTTCAGTTTTAGTGTTCTTGAGCTAAATTTTACCTAATATAATTTTGATGATTTCTAGTGTAATTAGAGTTAAATTGTTAGTATATTATGCATGTATAACCTAGATTAATGCTATTTAACATGATTTGAAGCCAAAAACTTCAAAATTTTTAGAAATCTAGGGTTTGTGTTCTTAAGCAATTTGGGGCTTTTTGATATAAACAGGATATGACCGATTTTTGTCATGAATTATTGCTAAATTAAGTAGTGTAACATGTTTAGGTAGCTAAATGATCCAAACATTGATCCTAAACATAATTTATGAGAATTAAAGTAGACTTTTTAAGTCTAAAATTCATGAACTTAATTAATTTGATATAAATGCAATTTGAAACTTATTCAATTGCTAGTAATGATTATTTTGACATGTTATTTGAGTTGAATGTTTATAAACTTTGTAAACATTTTTATATATGCTTATTTGAAAAAGTGTAGAATTGATAAAAATATGAAAATGAGCATGAGTTTAATATGGATTAAACATGTTATTGTAATTGTTTCAAGTTGTTATGTTGCTAACACTAATGCATATTTGGATGCACAAATTTTGTGTTTAATGTGTTTTACAGAATTATACCGAATCTGGCGGCGCATCATCATCATCCAGACAACCTGAAAATGAACCACAGCCAGAAATGCAATATGAGCCACAATATGAACCAGAACCTGAACAGGAACAACAACAAGAACAACAATATCATAATGGTCAACACATACCATATTATGATCCGTAACAAGAATATGTTAATGCCTACGTACAATTTCTGATTCATTCAATAATAGAACACCCAACGATTCATGAAGAACAGTTGCATCCCAATTTGAGATTTGATCGAAGCTGGAGAGATTACCCAACGTACCAAAGTAACAAATATAAACTGGTAACGAAAAATGTAGAAGTACCGAGGGTAATCGATTGGGAGCCTTTGGAAAGGGTCCAACTAGCTAACTCAGTTAGGCAGCATCTGATCCAAAGGTATGGGAACTCTTCTTTTCCCGATTGGGAACGTTTATTCACCATCCGTAGGCCTGTATATAAAGAGTGATGCGTTGAGCTTATGAGTACTATATCACTTGATACGGATGTAGTTTGGTTAGATGATAGGAATTTTCTTAGATTTTTAATTGGACGTAGGATGTATAGAATGTCCATGCTGGACATGGCCAGGGCTTTACAGATTTACACTCCTTCTGAATTACTACTACCTGATTGTACAAATTTGATTTATCATGGTGAAAGGGTAGATAGGAATTTTGACGCGAACGCCGTCTGGAGGCGTATGTCAAATTATAATGTTTTTATGCTGGGAAGAAGACACTCCTATTTAGATATTAACAAATCAGAGCTTCGTATTATACATAGATTTTTAGCTAATTCGATTACACAAAGAGGTAACAACAAGAAGAAAATGACTCAACACGATTTATTTTACCTTAAGTGTATTCGAAACACTAGAAGCTTTGTTAATATCCCCTACTGTGTTGGTTTTTATCTGTCTAAAATGGTGGAAGGAATACAGGACGGGGGAATAATAGGAGGAGGTATTTTTGTTACTCTCATTGGAGAGTATTTAGGCGTAGATAGGGATCAAGGGGGTCCACTGATGGTGTGTAGGGAACAGGTTGAGACTTTAGGATTGTGGATCTATCAGGGTGCAAAGGTATTAAAGAGCAGACGCAATCAGGCAGTATCATATCAGGGCCCTCATCCACAGGTAGATAGAGGTTCAGATGAGGAAATGGAGGAACCAGATGACATTAGGGATGTCATTAGGGAGGCTGTTACTGACGTTTACCAGCATATAGATGAGGTAGAAATGACAAACGAGGCTAGACATAGTCAGTACGAGCAGTGGCACGTCGAGAATGTGTACGAGCATTCCAGGCAACGACAGCATGATAGATGGCACTATCATCAGCATCAGATCATGAGCCAGCTATCACCTCAGGTACCAAATAACTACGTACCGACCCGACCTGCTTACTATCCGCCACACCAGCCCGATATGCGACCACCATTTACTCTCTACGACCCCAACCAAGCCTATCAGTACACCTATACCCAACCGTGGAACCCGACCGACGACATGAACTGGAACCCCTATCCAGATTGATACAGTTCTCGTTGGTGATTTTTATCTTTTATTATTTTTATTTACTTATGTTTAAAACATATAATTTTGTGATACTTTTATTTAATTTTTAACATTTTTTATTATTTTGTACTAATATTTCATTTTTGTAATTTGAAAGTGGGATATTAAGTCCCATTTCAAATTACCATGCATGTTTATATTTGTATTGTATGTATTTTATCTCATGTACACAACAGGGTAAAACAGCACATTTTCAAAGACTGACATTAAGTTCAGCAAAAGCAACTAATTTTGACGACAAGATGCAAAATAAATGTGATGTAACAACAAGACGGAATGAACAAATGATGTGTACCATTTATCATTCAACATAAACCACAATATGTTGGGAAACTTTGGTAAAATTTAATCATTTTTCTACGCTAATCACCCTCAATAATTTAAATTGTTACTAATTTTTTGCAAATGAGGGCATTGCAAGATCTTAAGTGTGGGAAGAGGTTAAATACTTTCGGATTTTTAAAATTTTTTGACTTAAACACTTGGTTACCATTAAAAATACTAGTAACGCAGTAGTTGTATTAGAATCTAGTGCTCTCTGATAATAAAGAACAGCCCTAGTCTTATATACTCACTACCCAATTCTAGTAAAAATTTTCAAAATTTTCAACTAAATGAACTCAAAATTATGTTTATACATATTTATGAATGATAAAACTAGGTGTTAACACCGAAATTATTATTACCTCGGAAAGGACATAAATTGAGAAACAACTCAAAACGCTTGAATTCATTTAAAATAGAATAGAGGAAAATAAAAAGGCAAAGAAAGGAAAATAAAAGCCAAGTGTGGAAAAAATTTACCAAGTTATTTAGAACATATGTCACATATTTTTGTACAAATAATTGAAGATACTTTTGTTTTGAATAATATTAATCAGTTTTACCCAGTTTATTGTAATATAAATGAAATTTAAAAGGAAGTAAATTCTTCCGAGAAAAAGACACGCGCTTCTTGATTTAGGTCAGGAAGTTGTCGTCCAGACCAGTTATAGAGTCTACGAAAAACCTTGAAAATTTTTCTCGAAAATCAGCTGGAAATCCACGAACCCCAGCATCAAACAGGGTCGCCAAGTGGTCAGACTTATCCTAACCATGAGAGGATCTGTCTCGTACAATGGGGGGCACCGTGCAAATTAGCTTATAAGACTAATGAATCAGATCTCCAGAAAGGATAATCTTCTTAAAGATCAAAAATCAGCTTTTAAGCCTGATATTACTCAATCCTTGAGATTGACCTTAAAGATTGAGAATTCAAACTCATGGAATTCGATGATATCTAAACTCGAGCTTGAACGAGAAAATATTTTGATCAAAATTACAAACCGATTTGTTTTTTGAAAACCCATTTTCAATGCGTTCATTACCATTGAACGTAAAATCTTAGGAATTCACCTGGAATTCATTAGGTCACCTAAACCAAATCGGGTGTCAACCGTAAGAACGGTGGTTGCATAGCATGGTCAAAGACAGGACCTTGTGCCAGACTGAAAAACTATAAGGTGATCTTTACTATTGCTCCTACCAAGGATAGTAATTGCATCCGACACGTTATAGACCATAATCAAAAGCATGTCACGGGACATTGCCTTAACAGTTGCTTGTTCAACGCTTTCCTTTATAACCGGACGGTAGTTTACCGAAAGGTAATATACGGAGCAAGTAAACTGGACGTGTTGCTTTCCCAATACAAGGTTAGCAAGTGGGTGACATAAAACCGCAAGTTTTGAGCTAAAATTTTCAAATCTGAAACCCACAAAACCCACAAAAACAATTTGCAACACCGGTGAAGGGTTATTCCGGAAAAATTATCTAGGGTAAAAGCTAGATTGAATTTTCAAAAGATCAAATGTTTTCATAAAGATCCAATTTCGATAAAGGATCTAAATTTTTATAGTCATGTGGGACTGTAAACCACATCGTTACTATCATTGTTCATACCGCCGTATAGAAATCACTGATGTACAAAGTGTGAAGAATAAAGAAGTGATTCAAGTATGTTTATATTCAAGTTCTATATTGCTTGAGGACAAGCAACGCTCAAGTGTGGGAATAATTGATAATGCTAAAAATGAACATATATTTCATAGCATTATCCTTTAAGAAAGACAAGCTTTTAGTTGCAATTGTTCTATTTACAAGTGATATTCGTTTAAATAATAAAAGGTGAAGACAAAAGACAGATTCGACGATTTGAAGACGCAAACGACCAAAAAGCTAAAAAGTACAAATTACAATCAAAGTGGTTCAAATTATTGATGAAAAACGTCTAAAAATTACAAGAGTACGAGCCGCAAAACGCAAAGTACAAGATATTAAATAGTACGAAAGGACGTTCCAAAATCTGAAACCGGGACCAGAGTCAACTCTCAACACGCGACGCAACGGACTAAAAATTACAAGTCAACTATGCACATGAATATAATATAATATATAATTAATTCTTAAAATTATATATTATATTATATTATATATTAATACCGTCAGCAAACTAAAAAACAAAGGATTGTGAGCTGGACAGAGGGGACATGCGATCGCATGGCTTCTGTGCTATATCCCCATGCGATCGCATGGTGAACAGTAATTCGAATTTAGCCTATAAAAAGTCGGGTTCTGATCGAGCAAAAACACATCTTTTTCTAATCTCTTTATATATATATATATATATATATATATATATATATATATATATATATATATATATATATATATATATATATATATATATATATATATATTTTATAATTTTAATTTTAATTTAAGATTAATAATAATAAGGTTATGTTAGCGAATGTTGTAAGTGTGTAAGTCAAAATTCTGTCCGTGTAACGCTACGCTATTAATACTCATTGTAAGTTATGTTCAACCTTTTTAAATTAATGTCTCGTAGCTAAGTTATTATTATGCTTATTTAAATCGAAGTAATCGTGATGTTAGACTAAATAATAAAGACGGGGTTATTGGGCTTTGTACCATAATCGGGGTTTGGAAAAAAGACCGACACTTGTGGAAATTGGATTATGGGCTATTAATGGGCTTTATATTTGTTTAATTGAATGATAGTTCGTTAATTTAATATAAAGATTTACAACTGGACATACCTATAAATAACCATATACACTCGATTGGACCCGATGGGCGGGATATTTATAAGTACTAATAATCGTTTATTTAACTGGACACGGGAAAGGATTAATAGTTAATGGACTCATTAAAACATGGGTGGATTACATACAAGGACACTTGGTGTAATTGATAATAAAGTATTAAAACCTTGGATTGCACACAGTCGATAACCTGGTGTAATCATTAACAATGTATTAAACCTTATTACAGTTTAAATTCCCAAATAGTTGGAATATTTGACTTCGGATATAAGGATAATTTGACGAGGACACTCGCACTTTATATTTATGACTGATGGACTGTTATGGACAAAAACCAGATGGACGTATCGAATAATCCAGGACAAAGGATAATTAACCCATGGTAATAAATTAAAATCAACACATCAAACATCATGATTATGGAAGTTTAAATAAGCATAATTCCTTTATTTTATATCTTATCGCACTTTTAATTATCGTACTTTTTAATTATCGCAATTTTATTTACTGTCATTTTATTTATTGCACTTTTAATTATCGCACTTTTAATTATCGCAATTTTCTTATCGTAATTTACTTTACGCTTTAAATTAAGTTATATTTATATTTAATATTTTACATTAGGTTTTAATTGCGACTTAAGACATAAAATTGACAAACCGGTCATTAAATGGTAAAAACCCCCTTTTATAATAATAATACTACTTATATATATATATATATATATATATATATATATATATATATATATATATATATATATATATATATATATATATATATAGATGTATATATATATATATATATGTACATGTATATATATATATATACATATATATATATACAAATATAGTTTTAAAAATATAGCGTTAAACTTGGCTAGTTTCCTGTGGACGAACCGGACTTACTAAAAACTACACTACTGTACGATTAGGTACACTGCCTATAAGTGTTGTAGCAAGGTTTAGGTATATCCACTCTATAAATAAATAAATAACTTGTGTAAAATTGTATCATATTTAATAGTATTTCGTAATAAAAATATTACTATTTCGTACCCCTTTGCGTTAACATCAATTCTCAGTCCCAAAAATAGTTAAATTAAAAAGGGAGCTATAACTCACAGTGAAAGTGCGGTAAAAGTCGATACGAGGTAAGTAAGCAAGTAAGTAGGTCCGAAAGGTCCTCAACCTATGTAAGACCCTAATCTTCATTGTACAGCAGAATAAATAGAGTACATAACGTGTGGGAATGATTGTGCAGTTAAAGAGAAGACAGAGACTGATCTGAGCTTAGTGCGCTTAGCGCACACATAAGGGTGCGCGTGGCGCACTCTTCACTGTAGCCGGGTTCTGCTTGTTTTATTCAGATATTTTGATGGGTATTTTGGTAATTTCATCTGTGGACGAGTTAAAGGCCAGTAGGTTAGTTGTGGAGTATCATTCACTCCATTTTCAACAACCTTATCTTCTTCACTTTAATTTTAGAGAGAGAGAGTGAGATTCTTGTGTGAGAAAGCTCAAGCAAAGGAAGAAGGAGCTAGTTTTGAGTCTTAGCTCGAGTTATAAAGTTGTTCATCTCCTCTCTAGCTATGTTTTGGTTGTAGTGGTATGTTCTGTAACGACCCAAACCAAACCACGAACAATCCACTTAAAATACCAAAATAAAAAAAAAATTGTTCGTTCAGCAACTGGCGCGGCGCGCCATAAGGCCGCGCGGCGCGCCAAACTGGTCTGTCCCAAAAAGTTTGAAATGCTAAAAAGATTGGCCACTTCCCGACCTAATTATACAAAACGCTTTTATCCACATGTTCAAATATGTAAAACTAATACGTTCCATTTATAAAAAGGGTTTTACGACACCGGGCCCACATATGCCCAAATTACCCCTTTAAGTACAAATACAAGTTTTCGACCACAAGACTTTTAATACAAAACAAAGCCGAGCATGGCGATTGGGGATACGCTACTCAATCCTAATCAATCCAAAAGCGAGCCTTCTAAAGTAACTACGCAAGTCCACTAGTCCCCGCTTACCCGAGCCACAGTCTCCAAGCAATCTATAAAAATGTAAACAACGAGAGGGTAAGCTAACGCTTAGTGAGTGAAAATATACTACATACATATATATGTATAAAATGGACACACCACACAAATAATCAAATACCGCATACCGGAGCATCCATGTATAAGGCAACTATACTAAGCATACCGTACGATCTCTAAGCAACAAGCTAAAGATATCAACAAGTATAAGTTCACCAACGACGATGAGAACAATGCCAATAAGCTACACCCGGAGGGTTAGCTACAACACAACAATACATTAATATATATAACAATATATATACGACCAAGGTTAACCCTTTAACTCAATACCGAGAACCAAGTACCACAATGAAGATTGGCCGAACTACACGACCCTTAGTAATCCGAAACCACACGAGATTACTATCTTCACGACATCGAGGTTGTCCGAACTACACGAGCCTTAGTAATCCGAAACCACACGAGATTACTACCTCAATAAGATGACCGAACTACACGCGTCATCATGAATTCGAACTACACGCGATTCACTTCTCCAACACCAAAACCCACAGTCACGGGATTATAAAATCCACCACATCGGGGTTATCCAAAACCACATCACAATATATGTGATAACGTACACACAAGTGTACACCTCGCCAAAAGGAGGTCAACCAAAACGCACAACCGAGCCAATTGGACCTATACACAAGTCCATCAAAACCACCTATATGTGAAGTGAGCTCTATAACCGAGAACCACTTCACCTGACCCGCACCCATCCTACACATACATATGCACATAGGATATTAACACTCACCTTGTCGCCTTGATGAAACGCTTCCAAATAATCCACAACTCGTCAATGGAAAGCACCTATTCCATTATCACAATTACAACAACACACAATTAGGGTTGACTTACAAACCAACCCAATTCGACACTTAGTGCCATTTCGACCCAATTGCACTTCCAAGCATAAACCGTGCCCAAACTAACCAATAATCACTAACACAAGTGATAATGGTCCTAATATGCCAATTAAACCCGAACACAAGTGTTAAACACTTATCTTTCTCAAAATCGCCCTTAAACCCTAATTTTGACCCATAAAGTCAAAATCTCACCAATTACAAGTTTTGACACCAAAACATATTTAACTTGGTTTTATACTTCAACTTAATCCATTTTAAATTTATAAACCTCATCGAATCGACATTCGGGTCATAGTCATCAACAAACCCTAATTTTGACTCTAGTCAAAATTAGTCAACCACAAGAACCCTAAAGGTCTCCAAATCATCAATAATCACTAATACTAGTGATTATACACCATTCTCAAGTCTTAAACATGGTTAAATCATTAACCAACCCAAAATCCGTCTTTAACACTTATAAACCTGAACCTTGGTGTTAATCTTCAATTAACAACTAAATGAGTTCCATCTATGAATCATACAATCAAAAGCCCCAAATTTGAATGATGAACACAAAACGAAATTCGGAGTTAGAGCTTACCACTAGTATCACCTTGAAGCTAAGAACGAGGGGAACAAACTTGTCAACTACGCCAAAGATCAAAACCCGCTTCTTCCTTTCCAAAAATCCCTTAGAATCAAATGGGGTGTTTGAGTTTTAGAGAGAAAATGAAAAGAAAAGGAAAAAGAAATTAAGGAAATGAAATGGGTGGATGAGGTTAAGTCCTCAAATCTGGCTCAAATGCGAAAAGACCAAAATGCCCTTTTAAAACTCTTAAAATAACAAGGGAGTCTGCCAGCGACATATGGCGCGACGCGCGACCAGGTGGCGCGGCGCGCGACTTGCCAGAATCAGAATCCAGGGTCTTACAACTCTCCCCCACTTAAAATCGATCACGTCCTCGTGATCTTCACCACTTAACCAAACGGACCACACTCCACGGTCCTCAAACATAAGTCCCAACCGACTTTCCTAAGCAATTCTTCCCAATGAATCACCTTTAGCAACTAAATCATCACCCGCGATTTATCAAATCCACAATCCGAGCACTAAAACCATGCTCATTCCCTAACATCGGGAAAACTCAACCAATCTCGTACCGAGATATCAATCCCTTAGCGTACCCTTACCGAGTACAATGCTAAAGTAACCACATACCAACTTGAGGTCAACCATCTAAACCGCCAAAGACTGAAAAGAAGTAAATCCTTACGGATAACACTTACCACTAAACATCCCTTGTAGTGCGCAATACGACCCATACGCAACTACCGTAATATCATAATCCAACGGCTAGAACCGATAGCGCCCAAAATGACTATGGAAACACGAATCCCAAGGTGTACAAAATCGACTATCGTCACACCCGTAACATCATGTGAGCGAAACATGGCTATCGCATCACTAATCATACAACATGGTCCTCACGACCCCACCATTGGCGTATAAAATAACCAATAGATCAAACGACATGGTCCTTACGACCCCACCATCGGTGTATGAAACAACCGATCGATCACACAACACGGTCCTTACGACCCCACCATTGGTGTATAAAACAACCAACAGATCAACATCATGGTCCTTACGACCCCACCATCGGTGTATAAAACAACCGACAGATCACACAGAAGGCTGGCCGAAAACACACGCGCCTTAGTGAATCCGAACTACACGCGACTCACTACCTTCACCACAACAACAAACGGGATTGGTCAAACTACACGCGCCATAGTGAATCCGAACTACACGAGAGTCACTATCCCAGAGGAATGACCGAACTACACGAGACTCACTCCTCAATACCATGACCGAAACCACACGAGTCATTTGTGAATCCGAACTACACGAGATTCACTTCCACAATAAGATGACCGAAACCACACGCGTCATCGTGAATCCGAAACCACACGCGATCCACTACCATGATGAAGTCAGCGGACCACGAAGGTCTTGCTTCACCAATCTCAACACCGGATGAAGTCAGCGGACTCCGAAAGTCATGCTTCATCGATATAACACCACGCTCATGGCGAAGTCAGCGGACCCCGAAAGTCATGCTCCACCAATCACGTACTACCATGATGAAGTTAGCGGACCCCGAAGGTCATGCTTCACCAATTAATCAATACCATGATGAAGTCAGCGGACCCCGAAGGTCATGCTTCATCAATCAACGCCCTTTTGGCCTCGAACATAACATCGCGCTCTGCTACGCCATAGTGAATCCTAACGGATACAACTAACCATTCACACAATCGAGCAAGAACCGCCTATATCAAACATAGGTACCCAACAATAGTTCTCTAAAAGAGAATTCGGTACACACATCCCTTAACCGAGGGATTTCACCTTGCTCCCCAAACACGTCCTTTATCTCTCAACGAGATTTACCACATTACCACCTCGGTGGTAACTTACATCCAAAACCATAAGTACAATTTAACCAAAATTGCACTTTACCACAAATCGGCCAAAACTAGGCCCCAACGCAAACTTCCGGATCTACCAAAAGTATCATCCGAAGTCTCAAACTAAAAACCTCCTCGTGCGGGAGTGCAACTCCCCCACTTGGAACTACATTCCACATCCACAACTCGTACAACCGTACAATGCTACCAAAGGTAGACTTTACCAACAATTGGGCTCACACGACCCATCACCATAACTTGCTCCAACCTTGAGCATACGAAGGATTTCAACCAATCCTTAAACACTTCGAACGAAAAGTGTACCGCAAATTACACCACTCTACTCTCGCAATCATCCAATTGCTTTTGTTTGTCAAATTTCACCCGATCACTCATGTACCTAAGGGTTTCACTTCGGTACCCTAAGTACAATGTAACCGCAACACAATCGGAGTTGAACACCACGTTAGTAGGTATAAAAGAGGCACCTATGTCGCATCACGTAGACTCCTTTACCAACATACATCGAGATCAAAAACTCGATCTTTTTCGGGTTCCAATCCACCCGACGAACCTCATGGTTCATCAACTTCCACATTATAGCGAACACGCGCATAACAATCGAACACCAAAACCCATTTCCATGGCTTGGTAGAAACATTTCCAAATACTAAGGAATGCTTGGTTGCACCAAGTCTTACGCCCTTCGCCCATTAATCAAAACATCACCATAGGGTACTTCCATTAGGAACGTCACCCATAACAACAATATGCACAACACAAGGCATTTTACAAACTCAAATTCAACGGCACTTAATAAATAATCAAAGGACATATTTATTAAAACAAAACGTTCCTTAACGTCTCCTTGCCGCACCCGTCTCCGCTAACTTGGGACATTCCGACTTACGATGTCCTTCTTCTTGGCAATTGAAGCACACTATGCCATCACTCTTTGGTACCGAACATTCCCAAGACTTGTGACCCCTCACGCCACAATTGTAACATCTAGGCGCACTAGAATCCAATATACTCGTCCGCGTACCACCCGTGCTCACGCTCGGACCCTTAGTCCTCTTACTTGGAGCACCATACGAAACAACCCTTCTCTCACTTGAAGGTTCACACCTCTTTGATCGTGAATACGACTCGAAACCTCTAGCCAAGTCAAATAATTCCGCAAACGATTTCGCTTGACCCCGGCTAATTTTACTCTTCAAGTCGTCATTCAAGGTCCGATAAAAATCCCCCATCAACAAACGATCATTCCCCAAATACTCCGGGCAAAAACGAGCCTTCGTCATAAAGGTCGTCTTGAGAGTATTCAAATCCATAGACCCCTGTTGCAATTTTCGCAACTCATTACGCATTTTCGACAAATCGGCTGAAGTTCGGAACTCCTCGAAGAATTCCTTCTTAAACTCGTCCCATGATAACGCCATAAACGGTTCACCACCGACAAGATCAATCTTACCATCCAACCAATCCTTCGCCCTACCCCGCAATAAACTAGTAGCGAGTCTTGTCCTCTTCTCGGGAGGGCATTCAATAGTACGAAAACACCCTTCGACATCCGAGATCCAAGTTGTACTTATCAAAGGATTCGGTTTCCCGTCATACATTGGGGGTTTAGTCCTCACGAAGTTCTTAAGACAACGCTCCATTCCACTACTACCTTGAAGTTCGGAATACTTCCTATCCATTTCTTCTCAAAACGCACTCATTTGCTCTACAACAGTGGCCGCAACTCTAGCGTTAAACTCCACGTCGTTCGTCTCGATCCCATTTCCCGTTGCCATTCTAAGGAATGCAAAGCGATTAGATCACGAACGTATAAAGCACACACACAATACCACCCCCATCTTGCTAAACACTCATCGTACATCACTTGCTAGACCCGATTTGCACCCGTAATAAGGTTTACAAGTCCTTATTACGCATACACGCCGTATCAAATCGTTAGTACAACGACCGCCTCACTCGATGATATAAACAAACACAAACAAAATCCTACGCGATATAAACACAAACGAGAATTATAATCACAACACAAAAGTATATTAATAATATCCGCATTACTAATATAAACGTTAGTCGACCTATATACAAGGCACTAACTAAACCTATTCCGACCCGTAATCCTACAAGTCTCGCAACAAATTAAGCACACACACAAGTCTAAGTCTAGGCACCTATCTCAAGTCACCTAAATCCCTTAGACCATGCTCGGATACCACTTGTAACGACCCAAACCAAACCACGAACAATCCACTTAAAATACCAAAATAAAAAAAAAAAATTTGTTCGTTCAACAACTAGCGCGGCGCGCCATAAGGCCGCGCGGCGCGCCAAACTGGTCTATCCCAAAAAGTTTGAAATGCGAAAAAGATTGGCCACTTCCCGACCTAATTAGACAAAACGCTTTTATCCACATGTTCAAATATGTAAAACTAACACGTTCCATTTATAAAAAGGGTTTTACGACACCGGGCCCACATATGCCCAAATTACCCCTTTAAGTACAAATACAAGTTTTCGACCACAAGACTTTTAATACAAAATAAAGCCGAGCATGGCGATTGGGGATACGCTACCCAATCCTAATCAATCCAAAAGCGAGCCTTCTAAAGTAACTACGCAAGTCCACTAGTCCCCGCTTACCCGAGCCACCATCTCCAAGCAATCTATCAAAATGTAAACAACGAGAGGGTAAGCTAAAGCTTAGTGAGTGAAAATATACTACATACATATATATGTATAAAATGGACACGCCACATAAATAATAAAATACCGCATACCGGAGCATCCATGTATAAGGCAACTATACTAAGCATACCGTACGATCTCTAAGCAACAAGCTAAAGATATCAACAAGTATAAGTTCACCAACGACGATGAGAACAACGCCAATAAGCTACACCCGGAAGGTTAGCTACAACACAACAATACATTAATATATATAACAATATATATAACCAAGGTTAACCCTTTAACCCAATACCGAGAACCAAGTACCACAATGAAGATTGGCCGAACTACACGAGCCTTAGTAATCCGAAACCACACGAGATTACTACCTTCACGACATCGAGGTTGGCCGAACTACACAAGCCTTAGTAATCTGAAACCACACGAGATTACTACCTCAATAAGATGACCGAACTACACGCGTCATCATGAATCCGAACTACACGCGATTCACTTCTCCAATACCAAAACCCACAGTCACGGGATTATAAAATCCACCACATCGGGGTTATCCAAAACCACATCACAATATATGTGATAACGTACACACAAGTGTACATCTCGCCAAAAGGAGGTCAACCAAAACGCACAACCGTGCTAATTGGACCTATACACAAGTCCATCAAAACCACCTATATGTGAAGTGAGCTCTATAACCGAGAACCACTTCACCCGACCCGCACCCATCCTACACATACATATGCACATAGGATATTAACACTCACCTTGTCGCCTTGATGAAATTCTTCCAAATAATCCGTAACTCGTCAATGGAAAGCACCTATTCCATTATCACAATTACAACAACACACAATTAGGGTTGACTTACAAACCAACCCAATTCGACACTTAGTGCCATTTCGACCCAATTGCACTTCCAAGCACAAACCGTGCCCAAACTAACCAATAATCACTAACACAAGTGATAATGGTCCTAATATGCCAATTAAACCCGAACATAAGTGTTAAACACTTATCGTTCTCAAAATCGCCCATAAACCCTAATTTTGACCCATAAAGTCAAAATCTCACCAATTATAAGTTTTGACACCAAAACATATTTAACTCGGTTTTATACTTCAATTTAATCCATTTTAAGTTTATAAACCTCATCGAATCGACATTCGGGTCATAATCATCAACAAACCCTAATTTTGACACTAGTCAAAATTAGTCAACCACAAGAACCCTAAAGGTCTCCAAATCATCAATAATCACTAATACTAGTGATTATACACCATTCTCAAGTCTTAAACATGGTTAAATCATTAACCAACCCAAAACCCGTCTTTAACACTTATAAACCCGAACCTTGGTGTTAATCTTCAATTAACAACTAAATGGGTTCCATCTATGAATCATACAATCAAAAGCCCTGATAATGCTAAAAATAAACATATATTTCATAGCATTATTCCTCAAGAAAGACAAGCTTTTAGTTGCAATTGTCCTATTTACAAGTAATATTCGTTTAAATAATAAAAGGTGAAGACAAAAGACAGATTCGACGAATTGAAGACGCAAACGACCAAAAAGCTCAAAAGTATAAAATACAATCAAAGAGGTTCCAATTATTGATAAGAAACATCTCGAAATTACAAGAGTACAAGATTCAAAATGCAAAGTACAAGATATTAAATTGTACGCAAGGACGTTCGAAAATCCGGAACCGGGACCAGAGTCAACTCTCAACGCTCGACGCAACGGACTAAAAATTACAAGTCAACTATGCACATAAATATAATATAATATTTAAATAATTCTTATAATTATTTATATATTATATAATATATTATAAACCGTCGGCAAGCTAGGAGCCATGGCTGTGTGAGCTGGAAATACGAACTCCGCGAGTTGCGGAGTTTGTAGTGAAAAAATTACGCGAGTCGCGGAGCCCCAAAAACTGAAACTGCCTATAAAGCTCGCGCATTCTGATCGTAAAAAATATCAAAAAATCAATCTCTCTCTATATATGTATACGTAAATATTTATATTTATATTTTAATTTTAATTTTAATTTTAGTTTTAAATCCTAATAATAAGGGTATGTTAGCAAATGTTGTAAGGGTGTAAGTCGAAATTCTGTCCTTGTAACGCTACGCTATTTTTAATCATTGTAAGTTATGTTTATATTATTTTCATTAATGTCTCGTAGCTAAATTATTATTATGCTTATTTAATACCGAAGTAATCATGATGTTGGGCTAAAAATATTAAAATTGGGTAATTGGGCTTTGTACCATAATTGGGGTTTGGATAAAAGAACGACACTTGTGGAAATTAGACTATGGGCTATTAATGGGTTTTATATTAACTAAACAATACCTTGTTAATTTAATATACAAACATATAATTTGATGTATTTATATATAACCACATACGCTTGACTAGGTACGGTGGGCGGGATATCTATAAATACCAATAATTATTCATTTTACTGGACACGGAACTGGATTAATAGTTAATAGACTTGTTGAAACAGGGGTGAATTACATTCAAGGGTAATTGGTGTAATTGTTAACAAAGTAGTAAAACCTTGGTTTACACGCAGTCGATAACCTGGTGTATTCATTAAACAAAGTATTAAAACCTTGTTACAATTCGAATCTCCAATTAGTTGGAATATTTGACTTCGGGAATAAGAATAATTTGACGAAGGCTTTCGCTCTTTATATTTATGACTGATGGACTATTATGGATAAATCCGTATGGACATATTAAATAATCCAGGACAAAGAACAATTAACCCATGGGCATAAAACTAAAATCAACACGTCAAACATCATGATTACGGAAGTTTAAATAAGCATAATTCTTTTATTTCATATTTAATTTCCTTTATTTTATATTTAATTGCACTTCTAATTATCGTACTTTTATTTATTGTAATTATATTTAATTGCACTTTTAATTATCGTACTTTTTAATTATCGCAATTTTATTTTATCGCACTTTTATTTATCGCAATTTCATTATCATTATTTACTTTACGCTTTAAATTAAGTCTTGTATTTATTTTTAATATTTTACATTAGGTTTAAACTGCGACTAAAGTTTTAAAATCGACAAACAGGTCATTAAACGGTAAAAACCCCCCTTTATAATAAATATTACTTATATATATATTTGTATTTTTATAAAATAAAACTAATATAGCGTTAAGCTTTGTCTAAAAGATTCTCTGTGGAACGAACCGGACTTACTAAAAACTACACTACTGTACGATTAGGTACACTGTCTATAAGTGTTGTAGCAAGGTTTAAGTATATCCATTCTATAAATATATAAATATCTTGTGTAAAATTGTATCGTATTTAAAAGTATTTCCTGTAAAAATATAAGCTATTTTATATACACCTCACATAAACATCAAGTATTTTTGGCGCCGCTGCCGGGGAACGCCGAAGCAAAACGCCACACACATAAAAAAAGATTTTTATTTTTAGTTTACTTTTATAAAAAAAATACGCTTTTATAAAAATACGTTTTAAATATCCGAAAACATAAAAAGAAAAACAAAAATATAAATATAAATATTTTTAAGAGTTTGTTAAATATTTAAGTTTTATAAAGTTTCTTTATTTTTATTTTATAAAAATATAAGTTTTATTTAAATATTTTGTTTTTATTTAAAACATAAAAATTAAAAAACCGAAAAAAAAATATATACATATAAATCTAGTTTTAAGATTTTTATGTATTTCTATTTTTATTTTAGTTTTTAAAAAAACATAAGATTTTATTTAATTAATATAAATATTTTATATAAATGCTAAAAACAGAAAAATAAAAAAAATTTATATATAAATAAAAAACTGACCTGTCGAAATTTGAACCTGGTGCACGTGAACCTGTAGCCTCCGCGACTCGCGGAGATATTGAACCGGGCCAACTGCGACTCGCGGAGCCGCCCTGACAGGCCAGACCAGAACCCTAATCTCGCATTTAATACGGAGTAATTAATTAATTATTAGTATTTAAACCCTAATTAGGGTATTATTAGTATAATATTTAGTTTTAATTTTCTTATTTTATTTAGTTTAATTAATATAAAATTAATAGTTTTATAAAATAAATAATATAAAAATAATATTTTTATAAAAATTATACTTTTTTTACAAATTTTAGTATATTTTTATATTTTATTCCTTTTTAATTGTTTTAGCGTAACTTTTGTAATTTTCGCTCGTATTTAGTTTTATATATAGTTTTTGCCGTAGCTTATTTTTATTTCTAGATTTTTAGGCTCTTTAGACTAAGATTTAGGTGCTTTAGAATTTTGCGACGCCATTTTTATATTTTAGTACCTTTTTAAGTTATTGCCATTTGGGATATAGTTTTCCTTGTAAGCTTTAATATTTTTAGACGCAATTTTTAGTTTTTAGTTTTTAGTTCCTTTTTAAGTTTCAACGCGCTACTTTCTTATTTTTATTTTTCGACGCCTTTTACCTATGTATCAATTATCACTCCAATTAGTAATCTCAATTTGCAATTTTAATTTTAAGTTAGTGATAGTAATAAGGTTGGGTTAGTCGAGTATTTTAAAGTTTTATAAGTCACTCTTTTTCTTTCTTATTTTTCGACGCCTTTTATTTTTCAATTTTTTTCTTTATCGACCTTTTTCGACGTGCTCTTTTTCTTTCTTATTTCTCGACATTCTAGTTTTAGAACATAGATTTTTATTCTACTTCTTATCTAAAATTTCTTTAAATTACGAAAATTTATTTTAAGTGGTTAAATTGATAGACCTCAAAATTTTCTGGTTCGTAGTAATAGTTAGATTTGTACGTGGACCGGGTTATTGGAGCCAAACAGTACTCAATTATATTGAGACCAAACGAATCCTGCCCCTCTGCTGCATCTTTTAGCTATTCGAAACGCGGGCAAAATCAGAAAAGTCTATTAATTGGATAACTTATATAATTTTTCTTTCCTTTTAAAAACTAATAGGATATTCAGTGAATGCACCGAGCAAGACGTTCACCACCTTTTGTACGTTCACCACCTGTAACTCGATCAAGACATCTAGCAAATATTGCCGCCGTTGATTTTTCTTTAGAATCGTCATCCAGTCGACCAAGTACTCCAATTCAAATTTCCGATAATCCATTTTTTGAACCCGACCTCACAATTGAGAATCCAGAGAATATTCAGGGACAATTCATAGATCCTGAACCATTAATTTTTCCTCCGGAACCACCAATCATTCAAACAGAGATTGTTAAGGAACGAACCATTAAATCAGAATCCTCTAGTGATTCAGATTCAGCAAATTCAATTATGGAAAATCTGGAACCTTTAAGTATGGAAGACCGAATGAGAGCTAAACGCACTGGCCAAGGTCACGCAATTAATCATCCAGACATTAATGCCCCAGATTAAGAAATCAAAGGACAAATTCTACATATGGTGACTAATCAATGCCAATTTAGTGGTGCACCGAAGGAAGATCCAAATGAACATCTTCGTACCTTTAATAGGATCTGCACACTATTTTAAATAAGAGAAGTGGAGGATGAACAGATATATCTCATGTTATTTGCCTGGACTTTAAAGGGAGAAGCCAAAGATTGGTTGGAATCGTTACCTGAAGGGGCGATCGATACATGGGATGTTTTAGTTGAAAAATTTCTTAAACAATTCTTTCCGGCATCTAAAGCCGTAAGACTTCAAGGAGAAATTGTTACGTTCACACAGAAACCAAATGAAACTCTATACGAGGCGTGGACAAGATTTGGAAAGTTATTAAGAGGATGTCCGCAACATGGTTTAGACACCTGTCAAATAGTACAAATATTCTACCAAGGATGTGACATCACTACAAGGAAAGACATCGATATAGCAGCTGGTTGTTCTATTATGAAGAAAACAGAAACTGATGCTTACAAAATTATTGATAACACTGCTTCCCACTCACATGAGTGGCACCAAGAAAAAGATATCGTTAGATCATCTAAAGCAGCTAGAGCCGATTCTAGCCATGACTTAGATTCCATTTCAGCAAAGATAGATGCTGTCGAGAGACGAATGGAAAAGATGACTAAAGATATCCACTCAATACGAATTAGTTGTGAGCAGTGTGGAGGACCACATTTGACAAAAGATTGTCTCAGTATTGAAGTAACAATGGAACAAAGAGAGAATGTTTCATATCTAAACCAAAGGCCTGGAAATAATTATCAGAATAATTATCAACCGCCAAGACCAATTTACAATCAATACCAGAATTATAACCGAAATGTTCCATACAACAACCAACAAGGTCCTAGCAATCAACAAGTATCCAATAATACTTACAATCAGCAAAGACCTAATTTTCAAAACAAACCACCACAACCCGATGATAAAAAGCCGAATTTAGAAGATATGATGACAAAGCTAGTTGAAACTCAAACGCAGTTTTTCACATCTCAGAAACAAACCAATGAACAAAATGCGCAAGCTTCTATTCAAAATTTGGAACAAGAAGTAAGTAACCTAGCAAGGTTAATAGGTGAAAGAAAACCGGGAAGTCTACCTAGTGATACAAATGCTAACCCCCGGAATGAAACAGCTAAAGCCATTACCACAAGAAGTGGTACAACACTTAAACCACCTGAAATACCTGTAATTTCTGATGAAGCTATTCCTACTCCACAAGAACCACAACCTGAACAAGATAAGGAAAAAGAACCGGTAGTTGAAAAGGTTAATGAAGATAACACAGTTAAGGCTAAACCTTATGTTAAACCATACCAACCACCACTTCCTTACCCGAGTAAAATGAAAAAAGAGAAACTTGAAGCCGAGCAATCCAAATTTTTGGATACGTTTAAACAGATAAATGTCAATCTTCCTTTCATTGATGTGATTTCAGGAATGCCTAGATATGCTAAATTCTTGAAAGATCTAATCACGAATAGAAAGAAAATGGAAGAACTCTCGGCCGTTACTATGAATGCTAATTGTTCTGCAGTGCTGTTGAATAAGATACCAGAAAAACTATCTGATCCAGGAAGTTTCACAATTCCATGTTTTCTGGGTAGTCTTACTTCAATAGAAGCATTGGCAGACTTAGGTGCTAGTATAAATTTAATGTCGTATTCACTATATGCTAAACTAGACCTTGGAGAATTGAAACCAACACGAATAAGCATACAACTAGCCGATAGATCAATAAAATATCCTAGAGGGATAATGGAGAACATGCTAGTTAAAGTTGGTACTTTAGTATTTCCAGTAGATTTTGTTGTTCTGGACATGGAAGAAGATTCTCAAGTTCCTCTCATATTAGGAAGACCATTCTTAAACACGGCTAAAGCAATGATAGACGTGTTCGGTAAGAAACTGACCCTAAGTATAGAGGATGAGAGTGTTACCTTTTCAGTTGATAGAGCAATGCAACAACCGCAATCTGCAGATGATACATGCTATTATATTCAAACTATAGATTCACATGCAGAATTATTAGAAGAATTTCCAGAATTACAAGGAACAGGAGAATGTTCTTTAGGAGAAGGTACTGAACCAATTGATGAAGCTGAAATGTTAGCTACACTAATGGCTAATGGATATGAACCAACAACAGAAGAAATTCAAATGCTAAAAGAAGAAGACAGATATTGATATAAATCATCGATAGAAGAACCTCCGACATTAGAGTTAAAGCCACTTCCAAACCATTTGGAATACGCTTATTTACATGGTAAATCTGAATTACCTGTAATAATATCGTCTTCACTTACTGAAAATGAGAAATCGCAACTCATTTCTGTGTTGAAAGCTCATAAACCAGCCATTGCATGGAAGATTCATGATATTAAAGGAATAAGTCCTTCGTATTGCACACATAAAATCCTTATGGAAGAAGGTCATAAAACGTATGTGCAACGCCAACGAAGACTAAATCCTAATACGCAAGATGTAGTTAAGAAAGAGATTATTAAACTGCTAGATGCAGGTCTAATTTATCTAATCTCTGATAGTCCATGGGTAAGCCCAGTTCAATGCGTGCCTAAGAAGGGTGGCATGACTGTCATTACAAATGAAAAAAATGAGCTTATTCCTACTAGGACTGTAACAGGATGGCGTGTATGTATTGATTATAGAAAATTAAATGACGCCACCAGAAAAGATCACTTTCCCTTACCTTTTATAGATCAAATGTTGGAAAGATTAGCCGGAAATAGTTACTATTGTTTTCTAGATGGATTTTCCGGATATTTTCAAATTCCAATAGCACCCGAAGATCAAGAGAAAACCACGTTCACGTGCCCTTATGGTACTTTTGCTTACAAACGCATGCCATTTGGACTTTGTAACGCCCCTGCAACCTTTCAAAGGTGTATGATGGCGATTTTTCATAACATGATAGAAGAATGCATGGAAGTTTTCATGGATGACTTTTCAGTCTTCGATGATACATTTGAAACATGTCTAGTTAATCTTGAACGAATGCTGATTAGATGCGAACAATCAAATCTAGTTCTTAATTAGGAGAAATGCCATTTCATGGTTAAAGAAGGCATCGTTCTTGGTCATAAAATCTCAAAGGAAGGAATTGAAGTGGATAGAGCTAAAGTAGATGTAATTGCTAAACTTCCACATCCCACCAATGTTAGAGGAGTTAGGAGTTTTCTAGGGCATGCCGGTTTTTACCGACATTTCATAAAAGATTTTTCTAAAATTGCCACTCCTATGAATAAACTCCTAGAAAAGGATACTCCATTCATCTTTTCAGATGAGTGTATCAAATCTTTTAATATTCTTAAAGAGAAACTCACTAATGCGCCGATCATGATAACAGCAAATTGGAATCTACCATTCGAACCAATGTGCGATGCAAGTGATTTTGCAATAGGAGCCGTTTTAGGACAAAGGATTGAAAAACGATTTCAACCTATATATTATGCTAGTAAGACATTACAAGGAGCACAAACAAATTATACAACTACTGAAAAAGAACTCCTTGCTATTGTCTTTGCTTTTGACAAATTTCGTTCATATCTCGTTCTAGCTAAAACGGTAGTCTATACCGACCATTCTGCTCTTAGATACCTATTTTCGAAACAAGATGCTAAACCAAGATTAATCCGTTGGATCTTACTCTTACAAGAGTTCGATATTGAAATTCGAGATAAAAAAGGAGCAGAAAATCTCGCCGTTGATCATCTTTCTCGTCTTGAAAATCCTGAATTAGAAATTCTAAATGAATCGGCCATACAAGACAACTTTCCTGATGAATATCTATTGAAGATAGATTATAATGAAATTCCATGGTTTGCAGACTATGCAAACTACTTAGTATGTGGATTCCTTGAAAAAGGATTATCGTACCAAAAACGAAAGAAATTCTTTAGTGATATAAAACACTATTTCTGGGAAGATCCACATCTATTTAAAAGTTGTCCAGATGGAATAATACGCCGATGTGTATTTGGAGATGAAGCTAGTAAAATTTTAAACCATTCTCACACAGGACCAACAGGAGGGCATTATGGGCCTCAACTCACAGCAAGAAAAGTTTATGATGCTGGATTCTATTGGCCTACAATTTACAAAGACGCACACCTTCTTTGCAAATCCTGTGATACTTGTCAAAGGGCCGGAAAAATAAGTCAACGTGATGAAATGCCACAAAATGTCATTCAAGTATGTGAAGTATTTGACATTTGGGGTATTGACTTTATGGGTCCATTTCCAAAATCTCATAATAATCTCTATATTCTCGTAGCCATTGATTATGTATCTAAATGGGCGGAAGCACAAGCTCTCCCAACTAATGATGCACGAGTTGTAGTCAATTTTTTAAAACATCTTTTTGCAAGGTTTGGAATACCGAAAGCTTTAATAAGTGACCGGGGAACTCATTTCTGTAATAATCAACTTAAGAAAGTTCTCAAAAGATATGGAGTAACTCATAAAATCTCCACCGTATATCATCCACAAACAAGTGGACAAGTTGAAAATACCAACCGAGCTTTAAAACGTATTCTAGAAAAAACCGTAGGATCAAATCCGAATGAATGGTCCATAAAATTGGAGGATGCACTATGGGCTTTTAGAACAGCCTACAAAACTCCAATTGGAACCACACCTTTTAGACTCGTTTATGAAAAAGCATGTCATCTTCCAGTAGAAATTGAACACAAAGCATTTTGGGCCTTGAAGACATGTAATCTTGATTTACATGAAGCTGGATGTCTACGGTTAAGTCAATTAAACGAATTAGAAGAATTAAGACATGAAGCATATGAAAATTCGTTAATCTATAAGGAAAGAACGAAGAAATTGCATGATAAAAGAATCAGAAGTTCAAAAGAATTTAACAGAAGGAGACAGAGTTCTTCTTTTCAATTCACGATTCAAGCTATTTCCTGGAAAATTGAAATCAAGATGGTCCGGACCATTCATAGTCAAAAGAGTTTTCCCATACGGAACAGTAGAATTAATAAATTCAAATGGGATTGAATTTAAAGTTAATGGTCACAGAGTTAAACATTACATACATGGTCCGATGGAAGTTGACAATGAAGTTAATCATAATTTCACCACCCAAGTAAACCTTCAAAATGAAAACATAAATATGTTATCAACAACATATGAAAAATCAAAATTGGAAAATATGGAGGAGTCAAATTTGAGTGATGAAGAATAATTCTTATACAAACCTCCCATTCCAAGAAACGAAGAAAAATGTGAACAAGAAGTTCAAATAGAAGTGAAAGAACCAAGAAAAGAACACCCGAAAAAGGTTTACAAACCAACTCGACTTACTAAAGCAGGAGACCTGGGTGAATTTATCATTTCTTGCTTGCTTAATGATGGTGCTGTATATATTGGACTCGCAGATTAAGGAGCAAGTTGTAACGACCCGGAAATTTCCGACTAAATTTAAACCTAAAACACTATACGTTTCCGACACGGTAAGCAAAAATCTATAATGTGGAGTCTAGAAAGTTTAAAATCTATATTCGGATAATCAGATACCTTTGACTACTCTCGACGATTCACGAACAATTGTTTGTAAGTAACTAAATGTATATGTAGATGTATATGTATAGATATATATAAAAACAAAAGTAAGTACTGGAAATATTAAACTGTTGTTGAATCATTAGAAATAAATATGTAAAATAAAATACAAGATAAATAAGTATAATAAATTTGTATACATATATGATTGTTATTAAATATTATTATATTGTAATATATATAGAAAGTATATAAATAATTAATATTCAAATATGTTATAATAAAAAGAAAAATAAGTAATACATAATTTATGAAATGTATGGTTAACCAATTATTTAAAATTACAAGTGATATATCAATATTACTTTCATTATTATTACTAGGTTAATCTTAATATTAATATTTGTATTATTAATATTATTAATTCTAATATGAGATTTAAATATATATAAAATGTGACATGTATAAGTTATTATATTATTATTATTATTCATATTATTATCATTAACAATAATATTAATATTATTATAACTAATAAGTTTATTTTATCATTTATTAATAATTAAAATTTCTAGTATTAATATTATCATATTAACATTTGTCATTTATTATTAATAATAATGAGTATTAGGATAATCATATTAGTTAGTTAACTAAAATAGAATTTGATCTATGTATATATATATATATATATATATATATATATATATATATATATATATATATATATATATATATATATATATTTTGATAAAAAGAAAAGATAAATTTAATTATAAATACTAAATTATATAAACAAATACAACCAGTAAAATATATGGATACAAATTTTAGTCAGATATTTATATACATACAAAATATATACAAATAATGATATTTTCGATATCAAATCCCTTTCAACTGTGGGCGAATCATTTTTTTTCTTCTCAAATTCGTATCAATCAATGTCCAAACATAAGCTACGATCCAAAAGCTGTTAACTATCTTAATCCGATTTTTATTTATTTTGTAATTATCTCTGATCTTGTCTGTGGGGTGAAAATCGATTTCTATATCCAATTTATATATAAGAACGAATTCTCTCTTTAAATTATCAGAAGTCATTTTGACTAATTCACTTTCAATATCAATTAACACCATATCAGTAAATATCAGATGGAAATTTTCAAAAGAAAACCCAAGAAACCCGACGGTTTCTCTGTTTCCAACCTCAAACTGCAAAACGTTGTATTTGAATAAAATTCCAAAATGTATTAATGCAATCTTGTTAGGATCTTTCTTCTCGAACTAACTGCAAGATTTTAACTCCTAATTCTTTCAATCGAATTCCAATTTTAGAGTTAAAGTTTTCAAGTAAAAAGTCAAACGCTGTGTTCATGTCAAAATTCGAATCCGTGTTTAAGTTTCAGATTTAATAGATGATTTTAAAAGTTTATAGGAATGATTTGCAACCATTTTCATGTAGAAATCGTGGTCTCAAACCGCCTCAATATCAAAATCAATATTTGTGTTTTTACGAGCTATATGTTCTGTTACAGCTCCCCTTGAATTCAAATTTTTTTTTATTTTAATTAACTTAATTACTCAGTAAACGTTTCTGTATCGGTCACGAACCTTAGAACAAACGATTTAGTTATTGGGTGTAGTAACTCTGATCGATTAAGTTGGAAAAGATGTAGAAGAAGAAACAGATAAGTAATACGGGTTATAAGAATATAGGTGGGTTTAATTTCAGAAAGACTGAAATGGAAGGATGGTTAAGTGTTGGTGTCGGGTTTCAAGAGGTCGAGGGTTCGATCCCGGCTTCGGGCATATCTTTTTAGAAAGGGTTTATGAGGTAGTTTTTATTTATTATTTATTATTTATTATTATTATTAATATTATAATTATTATTATTATTATTATTATTATTATTATTATTATTATTATTATATTATAATTAAAAGTATCATTATCTTTATCAAGTTTATTAAAATTAGTATTATTATTGAAACAAACTATTCCATCAAGATTATCATTTTTATTATTAAAATTATCATTATTAGAAAGATTATCAATTTTTATCAAAATTATTATTATTACTATTTTGACATAAATACTATTATTTTCATAGTATCAATATTATTATCATAAAAATTATTATTATTATTATTGTAAAATAAGACAACTTTTATTTATTATTATTATTATCAATATTATTTTACCTAATAATTATCAGTTATATAGAACTATATTTACTACATAGAATATAACTATATTAATAATAAATATTAATAAGAATAATTAACAAGGTCATTAATGAAAAATCTAATTAAAATAACAACTAAATCTCTAATATATAAATTTGTTCGATTACTATTTTATGTGTTAATATATATATAATGATATAGGTTTGTGAATCCAAGGTCAACCCTACATTTGTTCAATGATGTTATATGTATTTTTACTACAAAATACATTAGGTGAGTATATAGTCCCTTTTAAACTCTAAATATTTTTGGGCTGAGAATACATGCGCTGTTTTTATAAATGATTTACGTTATGGACACAAGTGATCAAATTAAATTCTACGTTGAGTTGTACCATGGCATATCTCTTTATACTTGGTAACTACTAATTACGTAAGGAGCGTAAACGCGAATCCTGTTGATAGATCTATCGGGCTGACATCCCCAACCGGGCTGGACGACCAGCATTTAACGGTTGCACAGTACTTCGTTCTCGTTACTACACTTGGTACGGTGTAAGGTTTATTTAAGAGTATGCTGCTGTGACTATTAGTTAAGTATGGTTACCAAGTGCTCAACGACTTTTCCATACACGAGGAGTGTATTATGTATAAATATGAAATCTTGTGGTCCATAGTTATAACGCTGCTAGCATCAAACCTATATGTCTCACCAACTTTATGTTGACATTTTAAAGCATGTTATTCTCAGGTACGAATTAAGTCTTCCGCTGTGCATTAGCTCATATTAAAGATATTATTTGGAGTCGATCATCGCAATGGGACCAACTGTTGAAGACTTCGTCCGGATGGATTAGTTGCGGATACTACAGTTGGTATCAAAGCGTTGGTCTTAGCGAACCAGGTCTGCATTAGTGTGTCTAACTGGTAAGTTGTTAGGATACATTAGTGAGTCTGGACTTCGACCATGTCTGCATCTCAAAAAGTTTTGCTTATCATTCTAGTCGGAAATCGTCTGCTTATCATCCTCAGGGAATTACCTGCTTATCATTCTTAAGTCTAGACACGTCTTACTGCATTTAGTGCATCGATAGTGTATAGACAAAATTCATATCTTAGCGTATTCGATAATTCCTATCTTAGCGCATCTGCAGATTTGCCTGACACATGCCGTAGGTTCCTCTGTAGTCTACGAAATCTTTGGTATTATATATAGATATTCTATATAGCTAGAATATCGTCCGATATCCAAAAAATCGTTTCACATCGAAAATCCTTTCCACCCACCAAATTGCTCTCTTGGCAATGAACCTGAAACGCTTACCGGCAAACCTGTTCGAGAAACCATTTTCTCTCCCCTTTTCCGAGTACCTCGTCAGGATTACATACTATCCCATATTTCATCCGCTCGCTTCAACCGCCAATCATCCGGATGTGCTAGCAAAAGCTAACGAACTTCGCGCTCGCGTGACGGCTTTGGAGAACATGGTGCGAAGGTTGCAAACACCAGCAGCAGCACCAGCAGCATAATTAGCACCACCATCATCAACGTCAATAGTACCCTTATCACCCCCAAATCACAACCGTGTCGTAAACCTCAACATCACAATCTATACCTCGGATATCAACATCACACGCCTCAATATCATCATCTGTACTTCAAGTATAATTCTCGTTCTATATATCGTTTTACATCGATTACCTTCGCTTTACGTAACGTTCTATCTCATATATCTTCGTTCGATATGGTGATTATGAAATCTCTAATGTTTTAGAGATCATGTAATCCAGTATTAACGATAAATCAAATGAGTTTAATATCTTATTGACTCATTAAATCCATGATTACATTCGATGAAAATATATATGCAAGTATATTTTCATAAAGATTGTAATTAAAAATTCTTTCGTACAAACTGTTAATGATGAAAATATTTTAACGGGTGGGTAGTACCCAAGAAATATTCAGATTTCACATTAATAAGTTACACTGTACATTCTTCGAATCTGATTCAACGGTCAATTGCTATTCTATTTACAATCACCAATATACGTATCCGTTCACCTCAGATTAACCATCTCCATTTAAATTTCATATTTGGATTTTTTTTTTACCTACCCGAATCCAACAAGTGGCATAAAGAAGAAACATTGGACAAATTAAAAATTGTTAGAAACACACGAATTAACTAATTGAAAATCTGTTAAGGATTCCACGCTAACTGTTCCGGCTAACTGTTCCCAGCTAACTGATTAACATTTAATTTATCGCAATTTACATTCTCGCAATTTTAATTTCTGCACTGTACATACTGTCGGGACACATGTACAACAATACGTCGGATTAATTCTGAGACAACACGTTGTATAATGGGTCATGATATATAATTATTTATTTTAAGCACTTTAAATAACGGGACACGTATGCAAGGTTTCGACTTATCATATCGACCCATCTATATATATATTTCGGAACAACCGCAGACACTCTATATGTGAAGGTGGGAGTTGGCTATACAGGGTTGGAGTTGATTCCAAAATATATATATGGTTTGAGTTGTGATCAACACTGAGACCGGTACACGGGTCACGATACGTATTAATTAATTCGAATATTATATATACTTAATTTATATATGAATTCATTGGACTATTGGACAATCGGACTATTGGACTGCTAACTTTGGATAATTAAAATGAATTAAAAAGCTGATTATAACATATGAAACTAAACAATTCTTCAAGTTTGCCACTTGATTTCATTCTAAACCTCATTTGTACCTCGACAATTACAATTCGCGTTCAAACCTTTCATAATTCTTAGAAAACATTTCGATCGAGAGAATGAACCAACCGCACCTCATCTTTGGAAGAAAAGATTCTTGCATATAGTTATGCACTCGAAAACTCTCGGAGACTGAGTCAACGTTTAACACACAGCAGTGTTAATTTATTTAGTGTTATTATTACCCAAAATAACTTTGTAATCCCTTTCCAAATTAACCAATTTTGTTACAGCTCCACTTCGACTTCTCAGAAAGACTAGCCTTATTATAATATATATATACATCATCCTTTCGTCGTCGTTACCGGAGAACCTTTTATATTTCACAACATCATCAGCAGATGTACCAGCAACTTGTTATCTCTTTGGCGAAATCCGTAAACAGTATTTTGAAAATCTCGTAGAAATTCTCCCAGTTATATCGAAAACATCTATCCCTAAGAATTACATATTTCGAAGGTGAAGTTTCTGAAAAACACCCTGGACTATGAAGTAGTTCTTGAAATGCTGATGAAGCAGCAAAAACCGTATACGACCTCAATAGTCAAAAGTTTACGATGAAGTACAGTATGTTGGAAAAGCCCAGAAAAAAAAGGGGGTTGAAACTGGAAAACGGATTGAGCAAAGTATGAAGGAGACCGTGGACAAATCATGAAAACTAAACCCGACTTCAAAGAATCCAAACGATTCAGTGCCTGCTGAAATCATTAGTAAGAACCCTACTCCTTATTCTAAATCCTTCCAGATGATATTCTTCATCATCATCTTATCTTAGATATTATAAGATATCTTCATATCTTTCGTTATACATATTCTCCATATTTCTGGAGATATTTTCACAACTATTCTTATCTGAGATCATTTATCTCTCCGTAACATCTGCATTACAACATAAAAGAAACTGTGTTAGTTTCTAACTTCTAAAACATTCGAGTTTAAAATAGGAATGTTCTGAAGCAGTGTTGGGAACTGATGCATGAATTAGTATAATATAATGAAACTTGATCAACTTCATTATATTACAGTAAGTCATGTTGAGTTTCTAATGGAATGTGATGATTCACAGTACCATCATTATATGCCATGTTACACGACTTTTACATTCTAACCAATCTCCAAACATATTAGAACGTATCACCCTGATAGTTCTAATTTTTCCAAAATATTCTGGTAATTTGACCAATCAAAATCGTGCCATTACCATTTCTTTCTATGAGCATTAGCTATGTTCATTCTGAATTTCATACCTACGAATTTCGGACCATTGTTCGCTTGATTCGAGGACAGGAAGAGGAAACGAAGGAGTAGTTTATAGTAAAGTATCCGATAGAAAAATCGGAACAGATTGCCGCAGTAAATCAAAGAAGATCCTAATCGCTGAAAAACCAAATCTTATTATGTAAGATTTTCTTTAAATTCCTTAAATCCCGAAAATCAATCCTAACCACGTCATCGGTTGAAATGAATATATTTATTTACTCATTTCACTCTTTTGTGATAGCTTCACTCGTACGCTTCACATGATCGAATCGTTCTATCTATATCTATCAATTATGATAAAACTCCATTATTACCTCATATTCGTCATGAAAACATTCTTATTGTTATCCATGACAACCTCTATCAAATTTCGGGGACGAAATTTCTTTAACGGGTGGGTACTGTAACGACCCGGAAATTTTCGACCAAATTTAAACCTAAAACTCTATACGTTTCCGACACGGTAAGCAAAAATCTATAATGTGGAGTCTAGAAAGTTTAAAATCTATATTCGGATAATCAGATACCTTTGACTACTCTCGACGATTCACGAACAATTGTTTGTAAGTAACTAAATGTATATGCAGATGTATATGTATAGATATATATAAAAACAAAAGTAAGTACTGGAAATATTAAACTGTTGTTGAATCATTAGAAATAAATATGTAAAATAAAATACAAGATAAATAAGTATAATAAATTTGTATACATATATGATTGTTATTAAAAATTATTATATTGTAATATATATAGAAAGTATATAAATAATTAATATTCAAATATGTTATAATAAAAAGAAAAATAAGTAATACATAATTAATGAAATGTATGGTTAACCAATTATTTCAAATTACAAGTGATATATCAATATTACTTTCATTATTATTACTAGGTTAATCTTAATATTAATATTTGTATTATTAATATTATTAATTCTAATATGAGATTTAAATATATATAAAATGTGACATGTATAAGTTATTATATTATTATTATTCATATTATTATCATTAACAATAATATTAATATTATTATAACTAATAAGTTTATTTTATCATTTATTAATAATTAAAATTTCTAGTATTAATATTATCATATTAACATTTGTCATTTATTATTAATAATAATGAGTATTAGGATAATCATATTAGTTAGTTAACTAAAATAGAATTTGATCTATGTATATATATATATATATATATATATATATATATATATATATATATATATATATTTTTTTTTTTTTTTGATAAAAAGAAAAGATAAATTTAATTATAAATACTAAATTATATAAACAAATACAACCAGTAAAATATATGGATACAAATTTTAGTCAGATATTTATATACATACAAAATATATACAAATAATGATATTTTCGTTATCAAATCCCTTTCAACTGTGGGCGAATCGTTTTTTTTTTCTTCTCAAATTCGTATCAATCAATGTCCAAACATAAGCTACGATCCAAAAGCTGTTAACTATCTTAATCCGATTTTTATTTATTTTGTAATTATCTCTGATCTTGTCTGTGGGGTGAAAATCGATTTCTATATCCAATTTATATATAAGAACGAATTCTCTCTTTAAATTATCAGAAGTCATTTTGACTAATTCACTTTCAATATCAATTAACACCATATCAGTAAATATCAGATGGAAATTTTCAAAAGAAAACCCAAGAAACCCGACGGTTTCTCTGTTTCCAACCTCAAACTGCAAAACGTTGTATTTGAATAAAATTCCAAAATGTATTAATGCAATCTTGTTAGGATCTTTCTTCTCGAACTAACTGCAAGATTTTAACTCCTAATTCTTTCAATCGAATTCCAATTTTAGAGTTAAAGTTTTCAAGTAAAAAGTCAAACGCTGTGTTCATGTCAAAATTCGAATCCGTGTTTAAGTTTCAGATTTAATAGATGATTTTAAAAGTTTATAGGAATGATTTGCAACCATTTTCATGTAGAAATCGTGGTCTCAAACCGCCTCAATATCAAAATCAATATTTGTGTTTTTACGAGCTATATGTTCTGTTACAGCTCCCCTTGAATTCAAATTTTTTTTATTTTAATTAACTTAATTACTCAGTAAACGTTTCTGTATCGGTCACGAACCTTAGAACAAACGATTTAGTTATTGGGTGTAGTAACTCTGATCAATTAAGTTGGAAAAGATGTAGAAGAAGAAACAGATAAGTAATACGGGTTATAAGAATATAGGAGGGTTTAATTTCAGAAAGACTGAAATGGAAGGATGGTTAAGTGTTGGTGTCGGGTTTCAAGAGGTCGAGGGTTCGATCCCGGCTTCGGGCATATCTTTTTAGAAAGGGTTTATGAGGTAGTTTTTATTTATTATTTATTATTTATTATTATTATTAATATTATAATTATTATTATTATTATTATTATTATTATTATTATTATTATTATTATTATTATTATTATTATTATATTATAATTAAAAGTATCATTATCTTTATCAAGTTTATTAAAATTAGTATTATTATTGAAACAAACTATTCCATCAAGATTATCATTTTTATTATTAAAATTATCATTATTAGAAAGATTATCAATTTTTATCAAAATTATTATTATTACTATTTTGACATAAATACTATTATTTTCATAGTATCAATATTATTATCATAAAAATTATTATTATTATTATTGTAAAATAAGACAACTTTTATTTATTATTATTATTATCAATATTATTTTACCTAATAATTATCAGTTATATAGAACTATATTTACTACATAGAATATAACTATATTAATAATAAATATTAATAAGAATAATTAACAAGGTCATTAATGAAAAATCTAATTAAAATAACAACTAAATCTCTAATATATAAATTTGTTCGATTACTATTTTATGTGTTAATATATATATAATGATATAGGTTTGTGAATCCAAGGTCAACCCTACATTTGTTCAATGATGTTATATGTATTTTTACTACAAAATACATTAGGTGAGTATATAGTCCCTTTTAAACTCTAAATATTTTTGGGCTGAGAATACATGCGCTGTTTTTATAAATGATTTACGTTATGGACACAAGTGATCAAATTAAATTCTACGTTGAGTTGTACCATGGCATATCTCTTTATACTTGGTAACTACTAATTACGTAAGGAGCGTAAACGCGAATCCTGTTGATAGATCTATCGGGCTGACATCCCCAACCGGGCTGGACGACCAGCATTTAACGGTTGCACAGTACTTCGTTCTCGTTACTACACTTGGTACGGTGTAGGGTTTATTTAAGAGTATGCTGCTGTGACTATTAGTTAAGTATGGTTACCAAGTGCTCAACGACTTTTCCATACACGAGGAGTGTATTATGTATAAATATGAAATCTTGTGGTCCATAGTTATAACGCTGCTAGCATCAAACCTATATGTCTCACCAACTTTATGTTGACATTTTAAAGCATGTTATTCTCAGGTACGAATTAAGTCTTCCGCTGTGCATTAGCTCATATTAAAGATATTATTTGGAGTCGATCATCGCAATGGGACCAACTGTTGAAGACTTCGTCCGGATGGATTAGTTGCGGACACTACACAAGTGCAAATATTGTGCCTCTTTCCTTATACAAAAGATTAGGCATGGGTAAATTAAAACCAACCAAAATAGGTGTTCAATCATTTGACCAAACCATTAAACACCCAGTTGGAATAGCAAATAATTTACTTGTTAACGTGGGAAGTTTGACCTTTGTTGCAAACTTCATAGTGATTAATATGGAGGAAAACCTTGACATTCCTCTAATTCTAGGTCGCCCATTTTTAGCAACCACCGAGGCATTCATTGATGTAAGAGAAGGTAGAATGACACTTAGGGATGGTGATACATCGATCACCTTTGTGAACCGAAAGTTTAGATCTCCACCAACCAAAACTGTTAGACCAATAAAAACGCATAAGTGTGGGGAAGATGAAGAAACACTTAATGATGATCCAATTATAAAGAATGCCGTTGATGATACGAAATTAGATGAACCCATTTTTAACAGTTCAACGAAGAAACTTTATAAATGGATTCACGATGCTAAGATTAAAGGAAACTTTAAGTTATGTAACCGATTAGTATCCAATTTATCGCCAAAAGAAAAGGCGATGTTAGTTGAAATTGTGAAAGTTACGGAGGAAATCAACAAATGGATCGAAGTAAAAGTCAAAGATATACAAGTTGTTGATGATTCAATTGAAAATAATGTTAATCACAATTTCAACTAAGTGTAGGGAAGTTTATGTATTTCTGTTAGAGTTAGATTTTCTGTTTTCTTGTAGTTCTCGAAAATGGAACCCGAATGGTCTTTCCCTAGCAGACCCTAAAGAACTAGTCTTCTCCCCTCATTCTGAATTTTTATTTTTTTAGGTTTTTACGAAATGAAGACTTCCTGTGAACTAAATCATGGTCTAATGCTACACGCTTTGATTACTAAACGTAATAATGACACACTTCCGAGTGAAATAGTATCATTAATCAGAGAAAAATTGGACGGAGTAAGAAAAGAATCCAGATGCGAAGATAATAAGTCACAATTTGGTAAAGGAAAATCAAAATCCGCAGCGAAAAGAAGAGCACGACGCCTTGAAAAATGTCACAAATGCGAAAAATGGTCACACGAAGGTAAATGTTCAAATAATCAAACCTATTCAAACACCGAATTTGTTACTTTATGCAGAGATGGACCGTTCATATGTTTAGAAGAAAAAACATTAAATGCTCGAGGTTACGCCTATGTAGCCATGGAAAACCAATTAGTCCGACTATCTTATGAGTGGGCTAGAGCATATCACTAAGAAATCAATTTCACAGATAAGTTTGTACAGTTTTTATTTTTATTTTTATTTAACCTTTTGATAATAAACGCTAATTTGTTCGCTATAAAGTATTAAATTGGTATTTAATAAAATTAGGTCTTGCGACCGAAATTATTGATATCATTCAAAAATTTATTACATCACTGCGAAATTTAACGTTTATTCTTAAGGTATAAATATCTTTAATCAATCAACTCAAAATATTTCAAAAAATTCGTCATGAGTTAAATTAGGTCATGGAACCGAAATTACTTTACCGAAAAGAGGGGCGCATATTTTTGATAATATTTGATTGATTAAAGTGGGATAAAAGCCAAAAAGATTTTTAATTTTATTTTTACCATGTTTTTAAAATTAATATATATTTAAAATTGTAAATATTTGAAAAAATTAATATTTTTAATATAAGTTTGTATGTATAAAAACAAATTTTAATTTAAGTTTGGTGTGATTTTTTTTAATTTTTAAAATATGAATTTTTAATTTTATGCATTTTAAATTTAAGTTTGGTGTGAATTTAAAAACAAAAATTTACTTTATTTCGCTAAATTAAAAATATGATTTTTAAAAAATTCGCCGTAAGTTGAAGACTAGGTCGTTGAACCGAAATTGCTTTACCCGAGAGAGGGACGAGAACTTTTATTATCATTATTTTTAATCTTATTGAATTAAAGTATGCAAAAAACATTAAAAAAAACCCAAAAATTTTTGCTTTTAAAAAACCGCGCTTTAAATAGACAAATTTTAAAATTTTGTCGAGGGACGGACTAGGACATCGATCCGAAACTACCTCGTCCTAAATAACAAGGGAAACAAAATTTTAAAATTAATTACTTAATTGTTTTATAAGTTAAAGATTATATAAAAAAAAGGGGGGGCCGCGACTCGCAGAGTTTGAAAGAGGCAAACACCGCAAGTCGCGGAGTTTGAAAAATACAAAAAAAAAAAAAACGCTGGAAACAGATCAGTCCACACCACCCACACCCAAAATAACTGCGAAAAAACCCGAAAAATACACACAAAAATCGAATTTTTTCACCAAAAATCATCACATTTTTTACTAAAATCATGTTGAGAAGGATGCTATCAAGGAATTACTCAAGAAAAACGGTAAATTTCTACACCTAAACACCATTTAATCCGAAAATTAGTGTTCTTGAGCAATTTTATACCCAATTCGATTTTGATGCTTTTTTAGTGTAATTATGCTTAAATTGCTTATGTATTATGCTTGTATAACCTAGATTGATGTTATTTAATATGATTATAAGCCTTAAACTTCAAATTTTGAGTAATCTAGGGTTTGTGTTCTTGAGCAATTTGGGGCTTTTTGATATAAACAGGTTATGACCGATTTTTGTCATGAATTATTGCTAAATTAAGTAGTGTAACATGTTTAGGTAGTTAAATGATCCAAACTTTGAGCCTAAACATGATTTTTGAGAATTAAAGTGGACTTTTTCAAGTCTAAAATTCATGAACTTGAATTTTGAGAGATAATGCCATTTGAAACTTGTTTAATTGCTAATAATGATTATTTTGACATGTTATATGAGTTGAATGCTTATGAACTTGGCGAACATTTTCGTATATACTTATTTGAAAAAGTGTAGATTTGATAAAAATATGAAAATGAGCATAAGTTTGATATAAATTGAACATGTCATTGTAATTAGTTTGATTGATGATTTTGCTGACACTAATGCATATTTGGATGCACAAAAATTGTGTTTGATGTGTTTTGCAGACTGAAAGGGGTGAATCTTCATCCCAAGCTCGCAATGCTCCTCATGAGAATGCGGAACAATAGGATGTTGATAACCATTACAAACAAGATATACCTCATCCAGTTATGACATTTTCAGATATGCACGTGGAAAATTTGCACCCGAACTTGAGATTAGACAGACGTTGGATAGATTATCCAAAATACCAAAGGAGCTTGCATACTCTTCATTCTAAAGTTGTTGAAGTACCTAGGGTAATAGAATGGGGACCATTAGAAGCTGTAGAATTGGCCGAGCCAATTAGAGAATTACTTACACAGAGTTATGGTAATTCTACTTTTAACGATTGGGTACGATTATTCAACATGCGTAGACCTGTATATAAAGTATGGTGTGAAGAATTATTGTGTAGTATAGAAATAAATGATCGGGTAGCTAGTTTAACCGATCGTTCTTTTATTAGATTTTTGTTAGGAGGTTCAATGCGCCACATGTCTCTACTAGACATGGCTCAGACCTTACGTATATATACGCCTGAGGAGCTAGCATCTGCCGATTGTCGAGGGTTGATACTAAATGGTAGGAAAATTAATGAAAATTTTGATACGCATGGTGTATGGAGTCAAATGACTAGCCATCGCCGATTTAAAGGGGGAAATTACTCTTATTTGGATATAGATAGAGCTGAATTAAGAGTAATTCACAGGTTTTTAGCCAATTTGATTACACAACGAGGTAAAAATAAGGAAAAGGTAAATGAGCAAGATTTATTTTACCATATGTGTATTCGAGACCCACAAAGCGCTGTAAGTATACCTTATTGTGTGGGTTATTATTTATCAGCTATGGTTAAGGGGATGAGACCGCACAGTATAATAGGAGGTGGTATATTTATTACATTAATTGCTGAGTATCTCAATGTGGATATAAGTCGGGGTGGATTATTAATCGAAGAACCAGAACTCCGCGATACAATTGGTTTAAATGTATATCATGGTGCTAAGGTTTTGAAGAGGCGAAATAATGCCGCAGTACAATACCATGGAAGACATCCACAGGTTGAGAGAAATCAACAGCCAGGTAATGTGGGAGGGGGAAATGAAATGACAGAAATGCAAAGGTTTATAGCTTCACAAGAGTATGAAAATGCTAGACATCGAGCATTTGAATATTGGCAAGTTCATCAAAACCAAATCATAGCTCATTGCCAACATGCAGGTAGAAACTATATTCCTACTCCAACGCCCATATTTCCTCCCTGGTCTATAGAGATGCAACCACCGTATCCTACTTATAACCCAGCTGAAGCATTTTATAACACATATGGTTATGCATGGAACCCCTACTGTATCAGTAACAACCCTAGTTTATTTAGTTTTATTTATTTTATTTTTGTATTATTACTACATTTAGCACTTATGTTAGTATTCTAATAGTTTTTATAATTTTCTAACTTTTATTATTAGATTTTAATAATTTTTGAATGTGGGGTAATATACCAAACTTCAAAAATATATATATATATATGTTTGCAGTTTATCTTATGTACACAACAGGGTAAAACAACGCATTTTCAAAGACTGGCATTAAGTTCAGCAAAAGTAACTAATTTTGACGACAAGATGCAAAATATATGTGAAATAACGACAAGACGGAATGAACAAATGATATGCACCATTTATCATTCAACACAAACAACAATATGTTTGAAAACTTTGGTAAAATTTAATCATTTTTCTACGCTAATCACCCTCAATAATTTAAATTGTTACTGATTTCTTGCAAATGAGGGCATTGCAAGATCTTAAGTGTGGGAAGGGGTTAAATTCTTTCGGATTTTAAAATTTTTACTTTATACACTTGGTTACCATTAGAAATACTAGTAAAGCAGTAGTTGTATTAGAATCTAGTGCTCTCTGATAATAAAGAACAGCCCTAGTCTTATATACTGACTACCCAATTCTAGATTAATTTTTCAAAATTTTCAATTAAATGAACTCAAAATCATGTTTATACATATTTATGAACGATAAAACTAGGTGTTAACACCGAAATTATTGTTACCTTGGAAAGGACATAAATTGAGAAACAAACCAAAATGTTAGAATTCATTTAAAATGGAATAGAGGACAATAAAAAGAAAAATAAAAAAACCAAGTGTGGGAAAATTACAACGTTATTCAAAACATATGTCACATATTTTTGTACAAATAATTGAAAATACTTTTGTTTTGGACGATAATTAACTGTTTTACCCATTGAAAGAAAAGAAAAGATGGATCTACACGATGAATCAATTCCATCATTAAAAGGAAGTAAAGTCTTCCGAAAAAGACACGCGCTTCTTGATTTAGGTCAAGAAGTTGTCGTCCAGACCAGCTGTAGGTTGACGAAAAATCTAGAAAAGTCATCTCTAAAATCAGCAGGAAATTCACGGACCTCAGCATCAAACAGGGTCGCCAAGTGGTCAGATTTATCCTAACCATGAGAAGGATTTATCTCGTACAATGGGGGGGACACCATGCAAATTAGTTTGATAAGACTAATGAATCAGATCCCCAGAAAGGATAATCTCCTTAAAGATTAAAAATCAGCTTTTAAGACTGATATTACTCAATCCTTGAGATTGACCTTAAAGATTGAGAATTCAAACTCATGAAATTCAATGATATCTAAACTTGAGCTTGAACGAGAAAATATTTTGATCAAAATTACAAACCGATTTGTTTTCTAAAAACCCATTTTCAAAGCGTTCATTACCATTGAACGTAAAATCCTAGGAATTCACCTGGAATTCATTAGATCATCTGAACCAAATCGGGTGTCAACCGTAAGAACGGTGGTTGCATAGTATGGTCAAAGACAGGACCTTGTGCCAGACCGAAAAATTATAAGGGTGAGCTTTACTATTGCTCCTACCAAGGATAGTAATTGCGTCCGACACGTTATAAAGACCATAATTAAAAGCATGTCAGGGGACATTGCCTTAACAGTTGCTTGTTCAACGCTTTCCTTTACAACCGGACGGTAGTTTACCGAAAGGTAATATTCAGAACAAGTAAACTGGACGTGTTGCTTTTCCAATACAAGGTTAGCAAGTGGGTGACACAAAACCATAAGTTTTGAGCTAAAATTTTCAAATCTGAAACCCACCAAACCCACAAAAATATTTTGCAAACACCGGTGAAGGGTTATTCCGGAAAACTTATCTAGGGTAAAAACTAGATTGAATTTTCAAAAAGATCAAATGTTTTCATAAAGATCCAATTTCCTTAATGGATCTAAATTTTTATAGTCATGTGGGACTGTAAACCACATCGTTACTACCATTGTTTATACCGCCGTAAAGAAATCACTGATGTACAAAGTGTGAAGAATAAAGAAGTGATTCTAGTATTTCAAGACTATATTGCTTGAGGACAAGAAACGCTCAAGTGTGGGAATATTTGATAATGCTAAAAACGAACATATATTTCATAGCATTATTCCTCAAGAAAGACAAGCTTTTAGTTGCAATTGTCCTATTTACAAGTAATATTCGTTTAAATAATAAAAGGTGAAGACAAAAGACAGATTTGACGAATTGAAGACGCAAACGACCAAAAAGCTCAAAAGTACAAAATACAATCAAAGAGGTTCCAATTATTGATAAGAAACATCTCGAAATTACAAGAGTACAAGATTTAAAACGCAAAGTACAAGATATTAAATTGTACGCAAGGACGTTCGAAAATCCGGAACCGGGACCAGAGTCAACTCTCAACGCTCGACGCAACGGACTAAAAATTACAAGTCAACTATGCACATAAATATAATATAATATTTAAATAATTCTTATAATTATTTATATATTATATAATATATTATAAACCGTCGGCAAGCTAGGAGCCAAGGCTGTGTGAGCTGGAAATACGAACTCCGCGAGTTGCGGAGTTTGTAGTGAAAAAATTACGCGAGTCGCGGAGCCCCAAAAACTGAAACTGCCTATAAAGCTCGCGCATTCTGATCGTAAAAAATATCAAAAAATCAATCTCTCTCTATATATGTATACGTAAATATTTATATTTATATTTTAATTTTAATTTTAATTTTAAATCCTAATAATAAGGGTATGTTAGCAAATGTTGTAAGGGTGTAAGTCGAAATTCTGTCCGTGTAACGCTACGCTATTTTTAATCATTGTAAATTATGTTTATATTATTTTCATTAATGTCTCGTAGCTAAATTATTATTATGCTTATTTAATACCGAAGTAATCATGATGTTGGGCTAAAAATATTAAAATTGGGTAATTGAGCTTTGTACCATAATTGGGGTTTGGATAAAAGAACGACACTTGTGGAAATTAGACTATGGGCTATTAATGGGTTTTATATTAACTAAACAATACCTTGTTAATTTAATATACAAACTTATAATTTGACGTATTTATATATAACCACATACGCTTGACTGGGTACGGTGGGCGGGATATCTATAAATACCAATAATTATTCATTTTACCGGACACGGAACTGGATTAATAGTTAATAGACTTGTTGAAACAGGGGTGAATTACATTCAAGGGTAATTGGTGTAATTGTTAATAAAGTAGTAAAACCTTGGTTTACACGCAGTCGATAACCTGGTGTATTTATTAAACAAAGTATTAAAACCTTGTTACAATTCGAATCCCCAATTAGTTGGAATATTTGACTTCGGGAATAAGAATAATTTGACGAAGGCTTTCGCTCTTTATATTTATGACTGATGGACTATTATGGATAAATCCGTATGGACATATTAAATAATCCAAGACAAAGAACAATTAATCCATGGGCATAAAACTAAAATCAACACGTCAAACATCATGATTACGGAAGTTTAAATAAGCATAATTCTTTTATTTCATATTTAATTTCCTTTATTTTATATTTAATTGCACTTCTAATTATCGTACTTTTATTTATTGTTATTATATTTAATTGCACTTTTAATTATCGTACTTTTTAATTATCGCAATTTTATTTTATCGCACTTTTATTTATCGCAATTTCATTATCATTATTTACTTTACGCTTTAAATTAAGTCTTGTATTTATTTTTAATATTTTACATTAGGTTTAAACTGCGACTAAAGTTTTAAAATCGACAAACCGGTCATTAAACGGTAAAAACCCTCCTTTATAATAAATATTACTTATATATATTTGTATTTTTATAAAATAAAACTAATATAGCGTTAAGCTTTGTCTAAAAGATTCCCTGTGGAACGAACCGGACTTACTAAAAACTACACTACTGAACAATTAGGTACACTGCCTATAAGTGTTGTAGCAAGGTTTAAGTATATCTATTCTATAAATAAATAAATATCTTGTGTAAAATTGTATCGTATTTAAAAGTATTTCCTGTAAAAATATAAGCTATTTTATATACACCTCGCATAAACATCAAGCCCCAAATTTGAATGATGAACACAAAACGAAATTTGGAGTTAGAGCTTACCACTAGTATCACATTAAAGCTAAGAACGAGGGGAACAAACTTGTCAACTACGCCAAAGATCAAAACCCGCTTCTTCCTTTCTAAAAATCCTTTAGAATCAAATGGGGTGTTTGAGTTTTAGAGAGAAAATGAAAAGAAAAGGAAAAAGAAATTAAGGAAATGAAATGGGTGGATGAGGTTAAGTCCTCAAATCTGGCTCAAACGCAAAAAGACCAAAATGCCCTTTTAAAACTCTTAAAATAACAAGGGAGTCTGCCAGCGACATATGGCGCGGCGCGCGACCAGGTGGCGCGGCGCGCGACTTGCCAGAATCAGAATCCAGGGTCTTACATATTCTAACTTGTATTTCCTTACTTTGATTTTGTGTAAGGGTTAGGGTTTGGGATAGTGATGAACATAAAACCCATATTTAATGATTTTGGGTGTTCTTGGGTAAGATGGAGTCATGAAGACTCAATGGTAACTAACCTAGGGTTTCAAAGTGTTAAATGATGTTTATGAGTCCTAATTGGTTAGTTAATCACTAGCACACCTAGTTAATTAGTAAATGGGTGTTAGATAGGTTAGTGGATGACCCGAATTGGGTGTGTTGACTTTAAATTAGTCTAAGGGCTAATGATTGACCTAGTTGGAAAATATAGGTATGAAATACCCTAATTGTGTAATAGTTAGTGTTGTTGGACCTTAAGCACTAGCTTTTAAGTGATTAATGATGGTCTCGACCCTTAAGGGCGGTTTTGGTGAAAATGGGGCATTTAATGCATTTAAGTCATTAAATGCACATGAGTGAAGTGTTGGTATTTAGTCCAACAAGTTTGTTTGTTGATTGAGTACTTATTATATTAGGTACCTTGCTTTGAAGCTTGTGGAGGTTTAAATCATCACCAAATCGTTAAGGTGAGTGGAATGATTATATGCATATGTATGTAATGTATTTATTTGTATGCTATGGTATGAACCAAAGAGCCGGTAGTGCCATAGTATGTGCGGGCGTGCTATGATGTGAACCAAAGAGCCGGTAGCGTCATAGTACGTGTGTTGTAGTGTGAACCAAAGAGCCGGTAGCACTATAGCATGATATGTTAGGGTGTGAACCAAAGAGCCGGTAGCACCTTAGCGTTGTTAGAGTGTGAACCAAAGAGCTGGTAGCACTCTAGCGTGAGTATAACTCGAGTTGTGATGTGAACCAAAGAGACGGTAGCATCATGACAAATGCGTATGGCGTGAACCAAAGAGCCGGTAGCACCATGACGCGAGAATGGTTAACCATGGTTGTATATTGTTTTGTAGCATATTATATTATGTCGATTATATGTTATTGATTACGCTAGTAGCAGTTTGTTGGAGATTATTAGCTTTGTACTTGAGATGGTATGCTAATTAGATTGCTAGCGTGTATGTGGTATATGTGTAAGTGATTGCAAGTAGATATATTATATATATGGGTATAATTATTGCATTCACTAAGCTTTGCTTACCCTCTCGTTGTTTATCTTTTTATAGGCTCCGGTAGAGACAAGGGTAAGGGCATTCGATTGGATTAGAGATCCCGCTTGTTGCTTAGGGGATGCTTTTGTGGTGTGATAGCTTTTGGAGTTTGACCGAGACTTGGTAGTATAACCCCCAAACACCATGCTCATAGTGTCATTTGGAATTTAAACTCTTATGGTCGAACTTATATGTTTTGAACGAAACTCGTAAAACGGCCGATGTGGGCCCGTTTTGTAAAACTCATTTTATTATTGAATCGTGTGAGTTTTAACTATTATAACATGTTGTGAAAAGCATTTCGTCTAAATATGTAGAGAAGTGGGAGATCTTTATTTGAAAAATTGCAAAACCGGACAGAACTGAAAACTGACCTGTGCGCGTCGCGCACCCTGAGGTGGTGCGCGTGGCGCACTCCACTGTTATAAAAAAAAATTTATTTCGCGCGATCGGTTGGTAACTGGTTTGGGTTGTTACAACTGGTATCACAGCATGGTCTATGGGATTTAGGCGACTTGAGATAGGTGCCTAGACTTAGATTTATTTGTGTATGTGCTTTATGCAAGACTTGTAGGAGACGGGTCGGACCGGGTGTTGATTAGTGCTTAGGTTTATGTGAACTAACCTTGCGCTAATTGTTTTTGTGTTGTGTTAGAAATCATCAAGCGAGATAGACGTTGTACTAGCAAGTTAATGCGACGTGCTCGTGTAACAATGATTAGCTACCATTGTTACGGGTTCAAATCGTGTCAAACAAGCAATGTACGATGATTGTCGAGCAAGATGGGGTAGTGTGGTGTATATACATATGTGTTAAGTCTTTTCATTTCATTGCTTAACCTTTTCCGTTTTATAGTATGAAGACGAGAAACGGACCCGAGAGCAATGAAGGGGGTACGAGCGAGGATGTTGAGTTTACGGCCAAGGTTGAGGCCATTATGCAAAGGTGTCATGCGGCCTTCTTAGAGGATGTTAAGAAGATGTTCTTGGATTCGATTGATGAACAAGTAGTCAATCTAGTCAAGGAACAAGTTAAGATTGTTCTTAAGGAGGATAACACGGGAAGGCGAGATTTCCACTTTAAAAACTTCAAAGATGCTCAACCTCCCACCTTTGAAGGTGAACGAGACCCACCAAAGAATGCTCGATGGATCTCCGATATGGAGGGGGCTTTCCGTACTAGTGAGTGCCCTCTCGATAAAAAGACAAGGTTTGGTAGTAGCATGATGAGGGGTGATGCCAAGTTGTGGTGGGACGCGAAAATCTGACTTTATGGCGAAGAACAAAGTATGAGTTTGACGTGGGACGAGTTTAAAGAAGAATTTTTCAAGGAGTGCCGAACTTCGGGCGATCTTTCAAAACTTAAGGACGAGTTACGTACTTTAAGGCAAGGGTCAATGGATTTGAACACTCTCAAGTCCACTTTCCTATCAAAGACCCAATTTTGCCCGGAGTATGACGGGAACGATCATATGTTAAAAGAAGATTTCTACCGAACCTTGAATGATAACTTTCAAGAAAGGATTAGTAGGAATTCGGCGAAGACTTTTAATGAATTGTTTGATATCGCTAAGGGTTTTGAGTCGCTTGCTCCAAGAAAGAGTCACTTTACCTTTGGCAAACGAAAATTTGAAGCTACTAGCCACTCGAACAAGAAGAGCAAGAGTGCGACCGAGAGCGTCGGTAGTGTGAGAAAGGGGACTTCTAAGAGTTTTGGGCCCACGTGCTATAATTGTGGTCGACAAGGGCACTTGGCCCGTGATTGTACGAACTCATCTTCCAACAAAATCGTTTGCTTTAATTGTAACAAAGAAGGGCACAAAAGGCCGGAGTGTCCCGATTTGTGCAACGATAATGTTAAGCGACTAAAGAAGGCGGCGGGTACGGCTAGGGGTCGCAATTATTTGATGACCAATGAGGAAGCCAAGCAATCTAACGAAGTTGTCTCAGGTACTTTCATGGTTAATTCTAATCCGGCAAGGATACTCTTTGATAGTGGTGCAAACTTGTCGTTTGTGTCACCAAAATTTGTGCCTAAACTTAATAAACCATTAGCTAAGTTAAGTCGTTCGATAGAAGTTGAAATAGCGGATGGCAAGACGGTGCTAGTGGTTGATGTATGTAAAAATTGTAATGTTGTGTTTGGTGCCGAAAACTTTAAAATCGATCTCATTCCGATGACTTTGGGTGATTTTGATATCGTTGTTGGTATGGATTACCTCGATCATAATAGAGCCGATATTGCATGCCATGAAAAATCTATTCGAGTGAAGACCCCTAGTGGGGGAGAGTTAATTATTCATGGCGATAAGCGGAGAAGACTTGTGCCGATATGCACTTTTGCACGGACACGTCGTTTTATTGTTGGTGGTGGCATGGCTTTTCTTGCCCATGTTATTGATACTCATGATGAGCCACCACCCATACGTGAAATTCTGGTGGTTAATGAATTTGAAGACGTTTTTCCGAATGAGTTACCGGGTGTTCCGGCGGAAAGACAAGTAGAATTTCGCATTGAGTTGGTTCCGGGGGCTACCCCCATTGCTAAAACTCCTTATCGTTTAGCGCCGACGGAAATGCAAGAGTTGTTAAATCAAACCCAAGAGTTACTTGTGAAGGGTTTTATTCGACCGAGTGCTTCGCCATGGGGCGCTCCGGTTTTATTCGTAAAGAAGAAGGATGGTAGTATGCGGATGTGCATCGATTATCGGGAGTTGAACAAAGTGACGATCAAGAATCGTTATCCTTTGCCTAGGATTGACGATTTGTGTGACCAACTCCAAGGTGCTACGTATTTCTCCAAAATCGACCTACGGTCCGGCTATCACCAAATGCGGGTCCGTGAGGAAGATATCGAGAAAACGGCTTTTCGAACGCGTTATGGGCATTTTGAGTTTGTGGTAATGCCTTTTGGTCTTACGAATGCACTGGCAGCATTCATGGATCTTATGAACTGAGTGTGCCAACCTATGTTGGACAAGTCGGTAATTGTGTTCATTGACGACATACTTGTCTATTCAAAGAGTATGAAGGAACATGAACGTCATTTGCGGTGTGTGTTAAAGACGTTGCGGAAGGAGAAGTTGTATGCTAAATTCTCCAAATGTGAATTTTGGCTAAGGGAAGTTCAATTCCTTGGCCATATTGTGAACGAAAATGGTATTCAAGTAGATCCGGGGAAGATTGAGAAGGTAAAGAGTTGGGGGCGACCGACTACGCCTACGGAAATTCGAAGTTTTCTAGAATTGGCCGGTTATTATCGTCGGTTTATCCAAGACTTTTCTAAGATCGCTTCTCCATTGACGAAATTGACGAGAAAGAACGCTAGGTTTAATCGGGAGAACGAGCAAGAAATTGCTTTTTAATTGTTAAAAGAGAAGTTATGTCAAGCTCCGGTGTTAGTGTTGCCGGAAGGTGTAGAAGACATGACGGTTTATTGTGATGCTTCTTTAAATGGGCTCGGGTGTGTTCTAATGCAAAGGGGTAAAGCCATCGCTTATGCCTCTCGACAATTAAAAAAACACGAAAAGAGATATCCGACTCATGATCTTGAGTTGGCGGCGGTTGTGCATGCGTTGAAAATTTGGTGCCATTACTTATATTGTGTCAAGTGTACGATTTATTCGGATCACAAGAGTTTGAAACATCTTTTCGATCAAAGAGATTTGAATTATCGCCAACGTAGGTGGATGGATGTGGTAAAAGATTATGATTGTGAAATACTTTATCATCCGGGCAAGGCGAATCTGGTCATGGATACGTTAAGTCGAAAGAGTCACCACCCGGTGTTACTATTGGGATTGTTACATATGGTTATTACTAACGATTTTCTTGAAAAACTTGGTGTGATTCAAATTGAAGCTTACGTTCACAACAAGCATGCGGAACGAATTGTGGGGCAATCGGAATTCATTACTATGGGTTCGCGTGGTTTGTTGTCTTTTCAAGGAAGAGTGTGGGTACCTAAGATGGAGGATTATCGACGAGTGCTACTTGATGAAGAACATAAGTCAAAGTATTCCATTCATCCAGGTGCGACGAAAATGTATCTCGATTTGAGAAAGGATTATTGGTGGCCGGGCATGAAACGTGATGTTGTTAAGTATGTTGAGCAATGTGTCATGTGTTTGCACGTTAAAGTCGAACACCAAAAGCCGTATGGTAAGTTACAACCATTAGAAATCCTAAAGTGGAAATGGGAGCACATTACCATGGATTTCATCACAAAGTTACCTAAAACGGCGTGAACCCAATTCGATTCGATTTGGGTGATAGTTGATCGATTGACGAAGAGTGCCTTGTTTCTTCCCATTCGGGAAGCGATATCATCGGAGACTTTGGCTAAGTTGTTTATCAAGGAGGTGATAGCGAGACACGGGGTTCCTATATCTATTATTTCGGATCGAGATACCCGTTTCACATCTCAGTTTTGGGAAAAGTTTCATGAAGATATGGTCACACAATTGAAATTGAGCACAGCGTATCATCCTCAAACGAACGGTCAAAACGAACGTACGAATCAAACTTTAGAGGATATGTTACGGGTGTGTATAATTAATTTCGGTGGTAGTTGGGATGAGCACTTACCTTTGGTGGAATTCTCGTACAATAATAGTTATCATACTAGTATCGGGATGCCATCTTACGAGATGCTTTATGGGCGGAGGTGCCGAACTCCGATTTGTTGGGGTGACGTTGGTCAAAAAGATATCGAGAGTACCGATTTGGTCTTAGAAACGAATAGCAAGATTGATATGATTCGGAATCATTTGAAAAAGGCGCAAGATAGACAAAAGTCGTATGCCAACAAGCGTAGACGAATGATTGAATTTCAAGAAGGTGACATGGTGATGCTTAAGGTTTCGCCATGTAAAGGTATTATTCGGTTTCGAAAACGGGGGAAGTTAGCTCCTCGATTTATTGGTCCTTTTAAAATTTTAGCTCGTGTTGGTGAAGTCGCGTATCGTTTGGAATTACCCGAAGAGCTTGCGGGGATCCATAATACATTTCATGTTTCCCATCTCCGTAAGAGTCTTGCTGATGATTCATCATGGGTGCCGTTAGACGAGATTGAGCTAAACAATAAGTTAGTATATATTAAGGAGCCGATTGCCATACTAGATGAGAAGGTCAAAAGGTTGAGAAATAAAGAAGTGAGAACTTTTAAAGTTCAGTGGCGTCGTAGTAAAGGTTCCGAGTTTACTTGGGAGCCCGAAGAATTCGTGTTGGTTTACCTTCCCTCTTGTAATGCGGCTTGGATCGCGAGGACGCGCTCCAATTCAAGTGGGGGAGAGTTGTAAGACCCTAATCTTCATTGTACAGCAGAATAAATAGAGTACATAAAGTGTGAGAATGATTGTGCAGTTAAACAGAAGACAGAGACTGATCTGAGCTTAGTGCGATCAGCGCACACATAAGGGTGCGCGTGGCGCACTCTTCACTGTAGCCGGGTTCTGCTTGTTTTATTCAGATATTTTGATGGGTATTTTGGTAATTTCATCTGTGGACGAGTTAAAGGCCAGTAGGTCAGTTGTGGAGTATCATTCACTCCATTTTCAACAACCTTATCTTCTTCACTTTAATTTTAGAGAGAGAGAATGAGATTCTTGTGTGAGAAAGCTCAAACAAAGGAAGAAGGAGCTAGTTTTGAGTCTTAGCTCGAGTTATAAAGTTGTTCATCTCCTCTCTAGCTATGTTTTGGTTGTAGTGGTATGTTCTAACTTGGATTTCCTTACTTTGATTTTGTGTAAGGGTTAGGGTTTGGGATAGTGATGAACATAAAACCCATATTTAATGATTTTGGGTGTTCTTGGGTAAGATGGAGTCATGAAGACTCAATGGTAACTAACCTAGGGTTTTAAAATGTTAAATGATGTTTATGAGTCCTAATTGGTTAGTTAATCACTAGCACACCTAGTTAATTAGTAAATGGGTGTTAGATGGGTAAGTGGATGACCCGAATTGGGTGTGTTGACTTTAAATTAGTCTAAGGGCTAATGATTGACCTAGTTGGAAAATATGGGTATGAAATACCCTAATTGTGTAATAGTTAGTGTTGTTGGACCTTAATCACTAGCTTTTAAGTGATTAATGATGGTCTCGACCCTTAAGGGCGGTTTTGGTGAAAATGGGGCATTTAATGCATTTAAGTCATTAAATGCACATGAGTGAAGTGTTGGTATTTAGTCTAACAAGTTTGTTTGTTGATCGAGTACTTATTATATTAGGTACCTTGCTTTGAAGCTTGTGGAGGTTATAATCATCACCAAATCGTTATAGTGAGTGGAATGATTATATGCATATGTATGTAATGTATTTATTTGTATGTTATGGTATGAACCAAAGAGCCGGTAGTGCCATAGTATGTGCGGGCGTGCTATGATATGAACCAAAGAGTTGGTAGCGTCATAGTACGTGTGTTGTAGTGTGAACCAAAGAGCCGGTAGCACTATAGCATGATTTGTTAGGGTGTGAACCAAAGAGCCGGTAGTACCTTAGCATTGTTAGAGTGTGAACCAAAGAGCCGGTAGCACTCTAGCGTGAGTATGACTCGAGTTGTGATGTGAACCAAAGAGCCGGTAGCATCATGACAAATGCGTATGGTGTGAACCAAAGAGCCGGTAGCACCATGACGCGAGAATGGTTAACCATGGTTGTATATTGTTTTGTAGCATATTATGTTATGTCGATTATATGTTATTGATTACGCTAGTAGCGGTTTGTTGGAGATTATTAGCTTTGTACTTGAGATGGTATGCTAAATGGATTGCTAGCGTGTATGCGGTATATGTGTAAGTGATTGCAAGTAGGTATATTATATATATGAGTATAATTATTGCATTCACTAAGCTTTGCTTACCCTCTCGTTGTTTATCTTTTTATAGACTCCTATGGAGACAAGGGTAAGAGCATTCGATTGGATTAGAGATCCCGCTTGTTGCTTAGGGGACGCTTTTGGGGTGTGATAGCTTTTGGAGTTTGACCGATACTTGGGTAGTTTAACCCCCAAACACCATGCTCATAGTGTCGTTTGGAATTTAAACTCTTATATTCGAACTTGTATGTTTTGAACGAAACTCGTAAAACGGCCGATGTGGGCCCCGTTTTGTAAAACTCATTTTATTATTGAATCGTGTGAGTTTTAACTATTATAACATGTTGTGAAAAGCGTTTCGTCTAAATATGTCGGGAAGTGGAAGATATTTATTTGAAAAATTGCAAAACCGGACAGAACTGAAAACTGACCTGTGCGCGCCGCGCACCCTGAGGTGGTGCGCGTGGCGCACTCCACTGTTATAAAAAAAAAATCTATTTCACACGATCGGTTGGTAACTGGTTTGGGTTGTTACAACCAAGGTCAAAAGTTACCAAGTCAGTAAATTGTCCCAAAAGGGTTTAAAAGCACGTAAGTTAAATCTTAAGTGTCATCATCATCAACATCATACATAAAAAGTAAAGTAAGTTTTCAATCAAGAATAGAGATCGAAACAAGGGCTGACTTCGTTCAGCTGCTACGACCTCTATAAAAACTGAAATGATGTGAGACCAGTGGCCAAGGTTCCGTATGTGAGTCCTCTAACCGCTGACCAATTTTTAGAACCTAACTCGTCTTCGTTTGACCGTGGCGGTGGTTTAAGTGCGAGTAGGTCAGAAATTTTAGCACAACGTTACAAAGGCGTAGTGACTTTCGGGAGGTTATAAATCCTAAACCGTATATCGTATTTAGGCGAGGTCTAAACGAAAAGTCATCTACTCGAATCAAACTATCTGGAAATAAACTTTTCCAGAAGCCCAGGAGCCTGATCAGACCCCAAAAGACAGAAAGAAAGTGCTCCGGTGGATTTCTTGGTGCTTGATGCTCATCACGGTTCTCATTCTTGATGCGTATAAGCCTCAAGTGTACAACTCTTGATGTTTTAACATCACTTTAACCAAGGTTTAACCATCAACACATAAAGTTAAGACAAGGAAACAAAAATACAACTCATGTAAGAGTTTGAGCAAGATGATGAACCAAAGTTACATCAATTTCCTAGTTTCAACACAATCACAAGTTCTATTAAGTTATAAACTTAGAATCAACTAAATAAGCAAGATCTTAAGTCATGAAACTTAGATCAACACAAAAATGAAACCCTAAGCTAAAGAGCTTGGATTCCTAACAATACTTATGAGATCTCAAGCTAGTAAGCTTGTATCCTTTGTTTAATGAAAACACAAGTCACAAATCTAAAGCACAACAACTAAAGAAGATCATAGGTTAGTAAAATTTTTGTGACACCGCTAATTTTTTTTTTTATACGTGGGGGAAGCATTAACATTAATTAAATACGATATCAACAATTGTACAAACCGATGTCACGTGTCATTAAAACAAATTACATATTAACATGAAAAGATATAAATGCATTCTGTTATCAAAAGTACACAGTTCATATTCCAAAAGACCACATCAGAGTTAATGATAATGCTAAAAACGAATATATATTTCATAGCATTATTCCTCAAGAAAGACAAGCTTTTAGTTGCAATTGTCCTATTTACAAGTGATATTCGGTTAAATAATAAAAGGTGAAGACAAAAGATAGATTCGACGAATTGAAGACGCAAACGACCAAAAAGCTCAAAAGTACAAAATATAATCAAAGAGGTTCCAATTATTGATAAGAAACGTCTCAGAATTACAAGAGTACAAGATTTAAAACGCAAAGTACAAGATATTAAATTGTACGCAAGGACGTTCGAAAATCCGGAACCGGGACCAGAGTCAACTCTCAACGCTCGACGCAACGGACTAAAAATTACAAGTTAACTATGTATATAAATATAATATAATATATAATTAATTACATAAATTATATATATATTATATTTATATATTAAAACCGTCGACAGACTAGGATCCAAACTTGTGTGAGCTGGATTTACGAACTCCGCGACTCGCGGAGTTTGTAGTGCAAAAATGCCGCAACTCGCGGAGCTGTCCTGGACAAAAATGCCTATAAAAGCTCGCGCATTCTGAACATTTTATATATCCTAATTCTATCTATCTCTCAAAAACGTATATATATATATATTATAATTTTAATTTTAATTTTAATTTTAATTTTAAATCCTAATAATAAGGGTATGTTAGCGAATGTTGTAAGGGTGTAAGTCGAAATTCTGTCCGTGTAACGCTACGCTATTTTTAATCATTGTAAGTTATGTTCAACCTTTTTAATTTAATGTCTCGTAGCTAAGTTATTATTATGCTTATTTAAATCGAAGTAATCATGATGTTGGGCTAAATACTAAAATTGGGTAATTGGGCTTTGTACCATAATTGGGGTTTGGACAAAAGAACGACACTTGTGGAAATTAGACTATGGGCTATTAATGGGCTTTATATTTATTTAACTAAATGATAGTTTGTTAATTTTAATATAAACATTTGCAATTGGACGTCCCTATAAATAACCATATACACTCGATCGGACACGATGGGTGGGATATTTATATGTACGAATAATCGTTCATTTAACCGGACACGGGAATGAATTAATAGTCTATGGAATTATTAAAACAGGGGTGAAATTATGTACAAGGACACTTGGCATAATTGATAACAAAGTATTAAAACCTTGGGTTACACGCAGTCGATAACCTGGTGTAATTATTAAACAAAGTAATAAAACCTTGTTACAGTTTAAGTCCCCAATTAGTTGGAATATTTGACTTCGGGTATTAGGATAATTTGACGAGGACACTCGCACCTTAAATTTATGACCGATGGACTGTTATGGACAAAAACCAGACGGACATATTAAATAATCCAGGACAAAGGACAATTAACCCATGGGCATAAAACTAAAATCAACACGTCAAACATCATGATTACGGAAGTTTAAATAAGCATAATTCTTTTATTTCATATTTAATTTCCTTTATTTTATATTTAATTGCACTTCTAATTATCGTACTTTTTATTTATTGTCATTGTATTTAATTGCACTTTTAATTATCGTACTTTTTAATTATCGCAAGTTTATTTTATCGCACTTTTATTTATCGCAATTTCATTATCGTTATTTACTTTACGCTTTAAATTAAGTCTTTTATTTATTTAATATTTTACATTAGGTTTTAACTGTGACTAAAGTTTTAAATCGACAAACCGGTCATTAAACGGTAAAACCCCCCCTTTTTAATAAAAATATTACTTATATATATTTGTATTTTTTTATAAATTAAAACTAATATAGCGTTAAGCTTTGTTTAAAAGATTCCCTGTGGAACGAACCGGACTTACTAAAAACTACACTATTGTACGATTAGGTACACTGCCTATAAGTGTTGTAGCAAGTTTTAAGTATATCCATTCTATAAATAAATAAATATCTTGTGTAAAATTGTATCGTATTTAATAGTTTTTCCTAGTAAAATATAAGCTATTTCATATACACCTCGCATAACATCAAGTAATTTTTGGCGCCGCTGTCGGGGAACGCCGAAGCGAAACGCCACACACATAAAAAAAATTTATTAAGTTTTAATTAGTTTTTGTAAAATATATAATTTTTAAATATTAAAAAAATATAAAAAATTAAAAACCGGAAAAAAATATATATATATAAATTTATTTTTAAGATTTTTATTTATAAAATTATAAAGTATTTTTATTTCTATTTTAGTTTTTAAATATAAGTTTTATTTATTTAATATAAATATTTTATATAATTATTAAAATAGAAAAATAAAAAAAAAATAAAAAAAAAATATATATATATATATATATATATATATATATATATATATATATATATATATATATATTATATATATAAATATTAAAAACGAAACCTGTCAAACGAAACCACCTAATCTGAAATTTCATACCCCGTGACTCGCGGAGTTTGTTGCCAGGTATACCGCAACTCGCGGAGCCACCCTGACACGAGCAGAACCCTAATTTGGCATTTATTACGGAGTATAATTTAATTATTATTATTAAAACTTAATTAGGTTTATATTTAATATTAATATTTAGTTTTAGTTTTTAAATTAATTTGTATTTTAAATATTAATTAGTATTATTAAATATATATATATAAATTAATACTTTTATAAATAAAAATAAATAAATAATATTTTTATAAAAATAAATAATTTTATCAAATTTAAGCTTATTTTTATTTTTGTATCTTTTTATCATTTAATCGTAATATTTGTATTTTTATTTGTTCGTAGCTAGTTGTAAGTTCTAGTATTTTGCCGTAGCTTATTTTCACTTCTATATTTTTAGGCTTTGCCGTAAAATCCCTTAAGTGCTTTTTCTTTAGACTAAGATTTAGGTACTCTAGAATTTTGCGACGCCATTTTTAAATTTTAGTACCTTTTTAAGATATTGCCATTTGGGATATAGTTTTACTTGTAAGCTTTAATATTTTTAGACGCAACTTTTATTTTTTTAGTTTTTAGTTCCTTTTTAAGTTTCAACGCGCTACTTTCTTATTTTTATTTTTCGACGCCTTTTACCTATGTATCAATTATCACTCCAATTAGTAATCTCAATTTGCAATTTTAATTTTAAGTTAGTGATAGTAATAAGGTTGGGTTAGTCGAGTGTTTTTAAGTTTTATAAGTGACTCTTTTTCTTTCTTATTTTTCGACGCCTTTTATTTTTCAACCCTTTTCTTTTTCGACTTTTTCCGACGCGCTCTTTTTCTTTCTTATTTCTAGCCATTCTAATTTTTAGGACTTTGAATTTTTCTACTTCTTCTCTATATTTCTTTAAATTGCAAAAATTTATTTTAAGTGGTTAAATTGATAGACATCAAAATTTTCTGGTTCGTAGTAATAGTTGGATTTGTACGTGGACCGGGTTATTGGAGCCAAACAGTACTCAATTATATTGAGACCAAACGAATCCTGCCCCTCTGCTGCATCTTTTGGCTATTCGAAACGTGGGCAAAATCAGAAAAGTCTATTAATTGGATAACTTATATAATTTTTCTTCCTTTTTAAAAAACTAATAGGATATTCAGTGAATGCACCGAGCAAGACGTTCACCACCTTTTGTACGTTCACCACCTGTAACCAGATCAAGACATCTAGCAAATATTGTCGCCGTTGATTTTTCTTTAGAATCGTCATCCAGTCGACCAAGTACTCCAATTCAAATTTCCGATAATCCATTTTTTGAACCCAACCTCACAATTGAGAATCCGGAGAATATTCAGGGACAATTCATAGATCCTGAACCATTAATTTTTCCTCCGGAACCACCAATCATTCAAACAGAGATTGTTGAGGAACGAACCATTAAATCAGAATCCTCTAGTGATTCAGATTCAACAAATTCAATTATGGAGAATCTGGAACCTCTAAGTATGGAAGACCGAATGCTAGCTAAACGCACTGGCCAAGGTCATGCAATTACTCATCCAGACATTAATGCGCCAGATTATGAAATCAAAGGACAAATTCTACACATGGTAACAAATCAATGCCAATTTAGTGGTGCACCGAAGGAAGATCCAAATGAACATCTTCGTACCTTTAATAGGATCTGCACACTATTTAAAATAAGAGAAGTGGAGGATGAACAGATATATCTCATGTTATTTCCCTGGACTTTAAAGGGAGAAGCCAAAGATTGGTTGGAATCGTTATCTGAAGGGGCGATCGATACATGGGATGTTTTAGTTGAAAATTTTCTTAAATAATTCTTTCCGGCATCTAAAGCCGTAAGACTTCAAGGAGAAATTGTTACGTTCACACAGAAACCAAATGAAACTCTATACGAGGCGTGGACAAGATTTGGAAAGTTATTAAGAGGATGTCCGCAACATGGTTTAGACACCTGTCAAATAGTACAAATATTCTACCAAGGATGAGACATCACTACAAGGAAAGACATCGATATAGCAGCTGGTTGTTCTATTATGAAGAAAACAGAAATTGATGCTTACAAAATTATTGATAACACTGCATTCCACTCACATGAGTGGCACCAAGAAAAAGATATCGTTAGATCATCTAAAGCAGCTAGAGCCGATTCTAGCCATGACTTAGATTCTATTTCAGCAAAGATAGATGCTGTCGAGAGACGAATGGAAAAGATGACTAAAGATATCCACTCAATACGAATTAGTTGTGAGCAGTGTGGAGGACCACATTTGACAAAAGATTGTCTCAGTATTGAACTAACAATGGAACAAAGAGAGAATGTTTCATATCTATACCAAAGGCCTGGAAATAATTATCAGAATAATTATCAACCGCCAAGACCAATTTACAATCAATACCAGAATTATAACCGAAATGTTCCATACAACAACCAACAAGGTCCTAGCAATCAACAAGTATCCAATAATACTTAAAATCAGCAAAGACATAATTTTCAAAACAAACCACCACAAACCGATGATAAAAAGCCGAATTTAGAAGATATGATGACGAAGCTAGTTGAAACTCAAACGCAGTTTTTCACATCTCAGAAACAAACTAATGAACAAAATGCTCAAGCATTTAGAAATCAACAAGCTTCTATTCAAAATTTGGAACAAGAAGTAAGTAACCTAGCAAGGTTAATAGGAGAAAGAAAACCGGAAAGTCTACCTAGTGATACAAATGCTAACCCCCGAAATGAAACAGCTAAAGCCATTACCACAAGAAGTGGTATTACAAGTAAACCACCTGAAATACCTGTAATTTCTGATGAAGCTATTCCTACTCCACAAGAACCACAATCTGAACAAGATAAGGAAACAGAACCGGTAGTTGAAAAGGTTAATGAAGATAACACAGTTAAGGCTAAACCTTATGTTAAACCATACCAACCACCACTTCCTTACCCGAGTAAGATGAAAAAAGAGAAACTTGAAGCCGAGCAATCCAAATTTTTGGATATGTTTAAACAAATAAATGTCAATCTTCCTTTCATTGATGTAATTTCAGGAATGCCTAGATATGCTAAATTTCTGAAAGATCTAATCTCAAATAGAAAGAAAATGGAAGAACTCTCTGCCATTACTAAGAATGCTAATTGTTCAGCAGTGCTGTTGAATAAGATACCAGAAAAATTATCTGATCCAGGAAGTTTCACAATTCCATGTTTTCTGGGTAGTCTTAGTTCAATAGAAGCATTGGCAGACTTAGGTGCTAGTATAAATTTAATGCCGTATTCACTATACGCTAAACTAGACCTTGGAGAATTGAAACCAACAAGAATAAGCATACAACTAGCCAATAGATCAATAAAATATCCTAGAGGGATAATGGAGAACATGCTAGTTAAAGTTGGTACTTTAGTATTTCCAGTAGACTTTGTTGTTCTGGACATGGAAGAAGATTCACAAGTTCCTCTCATATTAGGAAGACCATTCTCAAACACGGCTAAAGAAATGATAGACGTGTTTGGTAAGAAATTGACCCTAAGTATAGAGGATGAGAGTGTTACCTTTTTCAGTTGATAGAGCAATGCAACAACCCCAATCTACAGATGATACATGCTATTATATTCAAACTATAGAATCACATGCAGAATTGTTAGAAGAATTTCCAGAATTACAAGGAACAGGAGAATGTTCTTTAGGAGAAGGAACTGAACCAATTGATGAAACTGAAATGTTAGCTACACTTATGGCTAATGGATATGAACCAACAACAGAAGAAATTCAAATGCTAAAAGAAGAAGACAGATATCGATATAAATCATCGATAGAAGAACCTCCGAAATTAGAGCTAAAGCCACTTCCAAACTATTTGGAATATGCTTATTTACATGGTGAATCGGAATTACCTGTAATAATATCGTCTTCTCTTACTGAAAATGAAAAATCTCAACTCATTTCTGTGTTAAAAGCTCATAAACCAGCTATTGCATGGAAAATTCATGATATTAAAGGAATAAGTCCTTCGTATTGCACACATAAAATCCTTATGGAAGAAGGTCATAAAACGTATGTGCAACGCCAACGAAGACTAAATCCTAATATGCAAGATGTTGTTAAGAAAGAAATTATTAAACTACTAGATGCAGGTTTAATTTATCCAATTTCTGATAGTCCATGGGTAAGCCCAGTTCAATGTGTGCCTAAGAAGGGTGGCATGACTGTCATCACAAATGAGAAAAATGAACTTATTCCTACTAGGACTGTAACAGGATGGCGTGTTTGTATTGATTATAGAAAATTAAATGACGCCACCAGAAAAGATCACTTTCCCTTACCTTTCATTGATCAAATGTTAGAAAGATTAGCCGGAAATAGTTACTATTGTTTTCTTGATGGTTTTTTCGGATATTTTCAAATTCCAATAGCACCCGAAGACCAAGAGAAAACCACATTCACGTACCCTTATGGTACTTTTGCTTACAAATGCATGCCATTTGGACTTTGCAACGCCCCTACAACCTTTCAAAGGTGCATGATGGCGATTTTTCACGACATGATAGAAGAATGCATGGAAGTTTTCATGGATGACTTTTCAGTCTTCGGTGATACTTTTGAAACATGTCTACCTAATCTTGAACGAATGCTTATTAGATGCGAACAATCAAATCTAGTACTTAATTGGGAGAAATGCCATTTCATGGTTAAAGAAGGCATCGTTCTTGGACATAAAATTTCAAAAGAAGAAATTGAAGTGGATAGAGCTAAAGTAGATGTAATTGCTAAACTTCCACATCCCACCAATGTTAGAGGAGTTAGGAGTTTTCTAGGGCATGCCGGTTTTTACCGACGTTTCATAAAAGATTTTTCTAAAATTGCCACTCCTATGAATAAACTCCTAGAAAAGGATGCTCCATTCATCTTTTCAGATGAATGTATCAAATCTTTTAATATTCTTAAAGAAAAACTCACTAATGTGCCGATCATGATAACTCCAAATTGGAATCTACCGTTTGAACTAATGTGCGATGCAAGTGATTTTGCAATGGGAGCTGTTTTAGGACAAAGGATTGAAAAATGATTTAAACCTATTTATTATGCTAGTAAGACGTTACAAGGAGCACAAACGAATTACACAACCACTGAAAAAGAACTCCTTGCTATTGTCTTTGCTTTTGACAAATTTCGATCATATCTCGTTCTAGCTAAAACGGTGGTCTATACCGACCATTCTGCTCTTAGATACTTATTTTTGAAACAAGATGCCAAACCAAGATTAATCCGTTGGATCTTACTCTTACAAGAGTTCGATATTGAAATCCGAGATAAAAGAGGAGCAGAAAATCTCGCCGCTGATCATCTTTCTCGTCTTGAAAATCCCGAATTAGAAGTTCTAAATGAATCGGCCATACAAGACAACTTTCCTAATGAATATCTATTGAAGATAGATCATAATGAAATTCCATGGTTTGCAGACTATGCAAACTACTTAGTTTGTGGATTCCTTGAAAAAGGATTGTCGTACCAAAAATGAAAGAAATTCTTTAGTGATATAAAACACTATTTCTGGGAAGATCCACATTTGTTTAAAAGTTGTCCTGATGGAATAATACGCTGATGTGTATTCGGAGATGAAGCTAGTAAAATCTTAAACCGTTGTCACACAGGACCAACAGGAGGGAATTATGGGCCTCAACTAACAGCAAGAAAAGTTTACGATGCTGGATTCTATTGGCCTACAATTTACAAAGACGCACACCTTCTTTGCAAATCCTGTGATGCATGTCAAAGGGCCAGAAAAATAAGTCAACGTGATGAAATGCCACAAAATGTCATTCAAGTATGTGAAGTATTTGACATTTGGGGTATTGACTTTATGGGTCCATTTCCAAAATCTCATAATAATCTCTACATTCTCGTAGCCATTGATTATGTATCAAAATGGGCAGAAGCACAAGCTCTCCCAACTAATGATGCACGAGTTGTAGTCAACTTTTTAAAACGTCTTTTTGCAAGGTTTGGAACACCGAAAGCTTTAATAAGTGATCGGGGTACTCATTTCTGTAATAATCAACTTGAGAAAGTTCTTAAAAGATATGGAGTAACTCACAAAATCTCCACTGCTTATCATCCACAAACAAGTGGACAAGTTGAAAGTACCAACCGAGCTTTAAAACGTATTCTAGAGAAAACCGTAGGATCAAATCCGAAGGAATGGTCCATTAAATTGGAGGATGCACTCTGGGCTTTTAGAACAGCCTACAAAACTCTAATTGGAACCACACCTTTCAAACTCGTTTACGGAAAAGCATGTCATCTTCCAGTAGAAATTGAACACAAAGCATTTTGGGCTTTGAAGACATGTAATCTTGATTTACATGAAGCCGGACGTCTACGGTTAAGTCAACTAAATGAATTAGAAGAATTAAGACAAGAAGCATACGAAAATTCGTTAATCTGTAAGGAAAGAACGAAGAAATGGCATGATAAAAGAATCAGAAGTTCAAAAGAATTTAAAGAAGGAGATAGAGTTCTTCTTTTTAATTCACGATTCAAGCTATTTCCTGGAAAATTGAAATCAAGATGGTCTGGACCATTCATAGTCAAAAGAGTTTTCCCACACGGAACAGTAGAACTAATAAATTCAAATGGGATTGAATTTAAGGTTAATGGTCACAGAGTTAAACACTACATAGATAGTCCGATGGAAGTCGACAACGAAGTTAATCACAATTTCAATACCACAGCTAACTAAATGTGGGGAGAATCAAGTCTTTAAAGGATAATATGTATTTTTGTTAGAGTTAGATTTTCTGTTTTCGTGTAGTTCTCGAAAATAGAACCCGAATGGTCTTTCCCTAGCAGACCCTAAAGAACTAGTCTTCTCCCCCCATTCTGAATTTTTATTTTTTTAGGTTTTTACGAAATGAAGACTTCCTGTGAACTGAACCATGGTCTAATGCTACACGCTTTGATTACTAAAAGTAATAATGACACACTTCTGAGTGAACTGGTATCAGTAATCAGAGAAAAATTGGACGGAGTAAGAAAAGAATCCAGATGCGAAGATAATAAGTTACAATTTGGTAAAGTAAAATCAAAATCCGCAGCGAAAAGAAGAGCACGACACCTTGAAAAATGTCACAAATGCGGAAAATGGTCACACGAAGGTAAATGTTCAAATAATCAAACCTATTCAAACACCAAATTTGTTACTTTATGCAGAGACGGACCGTTCATATGTTTAGAAGAAAAAACACTAAATGCTCGAGGTTACACCTATGTAGCTATGGAAAACCAATTAGTCCAACTATCTTATGAGTGGGCTAGAGCATATCACTAAGAAATATATTTCACAGACTGAAAGGGGTGAATCTTCATCCCAAGCTCGCATTGGTCCTCCTGAGAATGCAGAACAACAGGATGTTGATAACTATTACAAACAATATATACCTCATCCAGTTATGACATTTTCATATATGCACGTGGAAGATTTGCACCCGAACTTGAGATTAGACAGACGTTGGATAGATTATCCAAAATACCAAAGGGGGTTGCACACTCTTCATTCTAAAGCTGTTGAAGTACCTAGGGTAATAGAATGGGAACCGTTAGAAGTTGTAGGATTGGGCGAACGGATTAGAGAATTACTTACACAGAGGTATGGTAATTCTACTTTTAACGATTGGGTACGATTATTCAACATGCGTAGACCTGTATATAAAGTGTGGTGTGAAGAATTATTGTGTAGTATAGAAATAAATGATCGGGTAGCTACTTTAACCGATCGAACTTTTATTAGATTTTTGTTAGGAGGTTCGATGCGCCACATGTCTCTACTAGACATGGCTCAGGCCTTACGTATATATACGCCTGAGGAGCTAGCATCTGCCGATTGTCAAGGGTTGATATTAAATGGTAGGAAGATTGATGAAAATTTTGATACGCATGGTGTATGGAGTCAAATGACTAGCCATCACCGATTTAAAGGGGGAAATTACTCTTATCTTGATATTGATAGAGCTGAATTAAGAGTAATCCATAGGTTTCTAGCGAACTCGATTACACAGCGAGGTAAAAATAAGGAAAAGGTAAATGAGCAAGATTTATTTTACCACATGTGTATTCGAGACCCACAAAGCACTGTAAGTATACCTTATTGTGTGGGTTATTATTTATCGGCTATGGTTAGGGGGATGAGACCGCACAGTATAATAGGAGGTGGTATATTTATTACATTAATTGTTGAGTATCTCGACGTGGATATAAGTCGGGGGGATTATTAATCGAAGAACCAGAACCCCGCGATACAATTGGTTTAAATATATATCATGGTGCTAAGGTTTTGAAGAGGCGAAATAACGCCGCAGTACAATATAATGGAAGACATCCACAGGTTGAAAGAAATCAACAGCCAGGTAATGTGGGAGGGGGAAATGAAATGACAGAAATGCAAAGGTTTATAGCTTCACAAGAGTATGAAAATGCTAGACATCGAGCATTTGAAGATTGGCAAGTTCATCAAAACCACATCATAGCTCATTGCCAACATGTAGGTAGAAACTATATTCCTACTCCAAAGCCCGTATTTCCTCCCTGGTCTATAGAGATCTAACCACCGTATCCTACTTATAACCCAGCTGAAGCATTCTATAACACATACGGTTATGCATGGAACCCCTACTGGTATCAGTATCAACCCTAGTTTATTTAGTTTTATTTATTTTATTTTTGTAATGTTACTACATTTAACACTTATGTTGATATTGTAATAGTTTTTATAATTTTCTAACTTTTATTATTAGATTTTAATAATTTTTGAATGTGGGGTAATATACCAAACTTCAAAAAATATGTATATATGTTTGCAGTTTATCTTATGTACACAACAGGGTAAAACAACGCATTTTCAAAGACTGGCATTAAGTTCAGCAAAAGCAACTAATTTTGACGACAAGATGCAAAATATATGTGAAATAACAACAAGACGGAATGAACAAATGATGTGCACCATTTATCATTCAACAAACAAACGCCAATATGTTTGGAAACTTTGGTAAAATTTAATCATTTTTCTACGCTAAACACCCTCAATAATTTAAATTGTTACTAATTTCTTGCAAATGAGGGCATTGCAAGATCTTAAGTGTGGGAAGGGGTTAAATTCTTTCGGATTTTTAAAATTTTTTAACTTAAACACTTGGTTACCATTAAAAATACTAGTAACACAGTAGTTGTATTAGAATCTAGTGCTCTCTGATAACAAAGAACAACCCTAGTCTTATATACTGACTACCCACTTCTAGTAAAAAAATTTAAAATTTTCAATTAAATGAACTCAAAATCATGTTTATACATATTTATGAACGATAAAACTAGGTGTTAACACCGAAATTATTGTTACCTCGGAAAGGATATAAATTGAGAAATAACTCAAAAATGTTAGAATTCATTTAAGAATGGAATAGAGGAAAATAAAAAGGCAAAGAAAGGAAAATAAAAGCCAAGTGTGGGAAATTTTTACCAAGTTATTCAAAATATATATCACATATTTTTGTACAAATAATTGAAAATACTTTTGTTTTGGACGATAATTAACTGTTTTACCTGATAAAAGAAAAGAAGAGATGGATCTACACAGTGAATCAATTCCATCATTTAAAGGAAGTAAAGTCTTCCGAAAAAGACACGCGCTTCTTGATTTAGGTCAAGAAGTTGTCGTTCAGACCAGCTGTAGGTTAACGAAAAATCAAGAAAAGTCATCACTAAAATCAGCAGGAAATCCACGGACCTCAGCATCAAACAGGGTCGCCAAGTGGTCAGATTTATCCTAACCATGAGAAGGATTTATCTCGTACAATGGGGGGCACCGTGCAAATTAGCTTGATAAGACTAATGAATCAGATCCCCAGAAAGGATAATCTCCTTAAAGATCAAAAATCAGCTTTTAAGACTGATATTACTCAATCCTAGAGATTGACCTTAAAGATTGAGAATTGCAAACTCATGGAATTCGATGATATCTAAACTCGAGCTTGAACGAGAAAATATTTTGATCAAAATTACAAACCGATTTGTTTTCTGAAAACCCATTTTCAATGCGTTCATTACCATTGAACGTAAAATCCTAGGAATTCACCTGGAATTCATTAGGTCACCTGAACCAAATCGGGTGTCAACCGTAAGAACGGTGGTTGCATAGCATGGTCAAAGACAGGACCTTATGCCAGATCGGAAAATTATAAGGGTGAGCTTTACTATTGCTCCTACAAAGGATAGTAATTGCGTCCGACACGTTATAGACCATAATTAAAAGCATGTCAGGGGATATTGCCTTAACAGTTGCTTGTTCAACGCTTCCCTTTACAACCGGACTGTAGTTTATCGAAAGATAATATACGGAACAAGTATACTGGACGTGTTGCTTTCCCAATACAAGGTTAGCAAGTGGGTGACATAAAACTGCAAGTTTTGAGCTAAAATTTTCAAATCTAAAACCCACCAAACCCACAAAAACAATTTGCAAACACTGGTGAAGGGTTATTCCGGAAAACTTATCTAGGGTAAAAACTAGATTTAATTTTCAAAAGATCAAATTTTTCATAAAGATCCAATTTCCTTAATGGATCTAAATTTTTTTAGTCATGTGGGACTGTAAACCACATCGTTACTACCATTGTTTATACCGCCGTATAGAAATCACTGATGTACAAAGTGTGAAGAATAAAGAAGTGATTCTAGTATATTTCAAGACTATATTGCTTGAGGACAAGCAACGCTCAAGTGTGGGAATATTTGATAATGCTAAAAACGAACATATATTTCCTAGCATTATTCCTCAAGAAAGACAAGCTTTTAGTTGCAATTGTCCTATTTACAAGTGATATTCGGTTAAATAATAAAAGGTGAAGACAAAAGATAGATTCGACGAATTGAAGACGCAAACAACCAAAAAGCTCAAAAGTACAAAATACAATCAAAGAGGTTCCAATTATTGATAAGAAACGTCTCAGAATTACAAGAGTACAAGATTCAAAAAGCAAAGTACAAGATATTAAATTGTACGCAAGGACGTTCGAAAATCCGGAACCGGGACCAGAGTCAACTCTCAACGCTCGACGCAACGGACTAAAAATTACAAGTTAACTATGTATATAAATATAATATAATATATAATTAATTATATAAATTATATATATATTATATTTATATATTAAAACCGTCGGCAGACTAGGATCCAAACTTGTGTGAGCTGGATTTACGAACTCCGCGACTCGCGGAGTTTGTAGTGCAAAAATGCCGCAACTCGCGGAGCTGTCCTGGACAAAAATGCCTATAAAATCTCGCGCATTCTGAACGTTTTATATATCCTAATTCTATCTATCTCTCAAAAACGTGTATATATATATATATATATATATATATATATATATATATATATATATATATATATATATATATATTATAATTTTAATTTTAATTTTAATTTTAAATCCTAATAATAAGGGTATGTTAGCGAATGTTGTAAGGGTGTAAGTCGAAATTCTGTCCGTGTAACGCTACGCTATTTTTAATCATTGTAAGTTATGTTCAACCTTTTTTATTTAATGTCTCGTAGCTAAGTTATTATTATGCTTATTTAAATCGAAGTAATCATGATGTTGGGCTAAATACTAAAATTGGGTAATTGGGCTTTGTACCATAATTGGGGTTTGGACAAAAGAACGACACTTGTGGAAATTAGACTATGGGCTATTAATGGGCTTTATATTTGTTTAACTAAATGATAGTTTATTAATTTTAGTATAAAGATTTGCAATTGAACGTCCCTATAAATAACCATATACACTTGATCGGACACGATGGGCGGGATATTTATATGTACGAATAATTGTTCATTTAACCGGACACGGGAATGAATTAATAGTCTATGGAATTATTAAAACAGGGGTGAAATTATGTACAAGGACACTTGGCATAATTGATAAAAAAAAGTATTAAAACCTTGGGTTACACGCAGTCGATAACCTGGTGTAATTATTAAACAAAGTAATAAAACCTTGTTACAGTTTAAGTCCCCAATTAGTTGGAATATTTGACTTCGGGTATAAGGATAATTTGACGAGGACACTCGCACCTTAAATTTATAACCGATGGACTGTTATGGACAAAAACCAGACGGACATATTAAATAATCCAGGACAAAGGACAATTAACCCATGGGCATAAAACTAAAATCAACACGTCAAACATCATGATTACGGAAGTTTAAATAAGCATAATTCTTTTATTTCATATTTAATTTTCTTTATTTTATATTTAATTGCACTTCTAATTATCGTACTTTTTATTTATTGTCATTGTATTTAATTGCACTTTTAATTATCGTACTTTTTAATTATCGCAAGTTTATTTTATCGCACTTTTATTTATCGCAATTTCATTATCGTTATTTACTTTACGCTTTAAATTAAGTCTTTTATTTATTTAATATTTTACATTAGGATTTAACTGCGACTAAAGTTTTAAATCGACAACCCGGTCATTAAACGGTAAAAACTCCCCTTTTTAATAAAAATATTACTTATATATATTTGTATTTTTTTATAAATTAAAACTAATATAGCGTTAAGCTTTGTTTAAAAGATTCCCTGTGGAATGAACCGGACTTTCTAAAAACTAAACTACTGTACGATTAGGTACACTGCCTATAAGTTTTGTAGCAAGGTTTAAGTATATCCATTCTATAAATAAATAAATATCTTGTGTAAAATTGTATCGTATTTAATAGTTTTTCCTAGTAAAATATAAGCTATTTCATATACACCTCGCATAATATCAGTTAACCCTGTCAAACATAACATCGCCATGCCCGTCTTCTCCCCAAAATGCAACATTTACAAAAGCTAATAACCTGCAGGGAGGAGATGGAGGGGAATTAGCACGAAGCTAAGTGAGTACGACTAACTACAGGCCATAGCATACATAACTGTTATACTAATCATGTCACAATAGTCTAACACACAAACATCACCCAAGTGCTGTCTACAGAGACTCTGGCGGCTCGGCCAAACCATTAACCACCAGCTGATCGGACTGGGGCTTACCAGAAGTTCATCCACCACCGTATGTATATACATAATCCACACGCGACGGACACGTCATTCACATATATATACACCACGGCTGTCTGGGCTACCACAGAGGAACCCAACCCGCAGGTTGATCTCTCCTACCGAGGCTACCACACAATAGGGACGCACTGGGCTCCAGCAGACAAGCATCAACTAACATGCAGCCATCACAAGAACTAACTAACCACAACAATAAGTATATCTAACAAGCATGGCAATCATAATATAACATGCTTCTATATACTATATTCTCCAGTTAGTCCCACTCACCAAATACCAGCAAACGAGAAGGTATTCAGCTATCTAATCACTGAACCTTCTCTTTCTCCTTTTCTCCTGAGAAAAACATATACACAAGTTAGTTTCTGTTCGTTAACATCAAATAACACAATATATAATTTTTTGCATCAAAAACTGTCCGCTAAAATTTTTCTGCTTAACACTTATGCACTTTCAAAATTTACTTTCAAAATTTACATCCTGAACATCAAAATACAAATGGGCAGCATAACGGCTAGAAATCAACACTTACGTAAAATATTCTGCCCTGGACACTCAGTCGGTCGACTGACTCTTACAGTCGGTCGACTGTCGACACAACTGGTCGACTGACTTTCCCAGCCGGTCGATTCATTTGGTATTACATCAATCGGCCGAAGGTAAATCTCAGTCGGTCGGTTCACTCAACAGTCGGTTGGTTCAACCCTCAGTCGATCGACTGTCGACCGACAGTCGGCCGAGTGTGTTCATCTTCATCAGAAACTGAACAAAGGCTACGGACTTTACGATGAAATCCTCAAATCTCGATCTAGAGCTCGTTTTAAATACCACAACAATTTGACCATAACAACACTTAAATCACTTGTTTTGACACAAATTCAAGCTTTTTACAAAACTCACACAAAACTATAAATTTAACAACGAATTGAATACAAAAACACATGTTACTTCCCTTGATAGACTCAGTAAACGATAACAAACACAATTCTAACACCAATTTAAGCTCAAGATCAATGTTTAAGGATTGGGGTTTGATGTATGATGAAGGTTAGGTACGGTTGGCGATATTTGGGAATAATTTGGAAAATGAAAGAGAGAGACTGCCTAGGTAATCTAAAGTGGGTTTAATTCCCACACTGTGTGACACACGGGTATTTATCAGTTATCTGATATCTTTCGTACATCATTTGGAAACCCAAACGAAATCCAATTTAAATAAATAAACCTGTTCTGCGACCCTTGTCACAAACTGGTCCTAACCACATCATTATTTAATAATAAATATTAAATAAAAAAATAAAAGCATATAGTAACGCAATACAAACTTAAGGGCAATCTAGTAATCTTACATCTAGGCCCGATTGAGGATGTTACAAATCTACCCCCCTTAAGAAGATTCCGTCCTCGGAATCTAGTCAAGGTCAAACAACTGGGGATAACGCGCTCTCATTAACTCCTCGATTTCCCACGTCAAGTTAGAACCTAAACTGTGCCGCCATTCCACTAACACCATAGGAATCTGTTTCTTTCTTAGATTTGTGACTTTCTTGTCCACTATTCTAACCGGCTCTTCTACTAACTTCTTAGTTAAATCAACTTTCAAATCCTTCAATGGAAGAATCTGACTTTCATCGTCTACTTTACACTTTCTTAAATAACAAACATTGAACGTGTTGTGTATTCCTGCTAACTTTGATGGAAGATCTAAAACAACAGTCTGATCATTCAAAATTTCTTTGATCGAAAATGGCCCAATAAACCTCGGTGCTAGTTTACCACGTTTACCAAATCTGATCACCCCTTTCCACGGCGAAACTTTCAGATAAACACGATCACCTACATTAAATGTCACCGGACGTCTGCGCAGATCAGCATACATCTTTTGTCTGTCTCTGACTGCTTTTAACTTCTCACGTGCAATTTCAACCTTTTCTGCAGTTATCTGAACAATTTCGGGACCTGCAAATTGTTTCTCACCTGCTTCTAACCAACACGTAGGAGTTCTGCATTTTCGACCATACAACATTTCATACGGTGGCATTCCGATACTCGAATGATATGAATTGTTGTAAGCGAACTCTATCAGTGGAAGATGCGAATCCCAAGAACCACCATATTCTAAGACACACGCTCTCAACATGTCTTCTAATGTCTGAATCGTCCGTTCACTCTGACCGTCTGTCTGTGGATGATATGATGTACTTAGATTCACACGTGTACCCAAATTTTGTTGTAAACTGTTCCAGAAGTTCGATACAAACCTAGTATCTCTATCAGAAACTATTGACAACGGTATACCATGTCGACTAACGATCTCTTTTAAGTACAATTCTGCCAAATCACTTAACGAAGCTGTTTCACGAGTAGCTAAAAAGTGAGCACTCTTTGTTAAACGATCCACAATCACCCAGATCATGTCATGTCCTTTCTGGGTTTTAGGGTAACTTGGTTACAAAATCCATCGTTATATGATCCCATTTCCACTGAGGAATTTCTAACTGTCTTAGAGATCCATACGGTTTCTGATGTTCTGCCTTAACTTGCGCACAAATATGACATTTTTTGACAAAATTTGCAACATCTGTCTTCATTGTCGGCCACCAATACAATGTTTTCAAGTCTCTATACATCTTAGTACTACCTGGATGCACTGATAATCTCGATTTATGCGCTTCAGTAAGGATTAAATCCCTCAATTCTCCAAGCATAGGCACCCAAATTCGATCTTTATAGGTCTTTAATCCTCTAGAATCATTGCATAGGTCAAATTTTCTTTTAGTCATTTGTTCAGTCTTTAGGTTTTCGTCATTCAATGCTACTAACTGAACGGTTTTTAATCGATCAATCAAGTCCAAAACTATCTCAATTCTCATAAATCTGACATTTTTAACTGTTTTCTTGTGACTCAGAGCATCTGCGACCACATTTGCTTTACCCTGATGGTACTTAATCTCACAATCGTAGTCTTTAATCAATTCTAAACATCGACGTTGACGCATATTTAATTCTTTCTATGAAAAGATATATTGAAGACTCTTATGATCTTTATAGATTTCACAATGTGTACCATACAAATAATGTCTCCAAAGCTTCAAAGCAAACACAACTGCAGTTAACTCTAAATCGTGAGTAGGGTAGTTTCGTTCATGATTCTTCAACTTTCATGAAGCATACACTATAACTTTATTTCTCTGCATCAAAACGCAACCCAGGCCTGCACATGACGTATCACAGTAGACCACAAAATCTTCTGTTTCCTCTGGTAAAGCTAAAACCGGCGCTTGACATAACAACTGTTTGAGAGTCTGAAAAGCATTTTCTTGTTCATCAGTCCATCGAAAGGCTACATCTTTTCTAGTTAACTTATTCAATGGACCTGCTATTTTAGAGAAGTCTTTGATAAATCGGCGGTAATAACCTGCTAAACCCAGAAAACTCTTAATTTATGTCGACGTTTTCGGTGAGTTCCAATTCATTACGGCCTCTATCTTAGACTGATCTACTTTTATACCCTGTTCACAAATCACATGACCCAGAAACTGTACTTCCCGCAGCCAAAATTCACACTTGGAGAACTTAGCATACAACTGTTCCTGTTTCAGAAGCTCTAACACCAACCTCAGATGCGTAGCATGATCTTTCTCGATTTTCGAATATATCAAGATATCATCTATGAAGACAATCATAAACTTATCAAGATACTGACGACACACCATGTTCATGAGATCCATAAACACTGCTGGCACGTTTGTTAACCCAAATGGCATAACTAAAAATTCTTAATGACCATATCTAGTTCTAAACGCTGTTTTCGGTATATCGTTCTCTGCAACACGTACCTGATGATACCCTGAACGTAAATCAATCTTTGAAAAGTAGGAAGCACCCTGTAACTGATCAAATAAGTCATCTATTCTTGGTAACGGATACTTATTCTTGATTGTTCTCTTATTCAAATCACGGTAATCTATACACATACGAAGCGACCCATCTTTCTTTTTCACAAACAAAACAGGAGCACCCCACGGTGAAGAACTTGGTCGGATAAACCCCTTATCTAACAGTTCCTGAATCTGAGACATCATCTCTCGGATTTCTGATGGAGCTAATCTGTAAGGAGCTTTTGCAACTGGCGTAGCACCAGGAACCAAATCAATTTTATACTCTACTTCACGTACTGGAGGTAACCCTGGTAAATCATCTGGAAATACTTCTGGAAATTCTGACACAATGGGAATATCGGTCACCTGCTTCTTCTCTTTCTTACCATCAATCACGTAGGCTAAGAATGAATCACACCCTTTCGATATCGCCTTTTGAGCTTTCATTAGGGAAACCATAGGGAAGTTAAATCCATTGCGCTCTCCCCTAGCTACCACTCGGGATCCGTCGGCCAAACGGAAAGAAATCATCTTCTTATCACACTTAATATTAGCCCTATTAGCTCTTAACCAATTCATGCCTATGACTACATCAAAGCTAGGTATAGGCATCAACAAACAGGTTAAAGGAAAGGAATGGCCGTCAATTTCGATGGTAATTCCAAACACAGATGATGTGCATGGAACCATTTTACCATCAGCTACTTCTATTCTCAAAGGCTCATCTAACATCCTAACAGGCAACTTCAACTTATTACAGAAGCCTAATGACATAAAAGATCAATTCGCTCCAGAATCAAATAACACACGAGCTGGCAAGGAATTAACCAAGAACATACCGGTAATGATGTCATCGGTAGCGATTGCAGCATCTACCGTCATCTGAAACGCCCTTGCCTCTGCTGTTGGAGGATTCTTTCTCTTCTGCCCGGCAGTAGAAGTAGAAGATCCCACAGAAGTAACCGACCTCGCCCCTGACCCTGCCCCAGAACTGGATCTTGACGCAGATGGACAATTAGCAGATCTATGCCCCTCTTGATGGCAACTCCAACAAACATTAGACTTAAAAGAACAAGCTGTTGATTCATGACCTAACACTCCACATTTCAAATACCTTCTGGTCATTGGAGAACACGGACCGACATGGGTTGACGTACAAACATTACACCACCCAGACTGAGTTGAACCTGATCCACTAATACCAGACTTACTTTTCTGTTTAAACCCGCCTGACTTTTTACCACGAAAACCGGATTGCTTACTCGACTGTTGATTTGACTGTCCACTCGATTGACCTTCTGATTTACCCCCAAAAGATCCACTTCTTGAACTTTCTCTTTTTGCTGCCATGATATCACCTTCAGTAACTTTAGCCATCTCATGAGCCTGTGCCAATGTGGTTGTAAATCTCGCAACTGTTCTATATTCTGGCTTAATCACCCGCATAAAAAGCTGAATCTTATCCTTTTCAGTCGGTACCCACTGTTGAACAAACCTTAACTTCGATGTAAATCTCTGAAAACCTCATCAATCGTCATGTTTTCGGTCATTTTCATACTCAGAAACTCAGTTTTCAATCTTTCCATCTCATACTCAGAACAATACTGCTCACGAACCTTAGCAGCGAACTGTTCCCAAGTTATCTGACTGGTCTGTTCTTTGGGTAAAGATGCAGTGATAGAGTCCCACCATTCCATTGCTTCACCCTTGAGAAGCCTACTTGCAAACAGTACCATAGATTCAGGCTCACAGAAACATGCTTCTAATGCTCGTTCCACTTCTCTTAACCAATTGAGCGTCGCTGTAGGGTTTGTGTGACCACTGTACTCAGGGGGTTTGCAGTCCATAAACTGTTTATAGGTACACTTCCTTCTTGTATCAGGGACTTGAAATGGATACATCATTTGATTAGGAAAATTCTGGTTAAACGGAAATGGCATTTGATAGTTTTGATAGGTATTTTGTGGAAACTGTGACTGAGAACTGCCACCGGCTTGATTATAAAAGTTAGGAGAAAGGTTGTGTTTAACGCAGTGGTATTAGGGTTCCATTGCGCCCGTTCTTGTTCCAATTCCTTAATTTTCTCCTGAGCTTCTAGTAACCGACTTTGAAGTTCTATTACTTCTTGAGAAGTTTCTTCTTCTGAAGACACATGTCCATCTTCGTCAGGGGCTCTAAAAGTACCAGTTCCAGGGATAGTAGGGCCAGTAGCGGTTGCTTCATTATCTGCCATTACTGCACTACCACAACACTCACACCAAAGCTTAGTATAAATTCTGTTAGTACTAACAACTAACACATATCCTGTCCTAATACTCACTTAACCCATCCCCAGTATGTTATGTTTGACATGACTCTTCTAAGTTTGGGAACATGACATGTAGATCACAATGCACATGCTGCCAAACTCAGCTCTGATACCAACTTGTGACACAGCAAATTTTTTTTTTTTTATACGTGGCAGAAGCATTAACATTAATTAAATACGATATCAACAATTGTACAAACCGATGTCACGTGTCATTAAAACAAATTACATATTAACATGAAAAGACATAAATGCATTCTGTTATCAAAAGTACACGGTTCATATTCCAAAAGACCACATCAGAGTTAACCCTGTCAAACATAACATCGCCATGCCCGTCTTCTCCCCAAAATACAACATTTACAAAAGCTAATAACCTGCAGGGAGGAGATGGAGGGGAATTAGCACGAAGCTAAGTGAGTACGACTAACTACAGGCCATAGCATACATAACTGTTATACTAATCATGTCACAATAGTCTAACACACAAACATCACCCAAGTGCCGTCTACAGAGACTCTGGCGGCTCGGCCAAACCATTAATCACTAGCTGATCGGACTGGGGCTTACCAGAAGTTCCTCCACCACCGTATGTATATACATAATCCACACGTGACGGACGCGTCATTCACATATATATACACCACGGCTGTCTAGGCTACCACAGAGGAACCCAACCCGCAGGTTGATCTCTCCTACCGAGGCTACCACACAATAGGGACGCAATGGGCTCCAGCAGACAAGCATTAACTAACATGCAGCCATCACAAGAACTAACTAATCACAACAATAAGTATATCTAACAAGCATGGAAATCATAATATAACATGCTTCTATATACTATATTCTCCAGTTAGTCCCACTCAGCAAATATCAGCAAACGAGAAGGTATTCAGCTATCTAATCACTGAACCTTCTCTTTCTCCTTTTCTCCTGAGAAAAACATATACACAAGTTAGTTTCTGTTCGTTAGCATCAAATAACACAATATATAAATTTTTGCATCAAAAACTGTCCGCTAAAATTTTTCTGCTTAACACTTATGCACTTTCAAAATTTACTTTCAAAATTTACATCCTGAACATCAAAATACAAACGGGCAGCATAACGGCTAGAAATCAACACTTAGGTAAAATATTCTGCCCTGGACGCTCAGTCGGTCGACTGACTCTTACAGTCGGTCGCCTGTCGACACAACCGGTCGACTGACTTTCCCAGTCGGTCGATTCATTTGGTATTACATCAATCGGCCGAAGGTAAATCTCAGTCGGTCGGTTCACTCAACAGTCGGTCGGTTTAACCCTCAGTCGGTCGACTGTCGACCGACAGTCGGCCGGGTGTGTTCATCTTCATTAGAAACTGAACAAAGGCTACGGACTTCACGATGAAATCCTCAAATCTCGATCTAGAGCTCGTTTTAAATACCAAAATCGACCACAACTTATTCACTACTTGTTATAGACTCAAAACCCACAACAATTTTGTAGTGACCCGAACTTTTCCATGTTTATATATATTAATTGAGATTGATATTTACATGATTAAATGTTTCTAACATGTTAAGCAATCAAACTTGTTAAGACTTGATTAATTGAAATATGTTTCATATAGACAATTGACCACCCAAGTTGACCGGTGATTCACGAACGTTAAAACTTGTAAAAACTATATGATGACATATATATGGATATATATATATATATAGTTAACATGATACTATGATAAGTAAACATATCATTAAGTATATTAACAATGAACTACATATGTAAAAACAAGACTACTAACTTAATGATTTTTAAACGAGACATATATGTAACGATTATCGTTGTAAAGACATTTAATGTATATATATCATATTAAGAGATATTCATACATGATAATATCATGATAATATAATAATTTAAAATCTCATTTGATATTATAAACATTGGGTTAACAACATTTAACAAGATCGTTAACCTAAAGGTTTCAAAACAACACTTACATGTAACGACTAACGATGACTTAGCGACTCAGTTAAAATGTATATACATGTAGTGTTTTAATATGTATTCATACACTTTTGAAAGACTTCAAGACACTTATCAAAATACTTCTACTTAACAAAAATGCTTACAATTACATCCTCGTTCAGTTTCATCAACAATTCTACTCGTATGCACCCGTATTCGTACTCGTACAATACACAGCTTTTAGATGTATGTACTATTGGTATATACACTCCAATGATCAGCTCTTAGCAGCCCATGTGAGTCACCTAACACATGTGGGAACCATCATTTGGCAACTAGTATGAAATATCTCATAAAATTACAAAAATATGAGTAATCATTCATGACTTATTTACATGAAAATAAAATTACATATCCTTTATATCTAATCCGTACACCAACGACCAAAAACACCTACAAACACTTTCATTCTTCAATTTTATTCATCTAATTGATCTATCTCAAGTTCTATCTTCAAGTTCTAAGTGTTCTTCATAAATTCCAAAAGTTCTAGTTTCATAAAATCAAGAATACTTTCAAGTTTGCTAGCTCACTTCCAATCTTGTAAGGTGATCATCCAACCTCAAGAAATCTTTGTTTCTTACAGAAGGTTATCATTATAATACAAGGTAATAATCATATACAAACTTTGGTTCAATTTCTATAACTATAACAATCTTATTTCAAGTGATGATCTTACTTGAACTTGTTTTCGTGTCATGATTCTGCTTCAAGAACTTCGAGCCATCTAAGGATCCGTTGAAGCTAGATCCATTTTTATATTTTCTAGTAGGTATATCCAAGGAACTTAAGGTAGTAATGATGTTCATAACATCATTCGATTCATACATATAAAGCTATCTTATTCGAAGGTTTAAACTTGTAATCACTAGAACATAGTTTAGTTAATTCTAAACTTGTTCGCAAACAAAAGTTAATCCTTCTAACTTGACTTTTAAAATCAACTAAACACATGTTCTATATCTATATGATATGCTAACTTAATGATTTAAAACCTGGAAATACGAAAAACACCGTAAAACCGGATTTACGCCGTCGTAGTAACACCGCGTGCTGTTTTGGGTTAGTTAATTAAAAACTATGATAAACTTTGATTTAAAAGTTGTTATTCTGAGAAAATGATTTTTATTATGAACATGAAACTATATCCAAAAATTATGGTTAAACTCAAAGTGGAAGTATGTTTTCTAAAATGGTCATCTAGACGTCGTTCTTTCGACTGAAATGACTACCTTTACAAAAACGGCTTGTAACTTATTTTTCCGACTATAAACCTATACTTTTTATTTTTATATTCATAAAATAGAGTTCAATATGAAACCATAGCAATTTGATTCACTCAAAACGGATTTAAAATGAAGAAGTTATGGGTAAAACAAGATTGGATAATTTTTCTCATTTTAGCTACGTGAAAATTGGTAACAAATCTATTCCAACCATAACTTAATCAACTTGTATTGTATATTATGTAATCTTGAGATACCATAGACACGTATACAATGTTTCGACCTATCATGTCGACACATCTATATATATTTCGGAACAACCATAGACACTCTATATGTGAATGTTGGAGTTAGCTATACAGGGTTGAGGTTGATTCCAAAATATATATAGTTTGAGTTGTGGTCAATACTGAGATACGTATACACTGGGTCGTGGATTGATTCAAGATAATATTTATCGATTTATTTCTGTACATCTAACTGTGGACAACTAGTTGTAGGTTATTAACGAGGACAGCTGACTTAATAAACTTAAAACATCAAAATATATTAAAAGTGTTGTAAATATATTTTGAACATACTTTGATATACATGTATATATTGTTATAGGTTCGTGAATCAACCAGTGGCCAAGTCTTACTTCCCGACGAAGTAAAAATCTGTGAAAGTGAGTTATAGTCCCACTTTTAAAATCTAATATTTTTGGGATGAGAATACATGCAGGTTTTATAAATGATTTACAAAATAGACACAAGTACGTGAAACTACATTCTATGGTTGAATTATCGAAATCGAATATGCCCCTTTTTATTAAGTCTGGTAATCTAAGAATTAGGGAACAGACACCCTAATTGACGCGAATCCTAAAGATAGATCTATTGGGCCTAACAAACCCCATCCAAAGTACCGGATGCTTTAGTACTTCAAAATTTATATCATATCCGAAGGGTGTCCCGGAATGATGGGGATATTCTTATATATGCATCTTGTTAATGTCGGTTACCAGGTGTTCACCATATGAATTATTTTTATCTCTATGTATGGGATGTGTATTGAAATATGAAATCTTGTGGTCTATTATTATGATTTGATATATATAGGTTAAACCTATAACTCACCAACATTTTTGTTGACGTTTTAAGCATGTTTATTCTCAGGTGATTATTAAGAGCTTCCGCTGTCGCATACTTAAATAAGGACGAGATTTGGAGTCCATGCTTGTATGATATTGTGTAAAAACTGCATTCAAGAAACTTATTTTGTTGTAACATATTTGTATTGTAAACCATTATGTAATGGTCGTGTGTAAACAGGATATTTTAGATTATCATTATTTGATAATCTACGTAAAGCTTTTTAAACCTTTATTGATGAAATAAAGGTTATGGTTTGTTTTAAAAATGAATGCAGTCTTTGAAAAACGTCTCATATAGAGGTCAAAACCTCGCAACGAAATCAATTAATATGGAACGTTTTTAATCAATAAGAACGGGACATTTCAGTTGGTATCCGAGCGTTGGTCTTAGAAAACCAGAATTTTGCATTAGTGTGTCTTATCGAGTTTGTTAGGATGCATTAGTGAGTCTGGACTTCGACCGTGTTTACTTGAAAAATGATTGCTTAACAAATTTTGTTGGAAACTATATATTTTTAACATGTGAATATTATGTGATATATTAATCTCTTAACGCGTTTGATATTATGTGATAGATGTCTACCTCTAGAACAAGTCCCATTGACTCACCTAATAATAATGAAGAGTCAAATGTAAATTGAAATGATTCGTGGACTGATTCACAAGTTCCCGAAGAGGAACCGGAAGAAGAGTCGGAACCGGAAGAAGAATCGGAACCGGAAGAAGAATCGGAACCGGATGAAGAAATAGAACCGGTGGGGGAAATAATAAAACGGTTAAGTAAAAGAAAATCCTCAACCAACCGACCAAGGTTAATTATGGTCAATGGTGTTTCCGCCAAGGAAGCAAAATATTGGGAGGATTACCAATTCTCCGATGAATCTGATTCCGACGAGAATTCCGATGATGTTATAGAAATTACCCCAACTGAATTTAAAAAGGCAAAAGAAAATAATAAGGGAAAGGGCATAAAAATAGAGAAATCTAATTCCAACCCCGATGAACTTTATATGTATCGTCAACCCCCGAAGTCCTTAAGTTGTAACAATGACCCGGGAACCTCTAAACCACCAGGTTTTTCTAAACCAATGTGGATCACGATGGCTCGTATTAGGGGAACATCATATATCCCTAGAAACTTGGCAAAACGAACCAAAACCGAAGAAGAAGAAACAAGCGAGTCGGAATAAGATAGTTGTATTCGTGTGGTGTAATATATGTAATATAGTGTGCTTATGCTTTATGATATATGTAAAAATTGCTTGTATTAATAAGTATTTTTTTTTTATGAATCTAACTCTTGTCTATTTTACAGTATAAAAACACAAAATGGATAGACAACCCAATATTTTAAGAGACCTACCCGGAGACATGATTGATGAAATCTTGTCTAGAGTCGGTCAGAATTCTTCAGCACAACTATTTAAGGCGAGATCAGTTTGTAAGACATTCGAAGAACGTTCCAAGAATGCCTTGGTTTATAAAAGGCTTTCGTTCGAAAGATGGGGGATATCACATTGGGAAATCCATAAGTTACGATGTATTTACTTTGACGCATATATTGTGGGGAACCCAAATGCTATTTTACGCAATGGGTTAAGAAATTATTTTGACTCAATATATCCGAATATTGGACTTCGTGATTTAGAAAAAGCGGCTAACATGCAACATAAAGAAGCATGTTATGCTTACGGATTAGTAATGTTCGCTTCTCACCAAAGTGAGAACAAGAACATCGGGCTACAACTATTAAACAAAACGTTCCCACAAGTGACGGAGTCGGTAATTGGGGTAAGAAATGAGGTTTTTAGATTGTTACGGGACTGTTGGACATTACGTAACCCTCGTCCCTTTGACGACGTTACAACACGCTGTCTTATCAACGGCCATAACGGTTATGTTCCACAAGACCAAGGATGGGAAGTAATCCTAGTAAAACCAGAATGCATGACTTGTTTCTGGACGTATGAATTACGTGTCTTTATTGCCTTTGCTGAACGACTTGTGTACTAGCTAGAATTATCTTCACAACCATCTTGTATCAAATTTATTGTGTGCTATATTTCATGCTATATGTAAAATAAGCGGTATTGTAAGTTTGTAAAATATTGTGTAAAAGTTTGAACGCGAAATATTATTATAATCAGTTTTTCATATAGAATTGTAGTAGTTGAATTGTATATTAGCTGCTAAGTATGAACTTAACGGGTAGGTACTACCCGAATTTAAACTTATAAAACGCTAATATGAAGAAAAAGCTTTTATAAATGAGTTCATATTATGCTACGAAATACTATTAACTACTCTTAATATTCTGTATGATTAACTTGTTCCATTTAACTATTTTGAAGGAAATGGCACCGACTACTCGACACACCGTGAATATGAATGAAGAGGAATTCCGTACTTTTCTAGCTTCAAACATAGCCGCAGTACAGGTTGCGCTACATACCAATAATAACCTTGGATCTAGCAGTACAGGAAATCGTGTAGGATGCACCTACAAAGAATTCACTGCCTGCAAACCTTTGGAATTTGATGGAACCGAAGGACCGATCGGATTGAAACGGTGGACCGAGAAGGTTGAATCGGTGTTTTCCATAAGTAAGTGTACTGAAGAGGACAAAGTGAAGTACGCTACGCATACCTTCACAGGTTCTGCGTTAACATGGTGGAATACCTATCTAGAGCAAGTGGGACAAGACGATGCGTACGCACTACCGTGGTCAGCATTCAAGCACTTGATGAACGAGAAGTACCGTCCCAGAACCGAGGTCAATAAGCTCAAGACAGAACTTAGAGGGTTACGAACCCAAGGATTTGATATTACCACGTACGAAAGACGATTCACAGAATTGTGCCTATTGTGTCCGGGAGCATTCGAAGATGAGGAAGAGAAGATCGACGCGTTTGTGAAAGGATTACCGGAATGAATCCAAGAAGATATAAGTTCACACGAGCCCGCCTCCATACAACAGGCATGTAGAATGGCTCACAAACTAGTGAACCAGATTGAAGAAAGAATTAAAGAACAGACTGCTGAAGAGGCCAATGTGAAGCAAGTCAAAAGAAAGTGAGAGGAAAACGGTGATAAGAATCACCAATACAACAACAGCAGCAATTATAACAATAATCGCAACAACTATCCTAACAATCGCAACATCAATCGCAACTATAACAAACGACCCAACAACAACAACAACAACAACAGCAACCACAACAATCATCTTAACAACAATAATAACCGCAACAACAACAACAATCAGAAGCAGCTATGCCAAAGGTGTGAAAAGTATCACTCGGGGTTCTGCACCAAATTTTGCAACAAGTGTAAAAGAAATGGTCATAGCGCGGCGAAGTGTGATGTCTACGGACCAGGGGTTAACAGAACAAAAGGAACAAATGGTGTCGGAACGAGTAATGGCGGAGCAAGTAGTGTCGGAGCAAGTTATGCCAATGTAGTTTGTTATAAATGTGGAAAACCGGGCCACATTATTAGAAATTGCCCGAATCAGGAGAACACGAATGGACAAGGCCGCGGAAGAGTTTTCAATATTAATGCGGCAGAGGCACAGGAAGACCCGGAGCTTGTTACGGGTACGTTTCTTATTGACAATAAATCTGCTTACGTTTTATTTGATTCGGGTGCGGATAGAAGCTATATGAGTAGAGATTTTTGTGCTAAATTAAGTTGTCCATTGACGCCTTTGGATAGTAAATTTTTACTCGAATTAGCAAATGGTAAATTAATTTCAGCAGATAATATATGTCGGAATCGAGAAATTAAACTGGTTAGCGAAACATTTAAGATTGATTTGATACCAGTAGAGTTAGGGAGTTTTGATGTGATAATCGGTATGGACTGGTTGAAAGAAGTGAAAGCAGAGATCGTTTGTTACAAAAATGCAATTCGCATTATACGAGAAAAAGGAAAACCCTTAATGGTGTACGGAGAAAAGGGCAACACGAAGCTACATCTTATTAGTAATTTGAAGGCACAAAAACTAATAAGAAAAGGTTGCTATGCTGTTCTAGCACACGTCGAGAAAGTACAAACTGAAGAAAAGAGCATCAATGATGTTCCCATTGCAAAAGAATTTCCCGATGTATTTTCGAAAGAATTACCGGGATTACCCCCACATCGATCCGTTGAATTTCAAATAGATCTTGTACCAGGAGCTGCACCAATAGCTCGTGCTCCTTACAGACTCGCACCCAGCGAGATGAAAGAACTACAAAGCCAATTACAAGAACTTTTAGAGCGTGGTTTCATTTGACCAAGCACATCAACGTGGGGAGCTCCTGTTTTGTTTGTCAAGAAGAAAGATGGTACATTCAGGTTGTGTATCGACTACCGAGAGTTGAACAAACTTACCATCAAGAACCGCTACCCATTACCGAGAATCGATGACTTATTTGATCAACTACAAGGCTCGTCTGTTTATTCAAAGATTGACTTACGTTCCGGGTATCATCAAATGCGGGTGAAAGAAGATGATATTCCAAAGACTGCTTTCAGAACACGTTACGGTCATTACGAGTTTATGGTCATGCCGTTTGGTTTAACTAATGCACCAGCTGTGTTCATGGACCTTATGAACCGAGTGTGTGGACCATACCTTGACAAGTTTGTCATTGTTTTCATTGATGACATACTTATTTACTCAAAGAATGACCAAGAACACGGTGAACATTTGAGAAAGGTGTTAGAAGTATTGAGGAAGGAAGAATTGTACGCTAAGTTTTCAAAGTGTGCATTTTGGTTGGAAGAAGTTCAATTCCTCGGTCACATAGTGAACAAAGAAGGTATTAAGGTGGATCCGGCAAAGATAGAAACTGTTGAAAAGTGGGAAATCCCGAAAACTCCGAAACACATACGCCAGTTTTTAGGACTAGCTGGTTACTACAGAAGGTTCATCCAAGACTTTTCCAGAATAACAAAACCCTTGACTGCATTAACGCATAAAGGGAAGAAATTTGAATGGAATGATGAACAAGAGAAAGTGTTTCAGTTATTGAAGAAAAAGCTAACTACGGCACCTATATTGTCATTGCCTGAAGGGAATGATGATTTTGTGATTTATTGTGATGCATCAAAGCAAGGTCTCTGTTGTGTATTAATGCAACGAACGAAGGTGATTGCTTATGCGTCTAGACAATTGAAGATTCACGAACAAAATTATACGACGCATGATTTGGAATTAGGCGCGGTTGTTTTTGCATTAAAGACTTGGAGGCACTACTTATATGGGGTCAAAAGTATTATATATACCGACCACAAAAGTCTTCAACACATATTTAATCAGAAACAACTGAATATGAGGCAGCGTAGGTGGATTGAATTATTGAATGATTACGACTTTGAGATTCGTTACCACCCGGGAAAGGCAAATGTGGTAGCCGATGCCTTGAGCAGGAAGGACAGAGAACTCATTCGAGTAAAATCTATGAATATAATGATTCATAATAACATTACTACTCAAATAAAGGAGGCGCAACAAGGAGTTTTAAAAGAGGGAAATTTAAAGGATGAAATACCCAAAGGATCGGAGAAGCATCTTAATATTCGGGAAGACGGAACCCGGTATAGGGCTGAAAGGATTTGGGTACCAAAATTTGGAGATATGAGAGAAATGGTACTTAGAGAAGCTCATAAAACCAGATACTCAATACATCCTGGAACGGGGAAGATGTACAAGGATCTCAAGAAACATTTTTGGTGGCCAGGTATGAAAGCCGATGTTGCTAAATACGTAGGAGAATGTTTGACGTGTTCTAAGGTCAAAGCTGAGCATCAGAAACCATCAGGTCTACTTCAACAACCCGAAATCCCGGAATGGAAATGGGAAAACATTACCATGGATTTCATCACTAAATTGCCAAGGACTGCAAGTGGTTTTGATACTATTTGGGTAATAGTTGATCATCTCACCAAATCAGCACACTTCCTACCAATAAGAGAAGATGACAAGATGGAGAAGTTAGCACGACTGTATTTGAAGGAAGTCGTCTCCAGACATGGAATACCAATCTCTATTATCTCTGATAGGGATGGCAGATTTATTTCAAGATTCTGGCAGACATTACAGCAAGCATTAGGAACTCCTCTAGATATGAGCACTGCCTATCATCCACAAACTGATGGGCAGAGCGAAAGAACGATACAAACGCTTGAAGACATGCTACGAGCATGTGTTATTGATTTCGGAAACAGTTGGGATCGACATCTACCGTTAGCAGAATTTTCCTACAACAACAGCTACCATTCAAGCATTGAGATGGCGCCGTTTGAAGCACTTTATGGTAGATAGTGCAGGTCTCCGATTTGTTGGAGTGAAGTGGGGGATAGACAGATTACGGGTCCGGAGATTATACAAGAAACTACCGAGAAGATCATCCAAATTCAACAACGGTTGAAAACCGCCCAAAGTCGACAAAAGAGCTACGCTGACATTAAAAGAAAAGATATAGAATTTGAAATTGGAGAGATGGTCATGCTTAAAGTTGCACCTTGGAAAGGCGTTGTTCGATTTGGTAAACGAGGGAAATTAAATCCAAGGTATATTGGACCATTCAAGATTATTGATCGTGTCGGACCAGTAGCTTACCGACTAGAGTTACCTCAACAACTCGCGGCTGTACATAACACTTTCCACGTCTCGAATTTGAAGAAATGGTTTGCTAAAGAAGATCTCACTATTCCATTAGATGAAATCCAAATCAACGAAAAACTTCAATTCATCGAAGAACCCGTCGAAATAATGGATCGTGAGGTTAAAAGACTTAAGCAAAACAAGATACCAATTATTAAGGTTCGATGGAATGCTCGTAGAGGACCCGAGTTCACCTGAGAACGTGAAGATCAGATGAAGAAGAAATACCCGCATCTATTTCCAGAAGATTCGTCAACACCTTCAACAACTTAAAATTTCGGGACGAAATTTATTTAACGGAAATATTTAATCATGTAAATATCAATCTCAATTAATATATATAAACATGGAAAAGTTCGGGTCACTACAGTACCTACCCGTTAAATAAATTTCGTCCCGAAATTTTAAGCTGTTGAAGGTGTTGACGAATCTTCTGGAAATAGATGCGGGTATTTCTTCTTCATCTGATCTTCACGCTCCCAGGTGAACTCGGGTCCTCTACGAGCATTCCATCGAACCTTAACAATTGGTATCTTGTTTTGCTTAAGTCTTTTAACCTCACGATCCATTATTTCGACGGGTTCTTCGATGAATTGAAGTTTTTCGTTGATTTGGATTTCATCTAACGGAATAGTGAGATCTTCTTTAGCAAAACATTTCTTCAAATTCGAGACGTGGAAAGTGTTATGTACAGCCACGAGTTGTTGAGGTAAATCAAGTCGGTAAGCTACTGGTCCGACACGATCAATAATCTTGAATGGTCCAATATACCTTGGATTTAATTTCCCTCGTTTACCAAATCGAACAACGCCTTTCCAAGGTGCAACTTTAAGCATGACCATCTCTCCAATTTCAAATTCTATATCTTTTCTTTTAATGTCAGCGTAGCTCTTTTGTCGACTTTGGGCGGTTTTCAACCGTTGTTGAATTTGGATGATCTTCTCGGTAGTTTCTTGTATAATCTCCGGACCCGTAATCTGTCTATCCCCCACTTCACTCCAACAAATCGGAGACCTGCACTTTCTACCATAAAGTGCTTCAAATGGCGCCATCTCAATGCTTGAATGGTAGCTGTTGTTGTAGAAAAATTCTGCTAACGGTAGATGTCGATCCCAACTGTTTCCAAAATCAATAACACATGCTCGTAGCATGTCTTCAAGCGTTTGTATCGTCCTTTCGCTCTGCCCATCAGTTTATGGATGATAGGCAGTGCTCATGTCTAGACGAGTTCCTAATGCTTGCTGTAATGTCTGCCAGAATCTTGAAATAAATCTACCATCCCTATCAGAGATAATAGAGATTGGTATTCCATGTCTGGAGACGACTTCCTTCAAATACAGTCGTGCTAACTTCTCCATCTTGTCATCTTCTCTTATTGGCAGGAAGTGTGCTGATTTGGTGAGACGATCAACTATTACCCAAATAGTATCAAAACCACTTGCAGTCCTTGGCAATTTAGTGATGAAATCCATGGTAATGTTTTCCCATTTCCATTCTGGGATTTCGGGTTGTTGAAGTAGACCTGATGGTTTCTGATGCTCAGCTTTGACCTTAGAACACGTCAAACATTCTCCTACGTATTTAGCAACATCGGATTTCATACCCGGCCACCAAAAATGTTTCTTGAGATCCTTGTACATCTTACCCGTTCCAGGATGTATTGAGTATCTGGTTTTATGAGCTTCTCTAAGTACCATTTCTCTCATATCTCCAAATTTTGGTACCCAAATCCTTTCAGCCCTATACCGGGTTCCGTCTTCCCGAATATTAAGATGCTTCTCCGATCCTTTGGGTATTTCATCCTTTAAATTTCCCTCTTTTAAAACTCCTTGTTGCGCCTCCTTTATTTGAGTAGTAAGGTTATTATGAATCATTATATTCATAGATTTTACTCGAATGGGTTCTCTGTCCTTCCTGCTCAAGGCATCGGCTACCACATTTGCCTTCCCCGGGTGGTAACGAATCTCAAAGTCGTAATCATTCAATAATTCAATCCACCTACGCTGCCTCATATTCAGTTGTTTCTGATTAAATATGTGTTGAAGACTTTTGTGGTCGGTATATATAATACTTTTGACCCCATATAAGTAGTGCCTCCAAGTCTTTAATGCAAAAACAACCGCGCCTAATTCCAAATCATGCGTCGTATAATTTTGTTCGTGAATCTTCAATTGTCTAGACGCATAAGCAATCACCTTCGTTCGTTGCATTAATACACAACCGAGACCTTGCTTTGATGCATCACAATAAATCACAAAATCATCATTCCGTTCAGGCAATGACAATATAGGTGCCGTAGTTAGCTTTTTCTTCAATAACTGAAACGCTTTCTCTTGTTCATCATTCCATTCAAATTTCATCCCTTTATGCGTTAATGCAGTCAAGGGTTTTGCTATTCTGGAAAAGTCTTGGATGAACCTTCTGTAGTAACCAGCTAGTCCTAAAAACTGGCGTATGTGTTTCGGAGTTTTCGGGGTTTCCCACTTTTCAACAGTGTCTATCTTTGCCGGATCCACCTTATTACCTTCTTTGTTCACTATGTGACCGAGAAATTGAACTTCTTCCAACCAAAATGCACACTTTGAAAACTTAGCGTACAATTCTTCCTTCCTCAATACTTCTAACACCTTTCTCAAATGTTCACCGTGTTCTTGGTCATTCTTTGAGTAAATAAGTATGTCATCAATGAAAACAATGACAAACTTGTCAAGGTATGGTCCACACACTCGATTCATAAGGTCCATGAACACAGCTGGTGCATTAGTTAAACCAAACGGCATGACCATAAACTCGTAATGACCGTAACGTGTTCTGAAAGCAGTCTTTGGAATATCATCTTCTTTCACCCGCATTTGATGATACCCGGAACGTAAGTCAATCTTTGAATAAACAGACGAGCCTTGTAGTTGATCAAATAAGTCGTCGATTCTCGGTAGTGGGTAGCGGTTCTTGATGGTAAGTTTGTTCAACTCTCGGTAGTCGATACACGACCTGAATGTACCATCTTTCTTCTTGACAAACAAAACAGGAGCTCCCCACGGTGATGTGCTTGGTCGAATGAAACCACGCTCTAAAAGTTCTTGTAATTGGCTTTGCAGTTCTTTCATATCGCTGGGTGCGAGTCTGTTTGGAGCACGAGCTATTGGTGCAGCTCCTGGTACAAGATCTATTTGAAATTCAACGGATCGATGTGGGGGTAATCCCGGTAATTCTTTCGGAAATACATCGGGAAATTCTTTTGCAATGGGAACATCATTGATGCTCTTTTCTTCAGTTTGTACTTTCTCAACGTGTGCTAGAACAGCATAGCAACCTTTTCTTATTAGTTTTTGTGCCTTCAAATTACTAATAAGATGTAGCTTCGTGTTGCCCTTTTCTCCGTACACCATTAAGGGTTTTCCTTTTTCTCGTATAATGCGAATTGCATTTTTGTAACAAACGATCTCTGCTTTCACTTCTTTCAACCAGTCCATACCGATTATCACATCAAAACTCCCTAACTCTACTGGTATCAAATCAATCTTAAATGTTTCGCTAACCAGTTTAATTTCTCGATTCCGACATATATTATCTGCTGAAATTAATTTACCATTTGCTAATTCGAGTAAAAATTTACTATCCAAAGGCGTCAATGGACAACTTAATTTAGCACAAAAATCTCTACTCATATAGCTTCTATCCGCACCCGAATCAAATAAAACGTAAGCAGATTTATTGTCAATAAGAAACGTACCCGTAACAAGCTCCGGGTCTTCTTGTGCCTCTGCCGCATTAATATTGAAAACTCTTCCGCGGCCTTGTCCATTCGTGTTCTCCTGGTTCGGGCAATTTCTAATAATGTGGCCCGGTTTTCCACATTTATAACAAACTACATTGGCATAACTTGCTCCGACACTACTTGCTCCGCCATTACTCGTTCCGACACCATTTGTTCCTTTCGTTCTATTAACCCCTGGTCCGTAGACCTCACACTTTGCCGCGCTATGATCATTTCTTTTACACTTGTTGCAAAATTTGGTGCAGAACCCCGAGTGATTCTTTTCACACCTTTGGCATAGCTGCTTCTGATTGTTGTTGTTGTTGCGGTTATTATTGTTGTTGGGATGATTGTTGTAGTTGCTGTTGTTGTTGTTGTTGTTGTTGTTGTTGTTGTTGGGCCGTTTGTTGTTGTTGCGATTGATGTTGCGATTGTTGGGATAATTGTTGCGATTATTGTTGTAATTGCTGTTGTTGTTGTATTGGTGATTCTTATCACCGTTTTCCTCCCACTTTCTTTTGACTTGCTTCACATTGGCCTCTTCAGCAGTCTGTTCTTTAATTCTTTCTTCAATTTGGTTCACTAGTTTGTGAGCCATTCTACATGCCTGTTGTATGGAGGCGGGCTCGTGTGAACTTATATCTTCTTGGATTCTTTCCGGTAATCCTTTCACAAACGCGTCGATCTTCTCTTCCTCATCTTCGAATGCTCCCGGACACAATAGGCACAATTCTGTGAATCGTCTTTCGTACGTGGTAATATCAAATCCTTGGGTTCGTAACCCTCTAAGTTCTGTCTTGAGCTTATTGCCCTCGGTTCTGGGACGGTACTTCTCGTTCATCAAGTGCTTGAATGCTGACCACGGTAGTGCGTACGCATCGTCTTGTCCCACTTGCTCTAGATAGGTATTCCACCATGTTAACGCAGAACCTGTGAAGGTATGCGTAGCGTACTTCACTTTGTCCTCTTCAGTACACTTACTTATGGCAAACACCGATTCGACCTTCTCGGTCCACCGTTTCAATCCGATTGGTCCTTCGGTTCCATCAAATTCTAAAGGTTTGCAGGCAGTGAATTCTTTGTAGGTGCATCCTACACGATTTCTTGTACTGCTAGATCCAAGGTTATTGTTGGTATGTAGCGCAGCCTGTACTGCGGCTACGTTTGAAGCTAGAAAAGTACGGAATTCCTCTTCATTCATATTCACGGTGTGTCGAGTAGTCGGTGCCATTTCCTTCAAAATAGTCAAATGGAACAAGTTAATCATACAGAATATTAAGAGTAGTTAATAGTATTTCATAGCATAATATGAACTCATTTATAAAAGCTTTTTCTTCATATTAGCGTTTTATAAGTTTAAATTCGGGTAGTACCTACCCGTTAAGTTCATACTTAGTAGCTAATATACAATTCAACTACTACAATTCTATATGAAAAACTGATTATAATAATATTTCGCGTTCAAACTTTTATACAATATTTTACAAACTTACAATACCGCTTATTTTACATAAAGCATGAAATATAGCACACAATAACTTTGATACAAGATAGTTGTGAAGATAATTCTAGCTAGTACACAAGTCGTTCAGCAAAGGCAATAAAGACACGTAATTCATACGTCCAGAAACAAGTCATGCATTCTGGTTTTACTAGGACTACTTCCCATCCTTGGTCTTGTGGAACATAACCGTTATGGCCGTTGATAAGACAGCGTGTTGTAACGTCGTCAAAGGGACGAGGGTTACGTAATGTCCAACAGTCCCGTAATAATCTAAAAACCTCATTTCTTACCCCAATTACCGACTCCGTCACTTGTGGAAACGTTTTGTTTAATAGTTGTAGCCCGATGTTCTTGTTCTCACTTTGGTGAGAAGCGAACATTACTAATCCGTAAGCATAACATGCTTCTTTATGTTGCATGTTAGCCGCTTTTTCTAAATCACGAAGTCCAATATTCGGATATATTGAGTCAAAATAGTTTCTTAACCCGTTGCGTAAAATAGCATTTGGGTTCCCCGCAATATATGCGTCAAAGTAAACACATCGTAACTTATGGGTTTCCCAATGTGATATCCCCCATCTTTCAAACGAAAGTCTCTTATAAACCAAGACATTCTTGGAACGTTCTTTGAATGTCTTACAAACTGATCTCGCCTTAAATAGTTGTGCCCAGGAATTCTGACCGACTCTAGACAAGATTTCATCAATCATGTCTCCGGGTAGGTCTCTTAAAATATTGGGTTGTCTATCCATTTTGTGTTTTTAAACTGTAAAATAGACAAGAGTTAGATTCATAAAAAAATACTTATTAATACTAGCAATTTTTACATATATCATAAAGCATAAGCACACTATATTACATATATTACACCACACGAATACAACTATCTTATTCCGACTCGCTCTTTTCTTCTTCTTCGGTTTTGGTTCGTTTTGCCAGGTTTCTAGGGATATATGATGTTCCCCTAATACGAGCCGTAATTTTCCACATTGGTTTAGAAAAACCTGGTGGTTTAGAGGTTCCCGGGTCATTGTTACAACTTAAGGACTTCGGGGGTTGACGATACATATAAAGTTCATCGGGGTTGGAATTAGATTTCTCTATTTTTATGCCCTTTCCCTTATTATTTTCTTTTGCCTTTTTAAATTCAGTTGGGGTAATTTCTATAACATCATCGGAATTCTCGTCGGAATCCGATTCATCGGAAAATTGGTAATCCTCCCAATATTTTGCTTCCTTGGCGGAAACACCATTGACCATAATTAACCTTGGTCGGTTGGTTGAGGATTTTCTTTTACTTAACCGTTTTATTATTTCCCCCACCGGTTCTATTTCTTCATCCGGTTCCGATTCTTCTTCCGGTTCCGATTCTTCTTCCGGTTCCGACTCTTCTTCCGGTTCCTCTTCGGGAACTTGTGAATCAGTCCACGAATCATTCCAATTTACATTTGACTCTTCATTATTATTAGGTGAGTCAATGGGACTTGTTCTAGAGGTAGACATCTATCACATAATATCAAACACGTTAAGAGATTAATATATCACATAATATTCACATGTTAAAAATATATAGTTTCCAACAAAATTTGTTAAGCAATCATTTTTCAAGTAAACACGGTCGAAGTCCAGACTCACTAATGCATCCTAACAAACTCGATAAGACACACTAATGTAAAATTCTGGTTCTCTAAGACCAACGCTCGGATACCAACTGAAATGTCCCGTTCTTATTGATTAAAAACGTTCCATATTAATTGATTTCGTTGCGAGGTTTTGACCTCTATATGAGACGTTTTTCATAGACTGCATTCATTTTAAAACAAACCATAACCTTTATTTCATCAATAAAGGTTTAAAAAGCTTTACGTAGATTATCAAATAATGATAATCTAAAATATCCTGTTTACACTTGACCATTACATAATGGTTTACAATACAAATATGTTACAACAAAATAAGTTTCTTGAATGCAGTTTTTACACAATATCATACAAACATGGACTCCAAATCTCGTCTTTATTTAAGTATGCAACAGCGGAAGCTCTTAGTAATCACCTGAGAATAAACATGCTTAAAACGTCAACAAAAATGTTGGTGAGTTATAGGTTTAACCTATATATATCAAATCATAATAATAGACCACAAGATTTCATATTTCAATACACATCCCATACATAGAGATAAAAGTCATTCATATGGTGAACACCTGGTAACCGACATTAACAAGATGCATATATAAGAATATCCCCATCATTCCGGGACACCCTTCGGATATGATATAAATTTCGAAGTACTAAAGCATCCGGTACTTTGGATGGGGCTTGTTGGGCCCGATAGATCTATCTTTAGGATTCGTGTCAATTAGGGTGTCTGTTCCCTAATTCTTAGATTACCAGACTTAATAAAAAGGGGCATATTCGATTTCGATAATTCAACCATAGAATGTAGTTTCACGTACTTGTGTCTATTTTGTAAATCATTTATAAAACCTGCATGTATTCTCATCCCAAAAATATTAGATTTTAAAAGTGGGACTATAACTCACTTTCACAGATTTTTACTTCGTCGGGAAGTAAGACTTGGCCACTGGTTGATTCACGAACCTATAACAATATATACATATATATCAAAGTATGTTCAAAATATATTTACAACACTTTTAATTTATTTTGATGTTTTAAGTTTATTAAGTCAGCTGTCCTCGTTAGTAACCTACAACTAGTTGTCCACAATTAGATGTACAGAAATAAATCAATAAATATTATCTTGAATCAATCCACGACCCAGTGTATACGTATCTCAGTATTGATCACAACTCAAACTATATATATTTTGGAATCAACCTCAACCCTGTATAGCTAACTCCAACATTCACATATAGAGTGTCTATGGTTGTTCCGAAATATATATAGATGTGTCGACATGATAGGTCGAAACATTGTATACGTGTCTATGGTATCTCAAGATTACATAATATACAATACAAGTTGATTAAGTTATGGTTGGAATAGATTTGTTACCAATTTTCACGTAGCTAAAATGAGAAAAATTATCCAATCTTGTTTTACCCATAACTTCTTCATTTTAAATCCGTTTTGAGTGAATCAAATTGCTATGGTTTCATATTGAACTCTATTTTATGAATATAAAAAGAAAAAGTATAGGTTTATAGTCAGAAAAATAAATTACAAGTCATTTTTGTAAAGGTAGTCATTTCAGTCGAAAGAACGACGTCTAGATGACCATTTTAGAAAACATACTTCCACTTTGAGTTTAACCATAATTTTTGGATATAGTTTCATGTTCATAATAAAAATCATTTTCTCAGAATAACAACTTTTAAATCAAAGTTTATCATAGTTTTTAATTAACTAACCCAAAACAGCCCGCGGTGTTACTACGACGGCGTAAATCCGGTTTTACGGTGTTTTTCGTGTTTCCAGGTTTTAAATCATTAAGTTAGCATATCATATAGATATAGAACATGTGTTTAGTTGATTTTAAAAGTCAAGTTAGAAGGATTAACTTTTGTTTGCGAACAAGTTTAGAATTAACTAAACTATGTTCTAGTGATTACAAGTTTAAACCTTCGAATAAGATAGCTTTATATGTATGAATCGAATGATGTTATGAACATCATTACTACCTTAAGTTCCTTGGATAAACCTACTGGAAAATAGAAAAATGGATCTAGCTTCAACGGATCCTTGGATGGCTCGAAGTTCTTGAAGCAGAATCATGACACGAAAACAAGTTCAAGTAAGATCATCACTTGAAATAAGATTGTTATAGTTATAGAAATTGAACCAAAGTTTGAATATGATTATTACCTTGTATTAGAATGATAACCTACTGTAAGAAACAAAGATTTCTTGAGGTTGGATGATCACCTTACAAGATTGGAAGTGAGCTAGCAAACTTGAAAGTATTCTTGATTTTATGTAACTAGAACTTGTAAAATATATGAAGAACACTTAGAACTTGAAGATAGAACTTGAGAGAGATCAATTAGATGAAGAAAATTGAAGAATGAAAGTGTTTGTAGGTGTTTTTGGTCGTTGGTGTATGGATTAGATATAAAGGATATGTAATTTTGTTTTCATGTAAATAAGTCATGAATGATTACTCATATTTTTGTAATTTTATGAGATATTTCATGCTAGTTGCCAAATGATGGTTCCCACATGTGTTAGGTGACTCACATGGGCTGCTAAGAGCTGATCATTAGAGTGTATATACTAATAGTACATACATCTAAAAGCTGTGTATTGTACGAGTACGAATACGGGTGCATACGAGTAGAATTGTTGATGAAACTGAACGAGGATGTAATTGTAAGCATTTTTGTTAAGTAGAAGTATTTTGATAAGTGTCTTGAAGTCTTTCAAAAGTGTATGAATACATATTAAAACACTACATGTATATACATTTTAACTGAGTCGTTAAGTCATCGTTAGTCGTTACATGTAAATGTTGTTTTGAAACCTTTAGGTTAACGATCTTGTTGAATGTTGTTAACCCATTGTTTATTATAACAAATGAGATGTTAAATTATTATATTATCATGATATTATGATATATAATATATCTTAGTATGATGTATATACAGTTAAATGTCGTTACAACGATAATCGTTACATATATGTCTCGTTTCGAAATCATTAAGTTAGTAGTCTTATTTTTACATATGTATTTCATTGTTAATACACTTAATAATATATTTACTTATCATTTAACATAATTAACCAAGTGTATCAATATCTTAATATGATTCATATGTACCTAGTAAGACGTTGTTATAACGATAATCGTTATATATATCGTTTTCGAGTTTCTTAAATTAATAGTCTCATTTTTATGTATATAACTCATTGTTAAAATACCTAATGAGATACATACTTATAATAAAAACATGTTAACTATATATATAACCATATATATGTCATCGTGTAGTTTTTACAAGTTTTAACGTTCGTGAATCACCGGTCAACTTGGGTGGTCAATCGTCTATATGAAACATATTTCAATCAATCAAGTCTTAACAAGTTTGATTGCTTAACATGTTGGAAACATTTAATCATGTAAATATCAATCTCAATTAATATATATAAACATGGAAAAGTTCGGGTCACTACACATCCAACCTCAAGAAATCTTTGTTTCTTACAGAAGGTTATCATTATAATACAAGGTAATAATCATATTCAAACTTTGGTTCAATTTCTATAACTATAACGATCTTATTTCAAGTGATGATCTTACTTGAACTTGTTTTCGTGTCATGATTCTGCTTCAAGAACTTCGAGCCATCTAAGGATCTGTTGAAGCTAGATCCATTTTTATCTTTTCCAGTAGGCATATCCAAGGAACTTAAGGTAGTAATGATGTCCATAACATCATTCGATTCATACATATAAAGCTATCTTATTCGAAGGTTTAAACTTGTAATCACTAGAACATAGTTTAGTTAATTCTAAACTTGTTCGCAAACAAAAGTTAATCCTTCTAACTTGACTTTTAAAATCAACTAAACACATGTTCTATATCTATATGATATGCTAACTTAATGATTTAAAACCTGGAAATACGAAAAACACCGTAAAACCGGATTTACGCCGTCGTAGTAACACTGCGGGCTGTTTTGGGTTAGTTAATTAAAAACTATGATAAACTTTGATTTAAAAGTTGTTATTCTGAGAAAATGATTTTTATTATGAACATGAAACTATATCCAAAAATTATGGTTAAACTCAAAGTGGAAGTATGTTTTCTAAAATGGTCATCTAGACGTCGTTCTTTCGACTGAAATGACTACCTTTACAAAAACGACTTGTAACTTATTTTTCAGACTATAAACCTATACATTTTCTTTTTATATTCATAAAATAGAGTTCAATATGAAATCATAGCAATTTGATTCACTCAAAACGGATTTAAAATGAAGAAGTTATGGGTAAAACAAGATTGGATAATTTTTCTCATTTTAGCTACGTGAAAATTGGTAACAAATCTATTCCAACCATAACTTAATCAACTTGTATTGTATATTATGTAATCTTGAGATACCATAGACACGTATACAATGTTTCGACCTATCATGTCGACACATCTATATATATTTCGGAACAACCATAGACACTCTATATGTGAATGTTGGAGTTAGCTATACAGGGTTGAGGTTGATTCCAAAATATATATAGTTTGAGTTGTGATCAATACTGAGATACGTATACACTGGGTCGTGGATTGATTCAAGATAATATTTATCGATTTATTTCTATACATCTAACTGTGGACAACTAGTTGTAGGTTATTAACAAGGACAGCTGACTTAATAAACTTAAAACATCAAAATATATTAAAAGTGTTGTAAATATATTTTGAACATACTTTGATATACATGTATATATTGTTATAGGTTCGTGAATCAACCAGTGGCCAAGTCTTACTTCCCGACAAAGTAAAAATCTGTGAAAGTGAGTTATAGTCCCACTTTTAAAATCTAATATTTTTGGGATGAGAATACATGCAGGTTTTATAAATGATTTACAAAATAGACACAAGTACGTGAAACTACATTCTATGGTTGAATTATCGAAATCGAATATGCCCCTTTTTATTAAGTCTGGTAATCTAAGAATTAGGGAACAGACACCCTAATTGACGCGAATCCTAAAGATAGATCTATTGGGCCTAACAAACCCCATCCAAAGTACCGGATGCTTTAGTACTTCGAAATTTATATCATATCTGAAGGGTGTCCCGGAATGATGGGGATATTCTTATATATGCATCTTGTTAATGTCGGTTAACAGGTGTTCACCATATGAATGATTTTTATCTCTATGTATGGGATGTGTATTGAAATATGAAATCTTGTGGTCTATTATTATGATTTGATATATATAGGTTAAACCTATAACTCACCAACATTTTTGTTGACGTTTTAAGCATGTTTATTCTCAGGTGATTATTAAGAGCTTCCGCTGTCGCATACTTAAATAAGGACGAGATTTGGAGTCCATGCTTGTATGATATTGTGTAAAAACTGCATTCAAGAAACTTATTTTGTTGTAACATATTTGTATTGTAAACCATTATGTAATGGTCGTGTGTAAACAGGATATTTTAGATTATCATTATTTGATAATCTACGTAAAGCTTTTTAAACCTTTATTGATGAAATAAAGGTTATGGTTTGTTTTAACAATGAATGCAGTCTTTGAAAAACGTCTCATATAGAGGTCAAAACCTCGCAACGAAATCAATTAATATGGAACGTTTTTAATCAATAAGAACGGGACATTTCAAATTTGACCATAACAACACTTAAATCACTTGTTTTGACACAAATTCAAGCTTTTTACAAAACTCCCACAAAACTATAAATTTAACAACGAATTGAATACAAAAACACATGTTACTTACCTTGATAGACTCAGTAAACGATAATAACCACAATTCTAACACCAATTTGAGCTCAAGATCAATGTTTAAGGATTAGGGTTTGATGTATGATGAAGGTTAGGTACGGTTGGTGATATTTGGGAATAATCTGGAAAATGCAAGAGAGAGACTGCCTAAGTCATCTAAAGTGGGTTTAATTCCCACACTGTGTGACACACGGGTATTTATCAGTTATCTGATATCTTTCGTACATCATTTGGAAATCTAAACGAAATCCAATTTAAATAAACAAACCTGTTCTGCGACCCTTGTCACAAACTGGTCCTAACCACATCATTATTTAATAATAAATATTAAATAAAAAAATAAAAGCATATAGTAACGCAATACAAATTTAAGGGCAATCTAGTAATCTTACATCTAGGCCCGATTGAGGAAGTTACACTTTTGATCTTAAGTAAATTTTTGTAGAAACTTCAAGCTAGTAAGCTTGTATTTCAAACTTTATTGAAGACCCATAAAGTAAAGTGTTGGATCTACAAGTTACATGAAGATCATAAACATAGGTTTAGATCTTTAAACATAAATAAAGAGATCCTAAGTTAATAAACTTAGATCCAACAAGATTATGAAGATTCAAAGCTAAGAAGATTGAATCCTTCATGTTCTTGAAAACTTTTCAAAACAAAGTTTAAATCAACAAAAGTTATGAAGATTCAAGTTACAAAACTTGAATCTTTGTTCATGATGATGATGATCTATGAATTAAAGTAAGAAAAGAAAGAAAAAGAAGTTAAGAACTTACAAGTTCTTCAAGTGTTTGAGAAAAAATTTTAGAGTGAGAAAGTAGAGAGAAGTGTGTGTGTTTGAATGAAATGAAAATGAGAGAAATAAGTGTTTTTTAAAATTAAAAAAAAAGTGGTGGTGATGGGGTGGTGGGTGCCGACGGTCAAGGGAGGGGATGGGGGGACCATCTTGGCCTCATGTGGTGTGGCTTGGTGTGGTCCAAGGTGGGTGGTACTGGGTGATGTTGACATGTTGGGTGGTTTGAGACAAAATGCAAGCCTTAGTACATAAGCATGCATGATACTTGTCTCATTATTTACATGGACTTAATTATGATTACATGGACTAATTAACCCATTAAGTGGTCCACTAAGTTGAGTAGGTTGGGCCATGAAAATTCATTAAGGTGCTAAGTCCATTAAGGTAACTAGTGAGCCTTAGTAAACACTAAGCGTAATTAAGGAACCATAAAGCCAAGTAATTGTCATTAATAAATAACAATTATGTTTACGTAGTCATAATATTCCAATTATGACAAAAGTTTAACGTGTACCAAGTACGTAGCTCGTTTTAAACAATAAGTGACACTAATGGTCGTATATGCATTCAAGGATCCTGTTAAGTAACTAAGTACTTAGAAACACGTTGTAACGCATTAACGAAAGTAATTAGCATAATAAATGATCCCATAATATAATCTAACTCAGTACGCACAAATACACAGTTTCGTGAAAGTAATAAGTATAAATAAAAGTCGAAAAAGTCGGGTCGTTACAGGATCCCTGTAATGCGGTTTGAATTTCCTGCCTAAAAGCGCGTGCGTGCATGGCAAATGAGAGTATTCGATGGCAACGGCTTGTCTTTCAAAAACAATAATAACTTTTAAAGATTGTGATATAAAAGTTAGAGATTTTCAAGTACAAATAATATTTACTACTATATTATTTGATAAATTTTGAATTTTTTTTTTTTTCAAATTAATAACATAATTGACCAATATTTATAAATTTTCTCATGCATGTATGATCAACGTAACCGTTTTATTTGGGTTAAAGCTATAAATAATGAGATATTTTGATTCTTCGAATACGTGATTTTTTATTCAAGTCATATATTACCAATTCAACAAAACGTGAGATTTTATTATAATAATATTCATTGTTTTAAAAATAGTAATTTAAATAGTCTCTAAAATAATAATGATAATATAGTATATAATATTATTAATATAATTATATATTATAATTTCTATCTTTGTTAATATTTATATAATATTATATGATAATATAATATACTCCGTAATATTTTAGGTAATGAAATATGTATATTTAATTAAATTAGGAAATCTAATAATTCAATTGATATATGGAAATAACTGATAAACTGACACGTGGTACATTTAATCAGAAGTTGACACGTAGGATTATTATCACGCGCTTTATATATATATATATATATATATATATATATATATATATATATATATATATATATATATATATATATATTATTATTATTATTATTACTGTAACATATGTATATAAAAAGGTGTTATACAACCATGAGTGTGATGGTTGAATGGTTATGGCACTGGCCTTCCATAGTGGAGGTCATGGGTTCGATTACAGGCAACCACAGTTATCTCTGGCCTTTCACAGTGGAGGTCATGGGTTCGATTTCAGGCAACCACAGTTATCCACTCATGGCCACGGAGGTTCGCCTGCAATGATTCCGGGCTGCTCGCGTAGCGAGTAGTCGTCCTGGGATTAGTCAAGTTGACTGTTTAGATACCCAGGTTAAAAAAAAAAAAAAAAAAAAGGTGTTATACAAATATCACATAATGGCACAATAATGAATAGGCGTTATTTATACCGAACAAAAATTAAAAAAGACAAATATTTATAAAGAAGGAAAGAGATTTTTTATATACGGAGTATATAAAAACCGGATGTGACAAATTCGGTTCTATGTGATCCGGCAAAACCCGGATGTCGTAAATCGGGGTATACTACTTTTACAAAGTTGCTTTAACAAAATACTTGTTTTGCCGATGTACTTCATGTACATACCTTTCATTCAAAAAATCCCATGTGCCCCTGTTTTACTTTTTGCAAGTAATCCATTTTTTAATTTTTAAATAATGAATCCACGCTCAATTTTACTATATATTAATACCTTGGGCCGTCGATCACGTGGTCTAACCTAAGAAGCGGCTTGCTAAGTTTATGCCCTAATCTAAGGTATACAAAGTAGTTGACCATGATTCTTCATACTTATAGCATTAGTTAATTAGACGGTGGAATAATGGATTAAACATTCACAAGAAAGATGCTGCTCCTTAAAAAGTGTTAGCGATTTAACTAAAAAAAATTAAAAAATATTATATATTTTAAACCGTATAATAGCGAGTATATGTATTCATGTATACTATCATATCAACTTTCTCCAAATGATAAAGACATAATAAGGTGAACAGTGTTCGGCCAATATGAATCTGAAAAAAAAAATTCCGATGAAAAAAAAAGGTGAATAGTAGTCGACTACTATTGATGAATAGTGGCCGACCAATAGGAAGACACCATTCCACTTTGATCTTTAGTATATATAGTAACACATAATGGGCAAAAAAAAATTAAAATGATGAAAAGTGCTCGGCCAATAGGAATTCGAAAAAAAAAATTCGAGCAAAAAAAAAAAGGTGAATAGTGGTCGGCCACTATTGATGAATAGTGGCCCACCAATAGGAAGGCACCATTCCACTTTGATCTTTATTATATATATATATCTGTGACGACCCGAAAATTTTCGACCAAATTTAAACTTAATCTTTATATAATTTCGACTTGATAAGCAATGAATTTTTAATAAATCTTGAACCTCCGAAAAGAGTTTTATACAAGCTTTTGTTCACCCTTTTATTCCGACAATTCACGAACGTCATAACTTGATTTAATTGTTTAATTATTGTGTATATATATGGATTTATATATATTTAACTTGAAAATATGATAATTAAATATCTCATTAACTATATTAACAAAGTATTGTATATATATTTTCATACTACTAATTTAAAGAGTTTTTGAACAATATATATGTTACTATTTAAACGACGTAATTAACTTATGTTAAAATGTATTTACATATAATGTATTACGAGTGTAAATACATCCTTACAAGTATTGAATACACTTTATAATATACCAATACATATAAAGGATAGCTATACTCGTATTTCTGTTCAATTTTCTCAAGAATTCTACTCGCATTCATACGGTATTTTTACACGTATTATACACAGCTTCTAGAAGTATTTACTATTGGTATATACCAATAGAAATCTGCAATTATTTGTGTAATATGTGTGACGACCCGGAAATTTCCGACCAAATTTAAACTTAATCTTTATATGTTTCCGACACGACGAGCAAAGTCTGTTATGCTGAGTCTCAAAAATTTTGAAATGTTGTCATACATTCATTTAAACCATTGGCCATTCCTGACGATTCACGAACAATTGTGTGTAAATAAATACGTATACTTGTATGTATATATCTATATATGGTAATATTAACAAATGAAAATATAATGATTTAAAATGATAAAATACAGTTGTGACGATCGCTCCAAATCCATATGGACAATACGTCATTCATTGATTTCATTGCGAGGTATTTGACCTCTATATGATACGTTTTGTAAACATTGCATTCTTTTGAAAAGGCACACCATAAATGAATATTTAAATCAAAGGTTTTTAACATCTGATGATTTCTACATATAGACAATCACTGTAAATAATAGTTTACAATAGTACTTCCGTTGACAGTACAGTCAAAATAAGATACATGGTGATGATTTGGTGAATGCAACGTTTCCTTGAAAAATATGCCATGTATGACTCCATGCACATAGCTTGTCTAACATATAAGCAAACAGCGGAAGACTTCTAGAAACCTGAGAATAAACATGCTTCAAGTGTCAACACAAAGGTTGGTGAGTTCATAGTTTTAATATTACACATAATCCGTATATCAATGTGGATTTACAAAAGTTCAGTTGTTTTATTCAAAACGTTTATCAATAGGTTTTACATAAAAGGTGGATCACAAGATTTCAGTTGTTTCATCCGAAACGTTTATCAATAGGTTTTACATAAAAGGTGGATCACAAGATTTCAGTTGTTTCATCCGAAACGTTTATCAATCGGTTCTACAAAATTGAGCACCCTGGTAACTAAACTTTAATGCTTATATAATTTGTACCCTTTGTATAATTATCTTAATAATACACGCAAACCAACGTGTACGCTTCTCAAATAGCATACGTCCGTTAAAAGGCTAGTGCTCTAGCTCGGACGGGGATATCAAGCCCTATGGATCCATATATAACTACTCGCGCCCACCAGTTCTTATAACCGGCAGTTACTAGTTACCAAAGCTAAGGGATTTTCGGTTTAAACTCAGTGTAGAATTTAGTATGTACTTGTATCCATTGCGTTTAAAATAAAGTGCATGTATTCTCAGCCCAAAAATATAGATTGCAAAAGCAATTAAAAAGGGAGCAATGAAACTCACGCATATAAATATTGTATATCGGTTAATAAAGCATTTGCATGTATTCTCAGCCCAAAAATATATGTAAAAAGGGATCAAATGAACTCACGCATATAAATATTGATATACAATATTGCAGGAAAGCACGTAGACGCATCGGAGATGATAAACACGAGGTTTGATTCACAAAAAAATACCCCCGAACATTACCCATAACCTCCTTGGCAATAACCCATAATTTCCTTAGCTCTAGCTTGCTCGAAAACTCATTTTGAAAAATACTTGGACAGCACTCCGTCGTAATATTTTATGTACATTATTATTTTTGTATCGCAAAAATAATAACACTAATAATAAAAATAATAAGATTAATAATAATCTTATTATTATTAATAATAATAATAATAATAATAATAATAAAATAAATAAATACGGAGTAAAAATAATATATATGTGTGTGTGATTTATCTGGCCAAAACTCGAGAATTTATAGCACTTGGCCTGAAATCTGGAGTCATGCGACTCGCATGGAAATGGCCTTCTGGCCATGCGACTCGCATGAGGACCAGGGACAGCTCACATTGATTTGTAATTTAGCTCGTCGACATAATTAAATATTAATATAATATATATAATTTAAATAATTAATTATATATTATATTAAATTCACGTGCATAGTTGACTTGTAATTTTTGTTCCGATAAGTCGTACGTCATCACTCGACTTATGTCCCGGTTCTGGTTTTTCGAATGTCCTTTCGTACGCTGAGAAAACTTGCATTTTACGTTTCGTGACACGTACCTTTGTCAAAATATAGCCTTAAGTTATCCATAAACTATACCACTCATAGTATATCTTAAACTTTCGAGTATTTTGGTCATTTACTTCTATAAATCATCATCTCGTTATTTGCTAACTGGTTCATCATCACTGTAGCAAAGTCAATTTCACTGTAGCAAATAGTGATTTTCGAAAACACTGTAGCATTTTGAGTAATGTGGCAATTTGAAAACACTGTAGCAAATTAGTGTTTAACTGGTTCATCTTAAACGCTTTAGTTAACTTATCTAAATATCAATTGAATCAATAAACGAATGTTACTATCGTTTATTATATATATGTATATATCTTTTTAATATAAATAAATCAGTTTTTAAATACACATTGGACGTTATTTATAAATAAATTTTAATAATAAATATTTAAATTTATCATATACATTAAAATAGATATTTAAACCAATAAGTTTAATGTACGGTATCAAACAATTAATACATTGTTACCTTTTCATGTTATAGTATATATGTATCTTTTTACATATAATTGTTCGCGAATCGTCGAAAACAACCGAAGGTATTTAAATATATAAAAGTAATTCAAAAATTTTGAGATTCAGTTTTACAGACTTTGCTTATCGTGTCGGAATGTTAATCATACAAAGATTAAGTTTAAATTTAGTCGAAATTTCTGGGTCATCACAACAGTAGATCAGTAAGACTAAGTATGTAAAATAATATACAAGATAATAATTTGATTATTAAAATAAAGCTAACTATAGATGTGTATGAAATCTATAAAGAATTATTATGATATATATATTTGATTATATTATAGGTTATTGTATATAAATATAACTTATAATATGTACTATTAATAAATTAAATTAAATTATAAATCATAATATAAGTTGTTATTATTATTACTAACCTTAGTATCATTAACATTAGGGTGTCTAATACAACATTTAATACATATAACCTGCTGTATCTTAATTATTACTTGTATTATTATTAGATAAGATTACTATTATTATTATTATTATTATTATTATTATTATTATTATTAGTATTAATGATTAATTTTATTATTATTTCTATTATTATTAGTATTTTTATTTTATAATTCTTAATAATGTTAAAAGTATTATTATTATTATTAACGTAAATTATTAATATTATTACTAATAATATTACTAACATTTTTTTTATTATTGTTTTTAATTATTATTAAACTTAATAGAAATCATTATTTTTGATATCATTATATTATTAATACTTTTATTATTATTATTAATACTAGTAAATTTAGATTATCATTAATATAATTATAATTATTAATTAATTAAATAAAATCATATTTCTACTGAATATAAAAGTTTGGAATCAGTTTCACACACCTTTCTACTGTAAATAATTTTGTTCATGTCTTTAAAGATGTTATCAAATCGAATCAAATCACAGGACCAAACAAAAATCTGTTTAGCATTGTTTTCATCTTGTACTTATATTATTTTTTTTATTTTTATTTCCTCTGATTGAAAATTTCTGTCGACCTTCGTTCCTTATTTAATTTCATCAATTACAGCTGTAATCGATCTAAAGAAACTCACATTATCAACTACCCATTTCCAAAAACCCTTAACAGCCTTATTCAATTGAACTTAATCCATATAAATCAGAAACCTGTACGAGTACCTCTGTTCTTGACTCCTTTTACCAAAAGCTCGATTTTTAAATCAATTGCAAAAAGTGTTAAAACGGTTTTGTTAGTAATGATTTACTTAAATTATCTGCAAAGTTTCAAGATTCAATTCATCCTATCGAGTCTCAATTCGCGAGTCAAAGTTTATGAAATAAAAGTCAACGGTTTTTTCTTAGTTAAAATTCGAAATCGTTTTCATGTTTTAAGTACAATTAGGTATACAGAAAGTTTTCATATATGATTTAAAAGATTTTTCATGTTATATGTAATGTCTAAAACGTCCTTAAAATTCAAATTCGATTTTGTGTTTATCGAACTCTAAAACAGTCACTGTAAGTGTATTTTTTTATATTTTATTTACTTCTTTTATGTTAAATTAAAGACAACGATGATTACCTGTTTATGTTTTACAAATTTATCTTAATTCAACCTCCAAACTAACAGAATTGATTTTGTTTGGGTTCTGATCGGATTGAATTCATGAAGAAGAAATAGTGAGACAGATAGTATAGGATATATAAATTAATTGTGGTATTAAAACAGAAAAACCAAAAGCATACGGATGGTTAAGCACATGACGGGTGAGCGGGAGGTCACGGGTTCGAGCCCCGGCGTGGGCTATTCTTTTTAGAAAAACTTATAAAAGGGGTTCGTGAATCCAAGGCCAACCCTGCATTGTTCTGTTGTTTAATGTCGTTATATGTATTTTTACTACAAAATACATTAGGTGAGTTTCATTCGCCCTTTTTACTCTTTACATTTTTGGCCTGAGAATACATGCAAATGCTTTATTAACTGTTTTACAATATTTATATGCGTGAGTTTCATTAATCCCCTTTTAAATGCTTTTGCAATATATATTTTTGGGACTGAGAATACATGCGCTGCTTTTATAACTGTTTTTACGAAATAGACACAAGTAATCGAAACTACATTATATGGTTGGATTATCAAATCGAATATCACCCTATATAGTATGGTAATCTAAGAATTAGGGAACAGAAACCCTAATTGACGCGAACTCTAAAGGTAGATCTATCGGGCCCAACGAGCCCCATCCAAAGTACCGGATGCTTTAGTACTTCGAAATTTATATCATGTCCGAAGGAGGATCCCGGAATGATGGGGATATTCTTATATGCATATTGTGAATGTCGGTTACCAGGTGTTCAATCCATATGAATGATATTTTTGTCTCTATGCATGGGACGTATGTTTATGGTCTATTAAAATTATGAAAAGATTATTTATGTTAAACTAATGAACTCACCAACCTTTTGGTTGACACTTGAAAGCATGTTTATTCTCAGGTATGAAAGAAATCTTCCGCTGTGCATTTGCTCATTTTAGAGTTATTACTTGGAGTCATTCATGACATATTTCAAAAGACATTGCATTCGGGTCGTTGAGTTCATCAAGATTATTGATTAGTCAATTATAGTTTGATATATTATGAAATAGTATGCATGCCGTCAACTTTCGATGTAAATGAAAGTTTGTCTTTTAAAAACGAATGCAATGTTTGTAAAATGTATCATATAGAGGTCAAGTACCTCGCGATGTAATCAACTGTTGTGAATCGTTTATAATCGATATGGACTTCGTCCGGATGGATTAGGACGGGTCATTTCAGTTGGTATCAGAGCGGTGGTCTTAGCGAACCAGGTCTTGCATTAGTATGTCTAACTGATAGTCGTTAGGATGCATTAGTGAGTCTGGACTTCGACCGTGTCTGCATGTCAAAAGTTTTGCTTATCATTTCGTGTCGAAAATTACCCGCTTATCATTCTTATAGAATCACTTGCTTATCATCCTTAGTCTAGACACATCTTATTGCATTGATTGCATGATTAGTGTATAGACAAAATTCATATCTTAGCATATCTGCTAATTCAAATCATAGCGTATCTGTTATTGTAAACTTTGCCTGACATTTTCTGTAGATTCCTCCGTAACTTATGGGATTTTTAGTATTATATATGCATATGTAAATTATGTATTGCAGAGTACTAATCTACATCCTATAATCTATTTCTTATCGAAAAATCCTTCATCTGATCGTACGAGATGAATCCTGCAACCAGTTCGGGTCCCTCAGATTCCGATAGCTATTCCGATAGTTATTCCGACAGCTATTCTGACATAGATGTTCACCTAAACTCCGAAAAACAGCGTCATCGACATGAATCAACCAATCATCCATTATCAATTCATTTAATGGGTTCGTAGTCGACTTAATTAATGGAAGCGCGCAGAAGGCAATCCTTTCCACCAACCGAATTCACCTCACACTGAACCTGAAGCATTTATCGGCGAACCTGTTCGAGACACCATTTTTAGTCTCATTTCCAGGGTAACTCGATAAGATTATATTCTATCCACAACTCTGAACCTTATTCATCCACTCGTTCCGATCGACAATCATCCTGGAGTAATGAGTCAACGAACTTCGCGCTCGAATAATCAATTCGGAGAATATGGTGCAAAATGTACCAGCTTCAGCAACATCACCGACATCAACAGTACCATCAATAACAGCACCAGTACCATCAACAATCCATGCTTCAATATCATCATCTGTAATTTGAGTATGATCTTCGTTCTACGTATCGTTCTACCTCATTTATCTTCGTTCGACATGGCGAATATGTAATCTCTAAAGTTTTAGAGATTATTTATTCTAGTTCCAACCGAAAAGCAAATGAGTTTAATATCATATTAACTCGTTAAATCCATGAATACATCTGAAGAAAATATATATGTATATATGTTTTCATAAAGATTGTAATTAAAAATTCTCTTGTACAAACTGTTAATGGTGAAAATATTTTAACGGGTAGGTAATACTCGAGGAATATTTAAATTTTACATTAATAAGTTACATTGTACGTTCTTCGAATCTGTTTCAACAGTCATATACTATCCTACTTACATCCACCGATATATGTATCCGTTCACCAAAGAATAACTATTTTCATTCAAATTCAATTTCATATTTGGATTTTGACCTATCAGAATTCAACAAGTGGCATAATGAAGAAATAATGGACACAATAAAAATTGATTAGAAACAGACTAATTAACAATATTAAATTTTATTAACAAACCACGCTAACAAAATCCTAGCTAACTGTTCCTAGCTAACTGTTAATTCCGTATTACGTTTTATTTATCGCAATTTTATTTATTTAATTTCTGTTATTTACTTTACGCACTTTATTTATCGTCATTTAATTTCTGTTATTTATTTTACGCACTTTAAATACCGGGACACGTATACAAGGTTTTGACATATCATATCGACACATCTATATATATTATTTGGAATCACCATAGACACTCTATATGCAGTAATGATCGAGTTCTCTATACAGGGTTGAGGTTGATTCTATAATAATATATATACTTTGAGTTGTGATCGAGTCTGAGACGTATACGGGTCACGATACTTATTAATTAATTCGAATATTATATATGAATTATTGAATTGCTAACTGTGGACTATCAACATTGGACAATTAAAATGAATTAAAATATTGTATATAACATATGAAACTAAACAATCCTTCAAGTTTGCCACTTGATCTCATTTTAACCTCATTTGTATCTTGACAATTCCAGTATGCGTTCAAACCTTTCATGATTCTTGAAAACACCTCAATCGAGAGGATGAACCAACCACACTTCAGCTATGGAAGGAAGGAATTATACATATAGTTATGCACCTGAAAACACTCGGAACCTGAATAAACGTCAACACGTATCTGTGCTAATTCCTTTGGCGTTGTTATTACCAAAAATCAATTTGCAATTTCTTTCCAAATTAGCCAAATTTGTCACAGCTCCAGCAAGTTAACTTCGACTTTTCATTCGGACTAGCCTTACTAAAACCTTGATATATATGCATACTCTTTTATTGTTACCGGGGAACCTTTTATATTTAATCTTATTACCAGTAGACGTACAAGCAACCTCGTTGCTCTTTGGGCTTAAATCTCTCCGACAAATCACTACATTTATCAATTGAAGTCTCATCATATTCTCATTCGCATCTTGTAACGAGAACTGCCATAACAATTACCAAGAATCAGCAAACAGTACTTTGAAAACTCACAGCATATCTACATCAACAGTTATATGTATGACATTTATCTATTAGAATTATGATCTCTCATTCTGAAATTCTAAAAAGCACTCAGTCACAAATCAATACTCTGAATGTTGAAAAAGCTGAATGAAGCAACAGAAACCATAGACAACCGTAAACGACCTTAATCATCGAAAGTTTGATGATAAAGAATAGTATGTTGGAAAAGCTCAGAAAAGTTGAAACTGGAAAACGGATTGAGCTAACCACGAAGGAGACCGAGGACAAATACAAGGACCATACTATATATTCAAAGAATCCAGAAAATTCTAGATCCGATGAAACCTTCAACGAATATCTTGCTCCGTACTCATGTTAAAATCTTGTGGAAAAATCTTCCTCATCAACCATCGAACTTAGAAATTCCAAAATATCATCATCAATATCTTCGATATTTCTGAGGATATTTTCATAAATATTCTCGTCCGAAATTATATACCTCTTCGTGCTTTCTGTGTATCATTATATTGGAAACATTCAATAGAAAATCTAGTACCGAAAAGCGGATTATGCGAAACTATGAAAGAAGCCGTGGACAAATCACAAAGAATAAGTTTGACTTCAAAGAATATAAATGATTCTGTTTCTGATGAAATCTTTTGCGAATATCTTGCTTCCGAATCTAAACCCTTACGGATAAATCTTCTTCATCATACTTCGATATTAGAAATTCCAAGATATCATCGTATCTTTCATTATAAATATCCTCCATATTTCTGAAGATATTTTCATAACTATTCTTATCTGAAATCAATAATCTATTCGTGCTATCAATGTTACATCATATAGAAACTGTTAGTTTCTATATCCTGTAAACTTTTGAGCTTAAAATATGAATGTTATTGAAGAGATGTTGGAAACTGATGCATGAGTTAGTATAATATAATGACACTTGATCAACGTGATTATATTATAGTAAGTCATGCTGAGTTTCTAAATGGAACATGATGATTCATAAATTATAACGTCATCATGTGTCATGTTACATAACTCTTTCATTCTGATTAACTTCTGAACATATCAAGAAAATATATTCTTGATAGTTCTATTCTCAGTGATTCTGGTAATTTGACAAATCAAATCGTGCTATTACGTTCTTTCTCGTTTAGAACATTAAGTTCATTCGAAACTCCATACTTACGAATTCCGGACCATTACTCGCTTTACTAGAAGTCGAGAGGAGAATAAAAAGGCAAAGAGCTCCAAAATATAAGAGAAAATATAAAGCCCAATAACAACACGGAGGTTACAAACCGTGGATATTAATACGAATAGCAATATAAAGACACGGTATAATTAAGAATATTATCATCCCAAGGTAATAGTAGAAGTAAACAAATTCTTCTGGTGGAAGTTTGAAAAGAAGGATGACAGGAATGATAATTAGGAAAATATCAAGGATTAGAACGGGATTAAGCATTTTCACAATCTTCTGAATGTATGAACTAAGAAAGAAAGTATAAGAATGGTGAGAATAATGGAACGGAAGAGTTTAATTTATAATGGAAATATCAGACAGAGTAGTCGAAGCAGATCATCGTATTTAATTATAGAGATCTTAATTTCCTTATTCGCCGAAGAATCAAATCTTTTAGATTTCGAAGATTTTCTTTAAATCCCTTGAATTTCTGTGATGACCCGAAAATTTTTGACTTATTTAAACCAATTCTCTATACGATTTATTATTTTAACACGTTAAACAAAGTCTGTTAGATTGAGTCTCAAAATTTTAGAACTGTTTCATATATACAATTACCTATGACTACTCTCGACGATTCATGAACAATTATATGTATGTATATATATATATATACAAGTAAAAACGACTTTCCTACAGTAAAACCCTATTTGCTACAGTAAAAATTACTTTGCTACAGTAAAACACAATTTGCTACAGTAAAACACTATTTGCTACAGTGAAACCGTATTTTGCTACAGTGCTACAGTGAAAACGACTTTGCTACAGTGATTTGCTACAGTAAACACTATTTGCTACAATACACTATTTGATGTCGGCGAACTAGCAAACAAAAACAGAAAAGGCGGCCATGCGATCGCATGGCAAAAACACTGAAAACTCATGCGATCGCATGAGCTACAGTAAATCGAAAAGTACTATAAAAGGTCAGTTTTGCTCGACGAAATTTTTCATAAATTATATCTGTACGTAAATTTTATAATTATAATTATAATTATAATTATAATTATAATTATAATTTTAAGTTTAATAATAATAAAATATATTCGAGGGTATTTTTAATTCGGGTTTCAAACCGTTTTAAAATAAGGAAATATTGTGTATTGTTCGGGGTATTGTTCTTGAATCCAAGACCAACCATACAGTCGTCTACCATCATTACGTCTACGCAATTTGCCTACAATATTGAATCGCAATATTGAACTGTGAGTTATAGTCTCCCTTTTTAAATACTTTAAATATTTTTGGGCTGAGAATACATGCAATTTATTTTAAACGCGATAAGACACAAGTACATACTAAATTCTACACTGAGTTAAACCGAAAATCCCTTAGCTTTGGTAACTAGTAGCTGCCAGTACATAGGATATGGACTGGTGGGCGCGAATAATTGTATATGGATCCATAGGGCTTGACATCCCCGTCCGAGCTAGAGCGCTAGCCTTTTAACGGACGTATGTTATTTGAGTTTAAGACACGTTGGTTTGCGTGTATTAAAACGAATGGGGTAATTATCACTATAGCATTAAGTTTAGTTACCAGGGTGCTCTGTTACGTAGAATCTATTGATAAACTTTTGATGAAATTTTGTGGTCTATCTTTATATATGTTTATGACTCGAGCAATTAAACCGATAACTCACCAACATTCGTGTTGACTTTTTAGCATGTTTTATTCTCAGGTCCTTAGAATGCTTCCGCTGTGATGTGCTTGTTGCCTGCATGGAGTCTCTCATGCTTTGTACAAAGTTTATTGCATTCAAAATAAAACTGCGTTGTGTAATAAATAATTGGACTGTGATGTCAACCTGTAAATTAAAGACTTATGTATTTCGGGGTTTTGCTTATACCTAAGCACTTGCCCACATGTTTATAACTTTCTATGTTTAGAAAGTCACTTATTTTAATGAATGCAATATTTTATCAAAACGTATCATATAGAGGTCAAAACCTCACTGTGGAATCAATGATTAACGTGCCGCGTCAATAGCGATTTTGACGGGTCGTTACAGTTTCGGAATTCAACCAAGACAACATCAAAAAGTTAAGACGCACCTTACTTTTTAAATTCAACCATAACTACGTCAAAAGTTATAACGAAACTTACTTTCCTCATTTCACTAGTTTGTGATAGCTTCACTCGTGCTCTTCGAGTAATTGAATTGTCTTATTCATATTACTCAACGGTGATAAAAACTTTATTTATCAACTCATATGCGTCATGAAAACATCCTTATTATCAACCATGATGATCCCACTCAAATTTCGGGACGAAATTTCTTTAATGGGTAGGTACTGTGACGACCCGGAAATTTCCGACCAAATTTAAACTTAATCTTTATATGTTTCCGACACGACGAGCAAAGTCTGTTATGCTGAGTCTCAAAAATTTTGAAATGTTGTCATACATTCATTTAAACCATTGGCCATTCCTGACGATTCACGAACAATTGTGTGTAAATAAATACGTATACTTGTATGTATATATCTATATATGGTAATATTAACAAATGAAAATATAATGATTTAAAATGATAAAATACAGTAGATCAGTAAGACTAAGTATGTAAAATAATATACAAGATAATAATTTGATTATTAAAATAAAGCTAACTATAGATGTGTATGAAATCTATAAAGAATTATTATGATATATATATTGGATTATATTATAGGTTATTGTATATAAATATAACTTATAATATGTACTATTAATAAATTAAATTAAATTATAAATCATAATATAAGTTGTTATTATTATTACTAACCTTAGTATCATTAACATTAGGGTGTCTAATACAACATTTAATACATATAACCTGCTGTATCTTAATTATTACTTGTATTATTATTAGATAAGATTACTATTATTATTATTATTATTATTATTATTATTATTATTATTAGTATTAATGATTAATTTTATTATTATTTCTATTATTATTAGTATTTTTATTTTATAATTCTTAATAATGTTAAAAGTATTATTATTATTAACGTAAATTATTAATATTATTACTAATAATATTACTAACATTTTTTTTTATTATTGTTTTTAATTATTATTAAACTTAATAGAAATCATTATTTTTGATATCATTATATTATTAATACTTTTATTATTATTATTAATACTAGTAAATTTAGATTATCATTAATATAATTATAATTATTAATTAATTAAATAAAATCATATTTCTACTGAATATAAAAGTTTGGAATCAGTTTCACACACCTTTCTACTGTAAATAATTTTGTTCTTGTCTTTAAAGATGTTATCAAATCGAATCAAATCACAGGACCAAACAAAAATCTGTTTAGCATCATTTTCATCTTGTACTTATATTATTTTTTTTATTTTTATTTCCTCTGATTGAAAATTTCTGTCGACCTTCGTTCCTTATTTAATTTCATCAATTACAGCTATAATCGATCCAAAGGAACTCACATTATCAACTACCCATTTCCAAAAACCCTTAACAGCCTTATTCAATTGAACTTAATCCATATAAATCAGAAACCTGTACGAGTACCTCTGTTCTTGACTCCTTTTACCAAAAGCTCGATTTTTAAATCAATTGCAAAAAGTGTTAAAACGGTTTTGTTAGTAATGATTTACTTAAATTATCTGCAAAGTTTCAAGATTCAATTCATCCTATCGAGTCTCAATTCGCGAGTCAAAGTTTATGAAATAAAAGTCAACGGTTTGTTCTTAGTTAAAATTCGAAATCGTTTTCATGTTTTAAGTACAATTAGTTATACAGAAAGTTTTCATATATGATTTAAAAGATTTTTCATGTTATATGTAATGTCTAAAACGTCCTTAAAATTCAAATTCGATTTTGTGTTTATCGAACTCTAAAACAGTCACTGTAAGTGTATTTTTTTTTTATTTACTTCTTTTATGTTAAATTAAAGACAACGATGATTACCTGTTTATGTTTTACAAATTTATCTTAATTCAACCTCCAAACTAACAGAATTGATTTTGTTTGGGTTCTGATCGGATTGAATTCATGAAGAAGAAATAGTGAGACAGATAGTATAGGATATATAAATTAATTGTGGTATTAAAACAGAAAAACCAAAAGCAGACGGATGGTTAAGCACATGACGGGTGAGCGGGAGGTCACGGGTTCGAGCCCCGGCGAGGGCTATTCTTTTTAGAAAAACTTATAAAAGGGGTTCGTGAATCCAAGGCCAACCCTGCATTGTTCTGTTGTTTAATGTCGTTATATGTATTTTTACTACAAAATACATTAGGTGAGTTTCATTCGCCCTTTTTACTCTTTACATTTTTGGCCTGAGAATACATGCAAATGCTTTATTAACTGTTTTACAATATTTATATGCGTGAGTTTCATTAATCCCTTTTTAAATGCTTTTGCAATATATATTTTTGGGACTGAGAATACATGCGCTGCTTTTATAACTGTTTTTACGAAATAGACACAAGTAATCGAAACTACATTATATGGTTGGATTATCAAATCGAATATCACCCTATATAGTCTGGTAATCTAAGAATTAGGGAACAGAAACCCTAATTGACGCGAACTCTAAAGGTAGATCTATCGGGCCCAACGAGCCCCATCCAAAGTACCGGATGCTTTAGTACTTCAAAATTTATATCATGTCCGAAGGAGGATCCCGGAATGATGGGGATATTCTTATATGCATATTGTGAATGTCGGTTACCAGGTGTTCAATCCATATGAATGATATTTTTGTCTCTATGCATGGGACGTATGTTTATGAGAAATGGAAATATGAAATCTTGTGGTCTATTAAAATTATGAAAAGATTATTTATGTTAAACTAATGAACTCACCAACCTTTTGGTTGACACTTGAAAGCATGTTTATTCTCAGGTATGAAAGAAATCTTCCGCTGTGCATTTGCTCATTTTAGAGTTATTACTTGGAGTCATTCATGATATATTTCAAAAGACATTGCATTCGGGTCGTTGAGTTCATCAAGATTATTGATTAGTCAATTATAGTTTGATATATTATGAAATAGTATGCATGCCATCAACTTTCGATGTAAATGAAAGTTTGTCTTTTAAAAACTAATGCAATGTTTGTAAAATGTATCATATAGAGGTCAAGTACCTCGCGATGTAATCAACTGTTGTGAATCGTTTATAATCGATATGGACTTCGTCCGGATGGATTAGGACGGGTCATTTCAATATGTCATCCATGACCTAATCAATTTAATATGTCATCCATGACTTAATACATTTTAACTTATCTTAGATATTTTCACTAAAAGCCAAATTTTCAAGCCTATAAATAAGCACCATTTCTAACTCATTTTTACACATTCATTTTCCAAATTTTACTTCCAATTTTCACACACACTTGCAAGAACTCTCTCAAGTTTTGTTCTACTACTTCTTTCCAGCAACTTTACATTCTAAACTTGAGGTAAAAACTCTACTTCAACTCTTGTTCAATTCATATGTTTATAGCTATCTATATAAGAGTTTATAAACTAGAACATAGTTTAGTTGATTCTAAACTTGTTTGAAAAACTAATCTAATCTTTCTAACTTAACTCTAATAACACTTATTTATATGTATTATGATGTTATATTAAGTTAATATAAGAACTTATAACTTGTCCATATGAAGAACACCTTGAAACTTAACATATATCCTTTAATCTCCATTCAGTAAAAAGCGGGCTGTTTTGGGTTGGAAATTAAAAACCTATCTTAGACTTTGAGTTTGAGGCTAAGACTTTGGAAATATGTTAATATATGTAAATAAGACTTCCAGTATTTTTTTCATGATTTTAGACAAAGTGGAAGTATTTTATCAAAAATCATATATTGGGTGGATGCCGGGATTTTTTCAAATCTGTCCACCGACACAAAAAGAGGGTAAAGCTCTAAAAATTACTACTTGAGATGAACTTTTCGAATTGGTTTTGTAAAATTGACTTCTTAAGGAATCCATATCAATTTGATTCACTTTAAACGGAGTTGTAATGAATATTTGGCGAGCAAAATAAAATCTGCTAAAATTAACGTGGTATGGACAAAATTTATATTATAAAAACTATATTAACCATATCCTTGTTAACTTTTCCTATATCCTATATATATTTGGACATGTTATCATTAGTATAACAAAATATTATAATCTTGATTAATTTCGAGATTGTATATATATAATAATCTTGGTACGTTCCATGACAATACGTGCACAATACGTTTTGATAAATCCTAAGACAATACGTACACAATACGTCTTAGTTAATTCTAAGACAATACGTATACAATACGTCTCTGGATTGATTCAAGATAATACGTACACAATACGCCGTGGGGTAGTTCTAAGATTATATATATATATATATATATATATATATATATATATATATATATATATATATATATATACCGATTATTGGACTGTTGGACTTTTCGGACTATTTTGGACTACTAAACTTGACAACTTAAATAATCACATGCGATTGAAAATATAAACTTAAATAATCACATGTGATTGAAAATATAAATAATCACATGTGATTGAAAATATAAACTTAAACAATCACATGTGATTGAATATATGATATGAACTTGCTATATTAATTTTGTTCACATGTATTATTATCTGAATCGTTATTATTATTATAGGTTCGTGAATTCAAGGATGACGGCCATATTTTTAATAAGTTAAAAACTTATTATTAATATACTTTTACTACAGTGAGTATATAGTCCCATTTTTAAACTCTACAAATATTTTGGGATGAGAATACATGCATTTTATATTTTACGCCATGGACACAAGTACTTAAAATATATTCTACGTTGAGTTGTACCACCTTGCATATCTTCCCTAATAGCTTGGTAACTAATATTTACATGTTGTAAGAACATGTAAGTGTGAATCCTATTGATAGATCTATCGGGTTTGACAACCCCAACCGGGCTAGTCGTTCTAGTATCGTAAATGGTTGCATAGTACTTCATTTTTACTACACTTGGTACAGTATAGGGAGATTTCATAATAAAGGGAATATGCCACATTCATGGTTAAGTATGGTTACCGAAGCGCTCAACAACTTATAGAATACTTTTATACACTTGCGAGTGTGTATATATGTATAACTATGAAAATCTTGTGGTCTATATTTATATCGATGCTAAACCTATATATCTCACCAACCTTTGTATTGACTGTTTAAGCATGTTTATTCTTAGGTCCTTAAGAAAGTCTTCCGCTGTTGCATTATCTGAGCAAGCTGTGCATGGAGTCTCATGCTTTTATTTAAATGAAGTGTTGCATTCAATAAAACATTTGTCATGTATTATATTCGATTGTTATGTCACGTGTGTAGTATTTGGAAACCGATGTATCATGGGGATTATTTCTTAAATAATCGCCCACTTGTTTAAAACATGCATTATGTATAATAATGGTGTGTTTTTTATGAAATGAATGCAATATTTTTCTAAAACGTATCATATAGAGGTCAAATACCTAGCTATGAGACCAATGAATAAAGTACTGCGTTTATAGTGATATGGACGGGTCGTTTCAATATCAATAGTGGCCGACCAATAGGAAGGCACCATTCCACTTTGATCTTTAGTATATATATATGATAATGCTAAAAACGAACATATATTTCATAGCATTATTCCTCAAGAAAGACAAGCTTTTAGTTGCAATTGTTCTATTTACAAGTGATATTCGTTTAAATAATAAAAGGTGAAGACAAAAGACAGATTCGACGAATTGAAGACGCAAACGACCAAAAAGCTCAAAAGTACAAAAGACAATCAAAGAGGTTCCAATTATTGATAAGAAACGTCTCGAAATTACAAAAGTACAAGATTCAAAATGCAAAGTACAAGATATTATATTGTACGCGAGGACGTTCGAAAATCCGGAACCGGGACCAGAGTCAACTCTTAACGCTCGACGCAACGGACTAAAAATTACAAGTTAACTATGTATATAAATATAATATAATATATAATTAATTATATTAATTATATATATATTATATTTATATATAAAAAACCGTCGGCAGAGAAAACTCCAAGGACTGAGCTGTAAATACTATCTCCGCAACTCGCGGAGTTTGAAGGGGTTTTTGCCGCGAGTCGCGGAGCCCCAAAAATCAACTCTGGCTATAAAGCCAACCGAATTCTGATCAAAATTATCATCTTTTTTCTCCTCATTCATACGATATATATATATATATATATATATATATATATATATATATAATTTATATTTTAATTTTAATTTTAATTTTAATTCTAATAATAAGGGTATGTTAGCGAATGTTGTAAGGGTGTAAGTCGAAATTCTGTCCGTGTAACGCTACGCTATTTTTAAATCATTGTAAGTTATGTTCAACCTTTTTACATTAATGTCTCGTAGCTAAGTTATTATTATGCTTATTTAAAACGAAGTAATCATGATGTTGGGCTAATTACTAAAATTGGGTAATTGGGCTTTGTACCATAATTGGGGTTTGGACAAAAGAACGACACTTGTGGAAATTAGACTATGGGCTATTAATGGGCTTTATATTTGTTTAACTAAATGAAAGTTTGTTAATGTTAATATAAAGATTTACAATTGGGCGTCCCTATAAATTACCATATACACTCGATCGGACACGATGGGCGGGGTATTTATATGTACGAATAATCGTTCATTTAACCGGACACGGGAATGGATTAATAGCCACTAGAATAATTAAAACAGGGGTGAAATTAGATTCAAGGGTAATTGGTGTAATTGTTAACAAAGTAGTAAAACCTTGGTTTACACGCAGTCGATAACCTGGTGTATTCATTAAACAAAGTATTAAAACCTTGTTACAATTCGAATCCCCAATTAGTTGGAATATTTAACTTCGGGTATAATAATAATTTGACAAGGACACTCGCACTTTATATTTATGACTGATGGACTGTTATGGACAAAAACCAGACGGACATATTAAATAATCCAGGACAAAGGACAATTAACCCATGGGCATAAAACTAAAATCAACACGTCAAACATCATGATTACGGAAGTTTAAATAAGCATAATTCTTTTATTTCATATTTAATTTCCTTTATTTTATATTTAATTGCACTTCTAATTATCGCACTTTTATTTATTGTTATTTAATCGCACTTTTAATTATCGTACTTTTTAATTATCGCAATTTTATTTTATCGCATTTTTATTATTCGCAATTTCATTATCGTTATTTACTTTACGCTTTAATTTAAGTCTTGTATTTATTTTATATTTTACATTAGGTTTTAACTGCGACTAAAATCTTAAAATCGACAAACCGGTCATTAAACGGTAAAAACCCCCCTTTATAATAATAATATTACTTATATATATATTTGTATTTTTATAAAAGTAAACTAATATAGCGTTAAGCTTTGTTTAAAGATTTCCCTGTGGAACGAAGCGGACTTACTAAAAACTACACTACTGTACGATTAGGTACACTGCCTATAAGTGTTGTAGCAAGGTTTAAGTATATCCATTCTATAAATAAATAAATATCTTGTGTAAAATTGTATCGTATTTAATAGTATTTTCTGCTAAAATTTAATAGTATTTTATACCCCTTAGCTTTAACATCAAGTATTTTTGGCGCCGCTGCCGGGGAACACTCTTAAAAACCGGAAGCGCAACGCTAATATAAAAAAAAAAAAAAAAGATTTTTAGTTACTTTTATTAAAATTCGCTTTTGTAAAAATACGTTTTAAATATTCGAAAATATAAAAAGAAAAACAAAAATATATGTATTTTTAAGATTTTGTTAAATATTTAAGTTTTATAAGTTTCTTTATTTTTATTTTAGTTTATAAAAATATAAGTTTTATTTTAAAATCTTTTATTTATTTAAAAATTAAAAACAGAAAATAAAATAAATAAATAAATAAATAAAGAAAAACGCGTTGAAATTATAAGCTGTCAACTGAATTTCTGAACCCCGCGACTCGCGGGGTTTTCTTCTTTAATTGCCGCGACTCGCGGAGACCATCTGACACACGGACAAAAACCCTAAATCTGCATTAATTACGGGTTATTATTAATATTAATTATTATTTAAACCTAATTATTATTATTATTATTATTAGTTTTAGTTTTATTTTTATTTTTACTTTTTATTTAATTTATGTATTTAGTATTAATTAGTTTTATTAAATTGTAAAATTAATAGTTTTATAAAATAAATAATATAAAAATAATATTTTTATAAAAATTGTACTTTTTACAACTTTTTGTATATTTTTATATTTTGTCCCTTTTTAATCGTTGTAGCGTAATATTTGTATTTTTTAGCTCATATTTAATTTTAAACTTAGTTTTTGCTATAGTTATTTTTACTCCTAGATTTTTAGGCTTTGCCGTAGAATTCCTTAAGTGCTTTTTCTTTAGACTAAGATTTAGGTTGCGACGCCTTTTTAAGTTTTAGTTTCTTTTTAAGTTATTTCCATTTGGGATTTAGTTTTTCCTGTAAGCTTTAATATTTTTAGACACCTTTTACTATGTACCAATTATCATTCCAATTAGTAATCTCAATTTGCGATTATAATTTTAAGTTAGTTGTAGTAATAAGGTTAGGTTAGTAAAGTATTTTTAAGTTTTTATAAGTTTCTTTTATTTTTCCGTCACCTTTTATTTTTCAACCATTTTTTTTTCTTTTTCGACCTTTTGCGACGAACTCTTTTTCTCTCTTATTTCTCGCCATTCTAGTTTTTAGGACTTAGAATTTTTTCTACTTCTTATCTAAATTTCTCAAAATTACGAAAATTTATTTTAAGTGGTTAAATTAATAGACATCAAAATTTTCTGATTCGTAGTAATAGTTGGATTTGTACGTGGACCGGGTTATTGGAGCCAAACAGTCCTCAATTATATTGAGACCAAACGAATCCTGCCCCTCTGCTGCATCTTTTGGCTATTCGAAACGTGGGCAAAATCAGAAAAGTCTATTAATTGGATAACTTATTATAATTTTTCTTTCCTTTTTAAAACTAATAGGATATTCAGTGAATGCACCGAGCAAGACGTTCACCACCTTTTGTACGTTCACCACCTGTAACTCGATCAAGACATCGTTTAACAAATATAACCGCCGTTGATTTTTCTTTAGAATCGTCATCCAGTCAACCAAGTACTTCAGTTCAAATTTCCAATAATCCATTTTTTGAACCCAACCTCACAATTGAGAATCCAGAAAATATTCAGGAACGGTTCGTAGATCCTGAACCACTAAACTTTCCTCCGGAACCACCAATTATTCAAACAGAGATTGTTGAGGAACGAACCATTAAATCAGAATCATCTAGTGATACCGATTCAACAAATTCAATTATGGAGAATCTGGAACCTTTAAGTATGGAAGACCGAATGAGAGCTAAACGCACTGGCCAAGGTCACGCAATTACTCATCCAGACATTAATGCGCCAGATTATGAAATCAAAGGACAAATTCTACACATGGTGACTAATCAATGCCAATTTAGTGGTGCGCCAAAGGAAGATCCAAATGAACATCTACGTACCTTTAATAGGATCTGCACACTATTTAAAATCCGAGAAGTGGAGGATGAACAGATATATCTCATGTTATTTCCCTGGACTTTAAAGGGAGAAGCCAAAGATTGGTTGGAATCGTTACCTGAAGGGGCGATTGATACATCGGACGTTTTAGTTGACAAATTTCTTAAACAATTCTTTCCTGCATCTAAAGCCGTAAGACTTCAAGCAGAAATTGTTACGTTCACACAGAAACCAAATGAAACTCTATATGAGGCGTGGACAAGATATGGAAAGTTATTAAGAGGATGTCCGCAACATGGTTTAGACACCTGTCAAATAGTACAAATATTCTACCGAGGATGCGACATCACTACAAGAAAAGACATAGATATAGCAGCTGGTGGTTCGATTATGAAGAAAACCGAAACTGATGCTTACAAAATTATTGATAACACTGCTTCCCACTCACATGAGTGGCACCAAGAAAAAGATATCATTAGATCATCTAAAGCAGCTAGAGCCGATTCTAGCCATGACTTAGATTCCATTTCCGCAAAGATAGATGCTGTGGAGAGACGAATGGAAAAGATGACTAAGGATATTCACTCAATACGAATTAGTTGTGAGCAGTGTGGAGGACCACATTTGACAAAAGATTGTCTCAGTATTGAATTAACAATGGAACAAAGAGAGAATATTTCATACATAAACCAAAGGCCTGGAAATAATTATCAGAATAATTATCAACCGCCAAGACCGATTTACAATCAAAACCAGAATTATAACCGAAATATTCCATACAACAACCAACAAGGTCCTAGCAATCAACAAGTATCCAATAATACTTACCATCAGCAAAGACCTAATTTTCAAAACAAACCACCACAACAAACCGATGATAAAAAGCCGAATTTAGAAGATATGATGACGAAGCTAGTTGAAACTCAAACGCAGTTTTTCACATCTCAAAAACAAACCAATGAATAAAATGCTCAAGCATTTAGAAATCAACAAGCTTCTATTCAAAATCTGGAACAAGAAGTAAGTAACCTAGCAAGGTTAATAGGTGAAAGAAAACCGGGAAGTCTACCTAGTGATACAAATGCTAACCCCCGAAATGAAACAGCTAAAGCTATTACCACAAGAAGTGGTACAACACTTAAACCACCTGAAATACCTGTAACTTCTGATGAAACCATTCCTACTCCACAAGAACCACAACCTGATCAAGATAAGGAAAAAGAACCGGTAGTTGAAAAGGTTAATGAAGATAACACAGTTAAGGATAAAACTTATGTTAAACCATACCAACCACCACTTCCTTATCCGAGTAAAATGAAGAAAGAGAAACTTGAAGCCGAGCAATCTAAATTCTTGGATATGTTTAAACAGATAAATGTAAATCTTCCTTTCATTGATGTGATTTCAGGAATGCCAAGATATGCTAAATTCTTGAAAGATCTAATCTCAAATAGAAAGAAAATGGAAAAACTCTCGGCTGTTACTATGAATGCTAATTGTTCAGCAGTGCTGTTGAATAAGATACCAGAAAAAATATCTGATCCAGGAAGTTTCACAATTCCATGTTTTCTGGGTAGTCTTAGTTCAATAGAAGCATTGGCAGACTTAGGTGCTAGTATAAATCTAATGCCGTATTCACTATACGCTAAACTAGACCTTGGAGAATTAAAACCAACCAGAATAAGCATACAGCTAGCCGATAGATCAATAAAATATCCTAGAGGGATAATGGAGAACATGCTAGTTAAAGTTGGTACTTTAGTATTTCCAGTAGATTTTGTTGTTTTGGACATGGAAGAAGATTCTCAAGTTCCTCTCATATTAGGAAGACCATTCTTAAACACGGCTAAAGCAATGATAGACGTGTTCGGTAAGAAACTGACCCTAAGTATAGAGGATGAGAGTGTTACCTTTTCAGTTGATAGAGCAATGCAACAACCACAATCTGCAGATGATACATGTTATTATATTCAAACTATAGATGCACATGCAGAATTATTAGAAGAATTTCCAGAATTACAAGGAACAGGAGAATGTTCTTTAGGAGAAGGTAATGAACCAATTGATGAAGCTGAAATGTTAGCTACACTTATAGCTAATGGATATGAACCAACAACAGAAGAAATTCAAATGCTAAAAGAAGAAGACAGATATCGATATAAATCATCGATAGAAGAACCTCCGAAATTAGAGTTAAAGCCACTTCCAAACCATTTGGAATACGCTTATTTACATGGTGAATCTGAATTACCTGTAATAATATCGTCTTCTCTTACTGAAAATGAGAAATCACAACTCATTTCTGTGTTGAAAGCTCATAAACCAGCCATTGCATGGAAGATTCATGATATTAAAGGAATAAGTCCTTCGTATTGCACACATAAAATCCTTATGGAAGAAGGTCATAAAACGTATGTGCAACGCCAACGAAGACTAAATCCTAATATGCAAGATGTAGTTAAGAAAGAGATTATTAAACTGCTAGATGCAGGTTTGATATATCCAATTTCTGATAGTCCATGGGTAAGCCCAGTTCAATGCGTACCTAAGAAGGGTGGCATGACTGTCATCACAAATGAGAAAAATGAGCTTATTCCTACTAGGACTGTAACAGGATGGCGTGTATGTATTGATTATAGAAAATTAAATGACGCCACCAGAAAAGATCACTTTCCCTTACCTTTCATAGATCAAATGTTGGAAAGATTAGCCGGAAATAGTTACTATTGTTTTCTAGATGGATTTTCCGGATATTTTCAAATTTCAATAGCACCCGAAGATCAAGAGAAAACCACATTCACGTGCCCTTATGGTACTTTTGCTTACAAACGCATGCCATTTGGACTTTGCAACGCCCCTGCAACCTTTCAAAGGTGTATGATGGCGATTTTTCACGACATGATAGAAGAATGCATGGAAGTATTCATGGATGACTTTTCAGTCTTCGGTGATACATTTAAATCATGTCTAGTTAATCTGGAACGAATGCTAATTAGATGCGAAAAATCAAATCTAGTACTTAATTGGGAGAAATGCCATTTCATGGTTAAAGAAGGCATCGTTCTTGGACATAAAATTTCAAAAGAAGGAATTGAAGTGGATAGAGCTAAAGTAGATGTAATTGCTAAACTTCCACATCCCACCAATGTTAGAGGAGTTAGGAGTTTTCTAGGGCATGCCGGTTTTTACCGACGTTTCATAAAAGATTTTTCTAAAATTGCCACTCCTATGAATAAACTCCTAGAAAAGGATGCGCCATTCATCTTTTCAGATGAGTGTATCAAATCTTTTAATATTCTTAAAGAAAAACTCACTAATGCGCCGATCATGATAACACCAAATTGGAATCTACCATTTGAACTAATGTGCGATGCAAGTGATTTTGCAATGGGAGCCGTTTTAGGACAAAGGATTGAAAAACGATTTCAACCTATATATTATGCTAGTAAGACGTTACAAGGAGCACAAACGAACTATACAACTACTGAAAAAGAACTCCTTGCTATTGTCTTTGCTTTTGACAAATTTCGATCATATCTCGTTCTAGCAAAAACGGTGGTCTATACCGACCATTCTGCTCTTAGATACCTATTTTCAAAACAAGATGCTAAACCAAGATTAATCCGTTGGATCTTACTCTTACAAGAGTTTGATATTGAAATCCGAGATAAAAGAGGAGCAGAAAATCTCGCCGCTGATCATCTTTCTCGTCTTGAAAATCCCGAATTAGAAGTTCTAAATGAATCGGCCATACAAGATAACTTTCCTGATGAATATCTATTGAAGATAGATTATAAAGAAATCCCATGGTTTGCAGACTATGCAAACTACTTAGTTTGTGGATTCCTTGAAAAAGGATTATCGTACCAAAGACGAAAGAAATTCTCCAGTGATATAAAACACTATTTCTGGGAAGATCCACACCTGTTTAAAAGTTGTCCCGATGGAATAATACGCCGATGTGTATTTGGAGATGAAGCTAGTAAAATTTTAAACCATTGTCACACAGGACCAACAGGAGGGCATTATGGGCCTCAACTAACAGCAAGAAAAGTTTATGAAGCTGGATTCTATTGGCCTACAATTTACAAAGACGCACACCTTCTTTGCAAATCCTGTGATGCATGTCAAAGGGCCGGAAAAATAAGTCAACGTGATGAAATGCCACAAAATGTCATCCAAGTATGTGAAGTATTTGACATTTGGGGTATTGACTTTATGGGTCCATTTCCAAAATCTCATAATAATCTATATATACTCGTAGCCATTGATTATGTATCTAAATGGGCGGAAGCACAAGCTCTCCCAACTAACGATGCACGAGTTGTAGTCAACTTTTTAAAACGTCTTTTTGCAAGGTTTGGAACACCGAAAGCTTTAATAAGTGATCGGGGTACTCATTTCTGTAATAATCAACTTGAGAAAGTTCTTAAAAGATATGGAGTAACTCATAAAATCTCCACCGCATATCATCCACAAACAAGTGGACAAGTTGAAAATACCAACCGAGCTTTAAAACGTATTCTAGAGAAAATCGTAGGATCAAATCCGAAGGAATGGTCCATTAAATTGGAGGATGCACTCTGGGCTTTTAGAACAGCCTACAAAACTCCAATTGGAACCACACCTTTTAGACTTGTTTATGGAAAAGCATGTCATCTTCCAGTAGAAATTGAACACAAAGCATTTTGGGCTTTGAAGACATGTAATCTTGATTTACATGAAGCTGGACGTCTACGATTAAGTCAACTAAACGAATTAGAAGAATTAAGACATGAAGCATACGAAAATTCGTTAATCTATAAAGAAAGAACGAAGAAATGGCATGATAAAAGAATCAGAAGTTCAAAAGAATTTAAAGAAGGAGACAGAGTTCTTCTTTTCAATTCACGATTCAAGCTATTTCCTGGAAAATTGAAATCAAGATGGTCTGGACCATTCATAGTCAAAAGAGTTTTCCCTTACGGAACGATAGAATTAATAAATTCAAATGGGATGGAATTTAAAGTTAATGGTCACAGAGTTAAACATTACATACATGGTCCGATGGAAGTCGACAACGAAGTTAATCACAATTTCGACACCACAGCTAACTAAGTGTGGGGAGAATCAAGTCTTTAAAGGATAATATGTATTTCTGTTAGAGTTAGATTGTCTGTTTTCGTGTAGTTCTCGAAAATGGAACACGTATGGTCTTTCCCTAGCAGACCCTAAAGAACTAGTCTTCTCCCCCCATTCTGAATTTTTATTTTTTTTAGGTTTTTACGAAATGAAGACTGCCTGTGAACTAAACCATGGTCTAATGCTACACGCTTTGATCACTAAATGTAATAATGACATACTACCGAGTGAATTAGTATCAGTAATCAGAGAAAGAATGGACGGAGTTAGAAAAGAATCCAGATGCGAAGATAATAAGTTACAATTTGGTAAAGGAAAATCAAAATCCGCAGCGAAAAGAAGAGCACGACACCTAGAACGATGTCACAAATGCGGAAAATGGTCACATGGAGGTAAATGTTCAAATAATCAAACCTATTCAAATACCGAATTTGTTACTTTATGCAGAGACGGACCGTTCATATGTTTAGAAGAAAAGACACTGAATGCTCGAGGTTACGCCTATGTAGCAATGGAAAACCAATTAAACCGACTATCTTATGAATGGAATAGATCATATAACTAAGAAATCTATTTCACAGGTATGTCTGTACAGTTTTTAGTTTTTATTTTTATTTTTAACCTTTTGATAATAAACGCTAATTTGTTCGCTAAAAAGTATTAAATTGGTATTAAATAAAATTAGGTTTGGCGACCGAAATTATTGATATCATTCAAAAATTTATTACATCACTGCGAAATTTAACGTTTATTCTTAAGGTATAAATATCTTTAATCAATCAACCCAAAATATTTCAAAAATTCGTCATGAGTTAAATTAGGTTTTGGAACCGAAATTACTTTACCGAAAAGAGGGGCGCATATTTTTGATAATATTTGATTGATTAAAGTGGGATAAAAAGACAAAAATATTTTTAATTTTATTTTTACCATATTTTTAAAAAATTAATATTTAAATCTTAAATTAATATTGTAAACTTTGTAAAAACAATATATTTAAAATTGTAAATATTTGAAAAAATTAATATAAGTTTGATATGAATTTATGAATTTTTAAAATTAAGTTTGGTGTGAATTTTTAATTTTTAAAAAATATGAATTTTTAATTTTATGCATTTCAAATTTTGAGTTTGGTGTGAATTTTTAATTTTGAATTTTATATTTAAGTTGTGTGAATTTAAAAACAAAAATTTACTTTATCTCATTAAGTTAAAAATATGATTTTTAAAATTCGTCGTAAGTTGAAGACTAGGTCTTTGAACCGAAATTGCTTTACCCGAGGGAGGGACGAGAACTTTTATTATCATTATTTTTAATCTTATTGATTTAAAGTATGCCAAAAATATTAAAAAACCCAAAAATCTTAGCTTTTAAAACAATCGCTACAAAAAGACAAATTTTAAAATTTTGTCGAGAGACGGACTAGGACATCGATCCGAAACGACCTCATCCTAAATAACAAGGGAAACAAAATTTTAAAATTAATTTCTTAATTGTTTTTATAAGTTAAAGATTATAAAAAAAAAAAAAAAAAAAAAGAGCAAACCCCGCGACTCGCGGAGTTTGAAGTGCAAAACCTCCGCGACTCGCGGAGGGACCGAAAATCAGAAAAAAAAAATATAAAGAACTGCACAATCAGTTCACTCCCACACACAAAAACACTGCGAAACACAGCGAAAAAAGACCCGAAAAACACCCCCAAAAATCCCAATTTTTAACCGTTAATCACCAAATTTTTTGCTAAAATCATGTTGAGAAGGATGCTATCTAAGAATTACTCAAAAAAAACGGTAAATTTCTACACCTAAACACCATTAATTCGAAGTTAGGTGTTCTTGAGCTATTTTTTCCCCAATTTGATTTTGATGCTTTTTAGTGTAATTAGACGTAAATTGTTTATGTATTATGCTTGTATAACCTAGATTGATGCTGTTTAACATGATTAGAAGCCTTAAACTTCAAATTTTGAGTAATCTAGGGTTTGTGTTCTTGAGCAAATTTGGGGCTTTTTGATATAAACAGGTTATGGCCGATTTTTGTCATGAATTGTTGCTAAATTGAGTAGTGTAACATGTCTAGGTAGTTAAATGATCCAAACTTTGAGCCTAAACATGATTTTGAGAATTAAAGTGGACTTTTTCAAGTCCAAAATTCATGAACTTGATTTTTGAAAGATAATGCCATTTGAGACTTGTTTGATTGCTAGTAATGATTATTTTGACATATTATTTGAGTTGAATGCTTATGAACTTGGCGAAAATTTTCGTATATGCTTATTTGAAAAAGTGTAGATTTGATAAAAATGTGAAAATAAGCTTAAGTTTGATATAAATTGATAATGTCATTGTAATTATTTTGATTGATGATTTTGCTGACACTAATGCATATTTGGATGCACAAAATTTGTGTTTGATGTGTTTTGCAGAATGAAAGGGGTAAATCTTCATCCCAAGCCCGCAATGCTCCTGCTGAGAATTTGGAACAACAGGAGGTAGATAACTACTACAAGCAGGATGTACCTCATCCAGTCATGACCTTTTCCGATATGCATTTGGAAGAGTTGCACCCGAACCTGAGATTTGACAGACTTTGGATAGATTATCCAAAATATCAACGGGGTTTGCATACTCTTCACTCTAAGGTTGTTGAGGTACCGAGGGTCATAGAATGGGGACCCTTAGAAGCTGTAGAATTGGCCGGGCCAATTAGGGAATTACTTGTACAGAGGTATGGTAATTCTTCTTTTAATGACTGGATATGTTTATTCACCATACGCAGACCTGTATATAAAGTATGGTGTGAAGAATTGTTATGTAGTATAGAGTTGAATGATCGGGTAGCTAGTTTAACCGATCGTTCTTTTATTAGATTTTTGTTAGGCGGTTCGATGCGACACATGTCTTTACTGGACATGGCTCAGGCTTTACGTATATATACGCCTGAGGAGTTAGCGTCTGCCGATTGTAGAGGATTGATACTAAACGGTAGAAAGATAGATGAGAATTTTGATACACACGGTGTGTGGAGTCAAATGACAAGCCATCACCGTTTCAAAGGGGGAAACTACTCTTATTTGGATATAGATAGAGCCGAATTAAGAGTGATACATAGGTTTTTAGCTAATTCGATTACACAAAGGGGTAAGAACAAAGAAAAAGTAAATGAACAAGATTTGTTTTACCATATGTGTATTCGAGACCCACAGAGCGCTGTAAGTATACCATATTGTGTGGGTTATTATTTATCAGCTATGGTTCGGGGGATGCGACCACATAGCATAATAGGAGGTGGTATTTTTATTACTTTGATTGGTGAATATCTCGGTGTGGATATAAGTCGGGGGGGATTATTACTAGAAGAGCCGGAACCCCGCGATACTATAGGTTTAAATGTATACCATGGTGCGAAAGTTTTGAAGAGGCGAAATAACGCCGCAGTACGATATCATGGTAGACATCCACAGGTGGAGAGAAACCAGCAACAAGGTAATGTAGGAGGGGGGAATGAGATGCAAGAAATGCATAGGTTTATAGCTTCTCAGGAATACGAAAATGCTAGACAGAGAGCATTTGAAGATTGGCAAGTTCATCAGAACCAGATCATAGCGCATTGCCAACATATAGGTAGAAACTATATTCCTACACCGAAACCCGTCTTCCCTCCTTGGTCTATAGAGATGCAGCCACCATATCCTACGTATGACCCTGCCGAAGCATTCTATAGCACTTATGGTTATGCCTGGAACCCCTATTGGTACCAATATCATCCTTAGTTTACTTATTATTTTTTATTATTTTGTAATTTGTAATTATTGATATGTTTAATACTTTTGTTAATATTGTAATCATTTTTATAATTATCTAACTTTTATTCTTAGACTTTAATAATTTTTGAATGTGGGGTAATATACCAAACTTCAAAAATATGTATATATGTTTGCAGTTTATCTTATGTACACAACAGGGTAAAACAACGCATTTTCAAAGACTGGCATTAAGTTCAGCATAAGCAACTAATTTTGACGACAAGATGCAAAATATATGTGAAATAACAACAAGACGGAATGAACAAATGATGTGCACCATTTATCATTCAGCAAACAAACGCCAATATATTTGGAAACTTTGGTAAAAATTTAATCATTTTCACACTAATCACCCTCAATAATTTAAATTGTTACTGATTTCTTGCAAATGAGGGCATTGCAAGATCTTAAGTGTGGGAAGGGGTTAAATTCTTTCGGATTTTAAAAATTTTTACTTTATACACTTGGTTACCATTAAAAATACTAGTAAAGCAGTGGTTGTATTAGAATCTAGTGCTCTCTGATAAAAAAGAACAGCCCTAGTCTTATATACTGACTACCCAATTCTAGTAAAATTTTTCAATTAAATGAATTCAAATCATGTTTATACATATTTATGAACGATAAAACTAGGTTTTAACACCGAAATTATTGTTACCTCGGAAAGGACATAAATTGAGAAACAAACTAAAATGTTAAAATTCATTTAAAATGGAATAGAGGACGATAAAAAGAAAAATAAAAAGCCAAGTGTGGGAAAATTTACCAAGTTATTTTAAACATATGTCACATATATCTGTAACAAATAACTGAAAATACTTTTGCTTTGGACTAAACTAAACTGTTTTACCCGATGAAAGAAAAGAAGAGATGGATCTACACGATGAATCAATTCCATCATTAAAAGGAAGTAAAGTCTTCCGAAAAAGAAACGCGCTTCTTGATTTAGGTCATGAAGTTGTCGTCCAGACCAGCTGTAGGTTGACGAAAAATCTAGAAAAGTCATCACTAAAATCAGCAGGAAATCCACGGACCTCAGCATTAAACAGGGTCGCCAAGTGGTCAGATTTATCCTAACCATGAGAAGGATTTATCTCGTACAATGGGGGGGCACCATGCAAATTAGCTGGATAAGACTAATGAATCAGATCCCCAGAAAGGATAATCTCCTTAAAGATTAAAAATCAGCTTTTAAGACTGATATTACTCAATCCTAGAGATTGACCTTAAAGATTGAGAATTCAAACTCATGGAATTCAATGATATCTAAACTCGAGCTTAAACGAGAAAATATTTTGATCAAAATTACAAACCGATTTGTTTTCTGAAAACCCTATTTTCAATGCGTTCATTACCATTGAACGTAAAATCCTAGGAATTCACCTGGAATTCATTAGGTCACCTGAACTAAATCGGGTGTCAACCGTAAGAACGGTGGTTGCATAGCATGGTCAAAGACAGGACCTTGTGCCAGACCGAAAAATTATAAGGGTGAGCTTTACTATTGCTCCTACCAAGGATAGTAATTGCGTCCGACACGTTATAGACCATAATCAAAAGCATGTCACGGGACATTGCCTTAACAGTTGCTTGTTCAACGCTTTCCTTTACAACCGGACGGTAGTTTACCGAAAGGTAATATACGGGACAAGTAAACTGGACGTGTTGCTTTCCAAATACAAGGTTAGCAAGTGGGTGACACAAAACCGCAAGTTTTGAGCTAAAATTTTCAAATCTGAAACCCACCAAACCCACAAAAATATTTTGCAAACACCGGTAAAGGGTTATTCCGGAAAACTTATCTAGGGTAAAAACTAGATTTCAAAAGATCAAATGTTTTCATAAAGATCCAATTTCCTTAATGGATCTAAATTTTTATAGTCATGTGGGACTGTAAACCATATCGTTACTACCATTGTTTATACCGCCGTATAGAAATCACTGATGTATAAAGTGTGAAGAATAAAGAAGTGATTCTAGTATTTCAAGACAATATTGCTTGAGGACAAGCAACGCTCAAGTGTGGGAATATTTGATAATGCTAAAAACGAACATATATTTCATAGCATTATTCCTCAAGAAAGACAAGCTTTTAGTTGCAATTGTTCTATTTACAAGTGATATTCGTTTAAATAATAAAAGGTGAAGACAAAAGACAGATTCGACGAATTGAAGACGCAAACGACCAAAAAGCTCAAAAGTACAAAAGACAATCAAAGAGGTTCCAATTATTGATAAGAAACGTCTCGAAATTACAAAAGTACAAGATTCAAAACGCAAAGTACAAGATATTAAATTGTACGCGAGGACGTTCGAAAATCCGGAACCGGGACCAGAGTCAACTCTTAACGCTCGACGCAACGGACTAAAAATTACAAGTTAACTATGTATATAAATATAATATAATATATAATTAATTATATTAATTATATATATATTATATTTATATATAAAAAACCGTCGGCAGAGAAAACTCCAAGGACTGAGCTGTAAATACTATCTCCGCAACTCGCGGAGTTTGAAGGGGTTTTTGCCGCGAGTCGCGGAGCCCCAAAAATCAACTCTGGCTATAAAGCCAACCGAATTCTGATCAAAATTATCATCTTTTTTCTCCTCATTCATACGATATATATATAAATATAATTTATATTTTAATTTTAATTTTAATTTTAATTCTAATAATAAGGGTATGTTAGCGAATGTTGTAAGGGTGTAAGTCGAAATTCTGTCCGTGTAACGCTACGCTATTTTTAAATCATTGTAAGTTATGTTCAACCTTTTTACATTAATGTCTCGTAGCTAAGTTATTATTATGCTTATTTAAAACGAAGTAATCATGATGTTGGGCTAATTACTAAAATTGGGTAATTGGGCTTTGTACCATAATTGGGGTTTGGACAAAAGAACGACACTTGTGGAAATTAGACTATGGGCTATTAATGGGCTTTATATTTGTTTAACTAAATGAAAGTTTGTTAATGTTAATATAAAGATTTACAATTGGGCGTCCCTATAAATTACCATATACACTCGATCGGACACGATGGGAGGGGTATTTATATGTACGAATAATCGTTCATTTAACCGGACACGGGAATGGATTAATAGCCACTAGAATAATTAAAACAGGGGTGAAATTACATTCAAGGGTAATTGGTGTAATTGTTAACAAAGTAGTAAAACCTTGGTTTACACGCAGTCGATAACCTGGTGTATTCATTAAACAAAGTATTAAAACCTTGTTACAATTCGAATCCCCAATTAGTTGGAATATTTAACTTCGGGTATAATAATAATTTGACAAGGACACTCGCACTTTATATTTATGACTGATGGACTGTTATGGACAAAAACCAGACGGACATATTAAATAATCCAGGACAAAGGACAATTAACCCATGGGCATAAAACTAAAATCAACACGTCAAACATCATGATTACGGAAGTTTAAATAAGCATAATTCTTTTATTTCATATTTAATTTCCTTTATTTTATATTTAATTGCACTTCTAATTATCGCACTTTTATTTATTGTTATTTAATCGCACTTTTAATTATCGTACTTTTTAATTATCGCAATTTTATTTTATCGCATTTTTATTATTCGCAATTTCATTATCGTTATTTACTTTACGCTTTAATTTAAGTCTTGTATTTATTTTATATTTTACATTAGGTTTTAACTGCGACTAAAATCTTAAAATCGACAAACCGGTCATTAAACGGTAAAAACCCCCCTTTATAATAATAATATTACTTATATATATATTTGTATTTTTATAAAAGTAAACTAATATAGCGTTAAGCTTTGTTTAAAGATTTCCCTGTGGAACGAACCGGACTTACTAAAAACTACACTACTGTACGATTAGGTACACTGCCTATAAGTGTTGTAGCAAAGTTTAAGTATATCCATTCTATAAATAAATAAATATCTTGTGTAAAATTGTATCGTATTTAATAGTATTTTCTGCTAAAATTTAATAGTATTTTATACCCCTTAGCTTTAACATCAATATAGTAATATATATAGTATATATATATATATATATATATATATATATATATATATATATATATATATGTATATATATATATATATATATATATATATATATATATATATATATATATATATATATATAGTAATGTAGGGAACAACTTGGAGAATATATAATAAACGCTTATAGAATGTATTTTCATATAATGAAAGAAGTAAGGTATATATTTGATATCACCGGGCCGTCTTGTCAATTTTATGGGTGTTGTTCGAAAAATAAAAGTAATCATTTTTATTTACATGTAACTGTAATTTTTAAATCATTATCTATAAATTGATGGAATCGTTGCCGAGTATTGGATTATAAAATATTCGACATTCATTGTGTATTTTTTTAATTTAACTTTTTATAGTATTAATTAACAAGTGGTCTTATGTATGTAAAATGAGCCTATCCTTTTTAAATATAATAACAAAGTGTTAAATAGATCATTTGAAGTAATCACCACTAATCTTAGTCATCCATTCAATTCTCCATCTATGATCTTGACCATTGATTGTTTCCTAAACTTGATTATGATCTCATAATTTTGGCCTTGAATTAGTTGATTACAAAAATACCCTTTGAATACAAAAAATGGCTGCCTCTTTTTCAAATTTTAGGAGTTTCGATAAATTTGTCACATTCTACATTATTACTTTTCATTTTCAGTTTCAAAATTCGAATTACTTTTCATTTGTAACATTTTATAAACTTTTAACAGATGCTATAATAATTATTTTTCAAATTTGTCACATTTTATAAACTTTTAACAGATGCTATAATAATTACTTTCCATTTTCATCTTCAAAATTAGAATTTGCACCTAATAAAACGTAATTGATAAGAATGCAATTGATGATTTTAGTTGTTAAAGTTCTAATTACACACATATCACATAATTATGATATATTTTGAAATCAATCATCCTAAAATAAACTGTTGTAATGTACCTCTTTCATACTATTTAAACTGATTGACCATATTACAGTTTCTGATTCAAAATGGAAAGAAATAATATTTCATAAGGATACCCAAAATCGTTTAATAACCCTTAACGGAGCACATATCCGAAATGATGTGGTCAACCAATTTGAAATTCAATTTGCCTACTAATCTATAGATAAATCAAGATATAGTTTCTTAAATTTCAAATTTCCAACCCAAAACACGTTATTGGATATACTCAACATTGAATATGGTTCCTATTATTTAGCTAATTACACGCATATCATTTATTTGAATCATAAACTCAAATTAATCATCCTAAAATAAATTGTGTTGCCGTTAAACTTTCACACTATTTAAATGGAATAATATTGTTCACTTTCATCATTCACGGTCATTTTCTATGTAATGACCCGCTATTTTCTGTTTACTTTCCGTTTAATTATTTTAAAATCTGTTATTTAATTATAACATCTATCGTTTACTCTACGTATTTAAGGTAATTCGATTGGTTAATAAAACGTATTTTCGGGATATAGTGTAGGTTCTAACACTATGATGCAGAGGTACTATTCAGTTAAGTCTTGATAATTGGGTGCTCGTGATACAAACAACAACTTTTAGAATGTAAATGATTTGGATAATCACTTTATACTAAATCTTGTGGTTCAATACAGTATACTTACTAAACCTATGATTTCACCAACGTTTCATTGATAGATTTTCTATGTTTTTCTCAGGTCCTTGAATGCTAAGTGATACATGCTTCCGCACTCTACTTTTTGATACTTTCTTGGATGTCGAGTATACATGCATACATGGAGCGTCTTTTGACTTACTTTAAATTGTGTCGCATAGGTTTCATTTGTAATTTAAACGTTGTAATGTAATTAGTCGTTGAACTACTTTTGTAAACCTTGAAACATCCTTACATTTGAAATGAATGCGACATATTTTGGTCAAACATTGTTTTAAAGACTTATGACCACGTAACGGGACCTAAGTAGACGGCGTCGTCAATGACGATTTTTTCGGGTTGCTACAGATGGTATCAGAGCGTTGGTTGTAGGGATTTAGAGTTCATTAGTGTCAACCCCGAGTCATAGGGTACATTAGTGAGTCTAGACTACAATCGGCATATAGACTTGTAGTAGGACTTGTTTGACTACTTGTGCATTTATACTTGAACTCTTCTATTCGTATCTAACTCCTATTTCATCTTAATCTCACGTTGTTTAATTTGATTGACACGCCATCTTGACCTTATGAGGTAATGTCGAATGCACATATGAATTAGGGTAATATAATTGTCGGGATTATATTACGGTGACTCATATGGACGTTCCGACATTATAACATAAAGAATTTAGGGCGGGTCAAGGAAAATTTTCTCTCTATCTTTATTTTCATATCACGATTAGTATTATTGAGAATACTAATCAACGATATTCTTGTATCTTGAAGGAACAATGCCTCCACACCGACGTCCACGCAATGAAAATCCCGAACAAGCTCTTCAACGAATGATAGCCACCGTCGTAGATGCGGCCATGGCCGGTCACTCCTCCAACAATAACAACAATAACAACAACCACAACAACAACCACCATAGAGTCGGTAATTTAAACGAGGGATGCTCCTACAAAGCTTTCATGGGGTTCAAACCTCACACTTTCTTTGAGACCAGAGGACCGGTTGCCCTCACTAGATGGTTTGAGCAAACGGAAGTCGTTTTTAGCATAAGCGGTTGTCGGGACCAAGACAAGGTCAAATATTCCACCCACACTTTTTCCGGTATCGCTCTCATATGGTGGAATACGTATGTACAATCGATGGGTACAGATGAAGCCCACGCTCTCTCTTGGGCCGAATTAAAAGAAAAGATGATCACCGAATACTTCCCGCGCGAAGAGACCCGAAGGCTCGAAAACGAGCTAAGAAGTTTAAAAGCGGTCGGAAATGACCTCAAATCTTATAATCAACGGTTTTCCGAGCTCGCCTTGATGTGTCCGGCCCTCGTGAATCCCGAGTCCCTAAGAGTTGAACTTTACATGGATGGCATTCCTAAGTGTATTAAACACGGGGTAATGGCATCCAAACCCGCTAACCTATAAGAGGCTTTAAAGATGGCCCGTCAATTGATTGAAACGGTGGATGAAATCGTAGTACGAGCACCTAAGGCCGAGGATAAGTCGGGTGGAAATAAAAGAAAATGGGAAGCCACTCCATCAAGCAACTACAACAACAACTTCACTAAAAAGCCTTTCACTTCCGACGGCAAGAAAGGTTATGCCGGAAATTTGCCATATTGCAACAAGTGCCACAAACATCATTTGGGTGAATGTGGAAGGCCATTTTGCATCAAGTGTCAAAGAAGTGGTCATGTGGCCCACGATTGTAGAAATACCGCTCCCGTCGCTCAAAAGGGGCCCAATGCACCAAAACCGGGTGTTTGTTATGAATGTGGCCAACCGGGTCATTATAAGAATGCATGCCCAAAGAAGAAAGCTAACCCCAATGCACGCGAGCCTTCAACATTAATACCGAGGAAGCCCGAGATGACAATGAACTAGTCACGGGTACGTTTCTTCTCAACAATTCTTATGTCTCTTGTTTATTCAATTCGGGTGTCGATAAGAGTTTTGTATCCAAGACTTTGACTCATTCTTTTTGCACTCCACCACACCCACTAGATACTACTTATACCATTGAAGTGTCCAACGGGAAACTACTGAGTGCCGACAAATTTTATCGGGGGTGTACGTTAAACTTAATGGGTAAAGAGTTTGAAATTGACTTGATACCTATAGAACTAGGGAGCTTCGACGTAATAATTGGTATGGATTGGTTAGCCAAAATGAAATCTCACATCCTTTGTGATCTTAAAGAAATTCAAATTCCTATCAAGAATGATGAACCCTTGATTGTCTATGGCGATAAGAGTTGCACCGGACTCAATCTCGTCTCGTGCCTAAAAGTTGAAAAATATCTCCGTAAAGGTTGTTTCGCGATTCTAGCCCATGTTAAGAAAGTCGAGATCGATAAGAAGCATATCGATGATGTGCCAATTGTTAGTGACTTTTTCGATGTTTTTTCCGACGAATTGCCGGGTCTTCCACCTCATCGACCGGTTGAATTCCATGTCGACCTTATTCCGGGAGCCACACCCGTAGCACGTGCACCGTATAGACTTGATCCATCCGAGATGCAAGAATTACAAAGTCAAATTCAAGAACTACTTGACCGTGGTTTTATCCAACCTAGCCATTCACCATGGGGTGCTCCGATTTTATTCGTTAAAAAGAAAGATGGATCCCTACGAATGTGCATCGATTATCGTGAACTAAATAAATTGACGGTTAAGAATCGATATCCTCTTCCACGTATCGACGACCTCTTTGATCAACTACAAGGATCTTGTGTATATTCAAAAATCGATCTCCGCTCGGGTTATCACCAACTAAGGGTTAAGGGTGAAGATGTCTCCAAAACCGCTTTTTGGACTCGTTATGGTAGTTATGAGTTTCTTGTAATGCCATTCGGGTTAACTAATGCATCGGCGATGTTCATGGACCTCATGAACCGCGTGTGCAAGCCGTACCTCGACAAATTCGTTATTGTATTCATCGATGATATCCTGGTCTATTCTAAAAGTGAAGAAGAACACGAACAACACCTCCGACTCGTGCTTAAACTCTTCAGAAAAGAACGACTCTATGCCAAATTCTCCAAGTGTGAATTTTGGTTGAAGGAAGTTCAATTTCTTGGTCATGTTGTAAGCGATCAAGGTATTAAAGTCGATCCCGCAAAAATCGAAGCCATTAGCAAATGGGAAACCCCTACCATTCCTACTCACATTCGACAATTCTTAGGCCTCGCCGGGTATTATCGTAGGTTCATCGAAAATTTCTCTTTGGTTGCACGTCCTCTAACCGCGTTAACTCACAAGGGAAGGAAATTCATTTGTTCAACCGAGCAAGAATCTGCGTTTCAAATCTTGAAGAAAAAGTTAACCACCGCCCCTATCTTGTCACTTTCCGAAGGCAATGATGATTTTGTTGTATATTGCGATGCCTCGAAACATGGTTTTGGATGCGTATTGATGCAACGAAAGAAGGTTATTGCATACACCTCCCGACAATTGAAAATCCATGAACGAGACTACACGACACATGATCTCAAACTCGGAGTCGTTGTCTTTGCACTCAAAATGTGGAGACACTAACTTTATGGAACCAAAAGTACCATCTTCACCGATCACAAAAGCCTCCAACACATCTTCGATCAAAAGCAACTAAATATGAGACAATGACGATGGATTGAAACTTTGAATGATTACGATTGTGAGCTTCGTTATCACTCTGGGAAGGCAAATGTAGTAGCCGATGCCTTAAGTCGAAAGGAAAGAATTGTGCCACTTCGTGTCCGAGCTTTAAACATCACTATCCACACAAATCTCAATAATCAAATTCGTGTAGCCCAAGATGAGGCTCTCAAGGATGAAAACATTTCTCTCGAACGCTTGAACGTCCTCGCCTCACGATTCGAAGTTAAGGAGACCGGACTCCGATATTTAGCCGGAAGAATTTGGGTGCCTAGCTATGGGGACTTACGAAGCCATATTCTAGACGAAGCCCATAAGTCAAGGTATTCGATTCACCCCGGTGCCGGCAAGATGTACCACGATCTTAAAGAACAATATTGGTGGCCGAAGATTAAAAGGGACGTCGCTACTTATGTTGGAAAGTGCCTAACTTGCTCCAAAGTCAAAGTCGGACATCAAAGACCATTCGGATTACTTCAACAACCCGAAATCCCACAATGGAAGTGGGAAAGAATAACGATGGATTTTATCACGAAACTACCCAAGACTATTAATAGGCGGTTATGACACCATTTGGGTTATTGTTGACCGTCTCACCAAATCCGCCCACTTCCTAGCTATGAAGGAAACCAACAAAATGGAAAAACTGGCACAACTTTACATTAAAGAGATCGTATCCCGTCATGGTGTACCCTTATCGATTATTTCTGATCGAGATGGACGTTTTGTTTCTAGGTTTTGGCATACCTTACAAGAAGCGTTGGGAACACGATTAGACATTAGCACCGCGTATCATCCACAAACCGATGGACATAGCGAACGCATGATTCAAACTTTGGAAAATATGTTACGCGCTTGCGTTATCAATTTCAGAAAAGCTTGGGAAAAGCACTTGCCTCTCACCGAATTCTCCTACAACAATAGTGAAATGTCCCGTTCTTATTGATTAAAAACGTTCCATATTAATTGATTTCGTTGCGAGGTTTTGACCTCTATATGAGACGTTTTTCAAAGACTGCATTTATTTTTAAAACAAACCATAACCTTTATTTCATAAATAAAGGTTTAAAAAGCTTTACGTAGATTATCAAATAATGATAATCTAAAATATCCTATTTACACACGACCATTACATAATGGTTTACAATACAAATATGTTACAACAAAATAAGTTTCTTGAATGCAGTTTTTACACAATATCATACAAGCATGGACTCCAAATCTCGTCCTTATTTAAGTATGTGACAGCGGAAGCTCTTAATAATCACCTGAGAATAAACATGCTTAAAATGTCAACAAAAATGTTGGTGAGTTATAGGTTTAACCTATATATATCAAATCATAATAATAGACCACAAGATTTCATATTTCAATACACATCCCATACATAGAGATAAAAATCATTCATATGGTGAACACCTGGTAACCGACAATAACAAGATGCATATATAAGAATATCCCCATCATTCCGGGACACCCTTCAGATATGATATAAATTTCGAAGTACTAAAGCATCCGGTACTTTGGATGGGGTTTGTTAGGCCCAATAGATCTATCTTTAGGATTCGCGTCAATTAGGGTGTCTGTTCCCTAATTCTTAGATTACCAGACTTAATAAAAAGGGACATATTCGATTTTGATAATTCAACCATAGAATGTAGTTTCACGTACTTGTGTCTATTTTGTAAATCATTTATAAAACCTGCATGTATTCTCATCCCAAAAATATTAGATTTTAAAAGTGGGACTATAACTCACTTTCACAGATTTTTACTTCGTCGGGAAGTAAGACTTGGCCACTGTTGATTCACGAACCTATAACAATATATACAAATATATTAAAGTATGTTCAAAATATATTTACAACACTTTTAATATATTTTGATGTTTTAAGTTTATTAAGTCAGCTGTCCTCGTTAGTAACCTATAACTAGTTGTCCACAGTTAGATGTACAGAAATAAATCGATAAATATTATCTTGAATCAATCCACGACCCAGTGTATACGTATCTCAGTATTGATCACAACTCAAACTATATATATTTTGGAATCAACCTCAACCCTGTATAGCTAACTCCAACATTCACATATAGAGTGTCTATGGTTGTTCCGAAATATATATAGATGTGTCGACATGATAGGTCGAAACATTGTATACGTGTCTATGGTATCTCAAGATTACATAATATACAATACAAGTTGATTAAGTTATGGTTGGAATAGATTTGTTACCAATTTTCACGTAGCTAAAATGAGAAAAATTATCCAATCTTGTTTTACCCATAACTTCTTCATTTTAAATCCGTTTTGAGTGAATCAAATTGCTATGGTTTCATATTGAACTCTATTTTATGAATCTAAACAGAAAAAGTATAGGTTTATAGTCGGAAAAATAAGTTACAAGTCGTTTTTGTAAAGGTAGTCATTTCAGTCGAAAGAACGACGTCTAGATGACCATTTTAGAAAACATACTTCCACTTTGAGTTTAACCATAATTTTTGGATATAGTTTCATGTTCATAATAAAAATAATTTTCTCAGAATAACAACTTTTAAATCAAAGTTTATCATAGTTTTTAATTAACTAACCCAAAACAGCCCGCGGTGTTACTACGACGGCGTAAATCCGGTTTTACGGTGTTTCTCGTGTTTTCAGGTTTTAAATCATTAAGTTAGCATATCATATAGATATAGAACATGTGTTTAGTTGATTTTAAAAGTCAATTTAGAAGGATTAACTTTTGTTTGCGAACAAGTTTAGAATTAACTAAACTATGTTCTAGTGATTACAAGTTTAAACCTTCGAATAAGATAGCTTTATATGTATGAATCGAATGATGTTATGAACATCATTACTACCTTAATTTCCTTGGATAAACCTACTGGAAAAGAGAAAAATGGATCTAGCTTCAATGGATCCTTAGATGGCTCGAAGTTCTTGAAGCAGAATCATGACACGAAAACAAGTTCAAGTAAGATCATCACTTGAAATAAGATTGTTATAGTTATAGAAATTGAACCAAAGTTTGAATATGATTATTACCTTGTATTAGAATGATAACCTACCGTAAGAAACAAAGATTTCTTGAGGTTGGATGATCACCTTACAAGATTGGAAGTGAGCTAGCAAACTTGAAAGTATTCTTGATTTTATGAAACTAGAACTTTTGGAATTTATGAAGAACACTTAGAACTTGAAGATAGAACTTGAGAGAGATCAATTAGATGAATAAAATTGAAGAATGAAAGTGTTTGTAGGTGTTTTTGGTCGTTGGTGTATGGATTAGATATAAAGGATATGTAATTTTGTTTTCATGTAAATAAGTCATGAATGATTACTCATATTTTTGTAATTTTATGAGATATTTCATGCTAGTTGCCAAATGATGGTTCCCACATGTGTTAGGTGACTCACATGGGCTGCTAAGAGCTGATCATTGGAGTGTATATACCAATAGTACATACATCTAAAAGCTGTGTATTGTACGAGTACGAATACGGGTGCATACGAGTAGAATTGTTGATGAAACTGAACGAGGATGTAATTGTAAGCATTTTTGTTAAGTAGAAGTATTTTGATAAGTGTATTGAAGTCTTTCAAAAGTGTATAAATACATATTAAAACACTACATGTATATACATTTTAACTGAGTCGTTAAGTCATCGTTAGTCGTTACATGTAAGTGTTGTTTTGAAACCTTTAGGTTAACGATCTTGTTAAATGTTGTTAACCCAATGTTTATAATATCAAATGAGATTTTAAATTATTATATTATCATGATATTATCATGTATGAATATCTCTTAATATGATATATATCCATTAAATGTCTTTACAACGATAATCGTTACATATATGTCTCGTTTAAAAATCATTAAGTTAGTAGTCTTGTTTTTACATATGTAGTTCATTGTTAATATACTTTATGATATGTTTTCTTATCATAGTATCATGTTAACTATATATATATCCATATATATGTCATCATATAGTTTTTACAAGTTTTAACGTTCGTGAATCACCGATCAACTTGGGTGGTCAATTGTCTATATGAAACATATTTCAATTAATCAAGTCTTAACAAGTTTGATTGCTTAACATGTTGGAAACATTTAATCATGTAAATATCAATCTCAATCAGTACCTACCCGTTAAATAAATTTCGTCCCGAAATTTTAAGCTGTTGAAGGTGTTGACGAATCTTCTGGAAATAGATGCGGGTATTTCTTCTTCATCTGATCTTCACGCTCCCAGGTGAACTCGGGTATTCCATCGAACCTTAACAATTGGTATCTTGTTTTGCTTAAGTCTTTTAACCTCACGATCCATTATTTCGACGGGTTCTTCGATGAATTGAAGTTTTTCGTTGATTTGGATTTCATCTAACGGAATAGTGAGATCTTCTTTAGCAAAACATTTCTTCAAATTCGAGACGTGGAAAGTGTTATGTACAGCCGCGAGTTGTTGAGGTAACTCTAGTCGGTAAGCTACTGGTCCGACACGATCAATAATCTTGAATGGTCCAATATACCTTGGATTTAATTTCCCTCGTTTACCAAATCGAACAACGCCTTTCCAAGGTGCAACTTTAAGCATGACCATCTCTCCAATTTCAAATTCTATATCTTTTCTTTTAATGTCAGCGTAGCTCTTTTGTCGACTTTGGGCGGTTTTCAACCTTTGTTGAATTTGGATGATCTTCTCGGTAGTTTCTTGTATAATCTCCGGACCCGTAATCTGTCTATCCCCCACTTCACTCCAAAAAATCGGAGACCTGCACTTTCTACCATAAAGTGCTTCAAACGGCGCCATCTCAATGCTTGAATGGTAGCTGTTGTTGTAGGAAAATTCTGCTAACGGTAGATGTCGATCCCAACTGTTTCCGAAATCAATAACACATGCTCGTAGCATGTCTTCAAGCGTTTGTATCGTCCTTTCGCTCTGCCCATCAGTTTGTGGATGATAGGCAGTACTTATGTCTAGACGAGTTCCTAATGCTTGCTGTAATGTCTGCCAGAATCTTGAAATAAATCTGCCATCCCTATCAGAGATAATAGAGATTGGTATTCCATGTCTGGAGACGACTTCCTTCAAATACAGTCGTGCTAACTTCTCCATCTTGTCATCTTCTCTTATTGGCAGGAAGTGTCCTGATTTGGTGAGACGATCAACTATTACCCAAATAGTATCAAAACCACTTGCAGTCCTTGGCAATTTAGTGATGAAATCCATGGTAATGTTTTCCCATTTCCATTCCGGGATTTCGGGTTGTTGAAGTAGACCTGATGGTTTCTGATGCTCAGCTTTGACCTTAGAACACGTCAAACATTCTCCTACGTATTTAGCAACATCGGCTTTCATACCCGGCCACCAAAAATGTTTCTTGAGATCCTTGTACATCTTCCCCGTTCCAGGATGTATTGAGTATCTGGTTTTATGAGCTTCTCTAAGTACCATTTCTCTCATATCTCCAAATTTTGGTACCCAAATCCTTTCAGCCCTATACCGGGTTCCGTCTTCCCGAATATTAAGATGCTTCTCCGATCCTTTGGGTATTTCATCCTTTAAATTTCCCTCTTTTAAAACTCCTTGTTGCGCCTCCTTTATTTGAGTAGTAATGTTATTATGAATCATTATATTCATAGATTTTACTCGAATGGGTTCTCTGTCCTTCCTGCTCAAGGCATCGGCTACCACATTTGCCTTCCCCGGGTGGTAACGAATCTCAAAGTCGTAATCATTCAATAATTCAATCCACCTACGCTGCCTCATATTCAGTTGTTTCTGATTAAATATGTGTTGAAGACTTTTGTGGTCGGTATATATAATACTTTTGACCCCATATAAGTAGTGTCTCCAAGTCTTTAATGCAAAAAGAACCGCGCCTAATTCCAAATCATGCGTCGTATAATTTTGTTCGTGAATCTTCAATTGTCTAGACGCATAAGCAATCACCTTCGTTCGTTGCATTAATACACAACCGAGACCTTGATTTGATGCATCACAATAAATCACAAAATCATCATTCCCTTCAGGCAATGACAATATAGGTGCCGTAGTTAGCTTTTTCTTTAATAACTGAAACGCTTTCTCTTGTTCATCATTCCATTCAAATTTCTTCCCTTTATGCGTTAATGCAGTCAAGGGTTTTGCTATTCTGGAAAAGTCTTGGATGAACCTTCTGTAGTAACCAGCTAGTCCTAAAAACTGGCGTATGTGTTTCGGAGTTTTCGGGGTTTCCCACTTTTCAACAGTTTCTATCTTTGCCGGATCCACCTTAATACCTTCTTTGTTCACTATGTGACCGAGGAATTGAACTTCTTCCAACCAAAATGCACACTTTGAAAACTTAGCGTACAATTCTTCCTTCCTCAATACTTCTAACACCTTTCTCAAATGTTCACCGTGTTCTTGGTCATTCTTTGAGTAAATAAGTATGTCATCAATGAAAACAATGACAAACTTGTCAAGGTATGGTCCACACACTCGGTTCATAAGGTCCATGAACACAGCTGGTGCATTAGTTAAACCAAACGGCATGACCATAAACTCGTAATGACCGTAACGTGTTCTGAAAGCAGTCTTTGGAATATCATCTTCTTTCACCCGCATTTGATGATACCCGGAACGTAAGTCAATCTTTGAATAAACAGACGAGCCTTGTAGTTGATCAAATAAGTCGTCGATTCTCGGTAGTGGGTAGCGGTTCTTGATGGTAAGTTTGTTCAACTCTCGGTAGTCGATACACAACCTGAATGTACCATCTTTCTTCTTGACAAACAAAACAGGAGCTCCCCACGGTGATGTGCTTGGTCGAATGAAACCACGCTCTAAAAGTTCTTGTAATTGGCTTTGCAGTTCTTTCATCTCGCTGGGTACGAGTCTGTAAGGAGCACGAGCTATTGGTGCAGCTCCTGGTACAAGATCTATTTGAAATTCAACGGATCGATGTGGGGGTAATCCCGGTAATTCTTTCGGAAATACATCGGGAAATTCTTTTGCGATGGGAACATCATTGATGCTCTTTTCTTCAGTTTGTACTTTCTCGACGTGTGCTAGAACAGCATAGCAACCTTTTCTTATTAGTTTTTGTGCCTTCAAATTACTAATAAGATGTAGCTTCGTGTTGCCCTTTTCTTCGTACACCATTAAGGGTTTTCCTTTTTCTCGTATAATGCGAATTGCATTTTTGTAACAAACGATCTCCGCTTTCACTTCTTTCAACCAGTCCATACCGATTATCACATCAAAACTCCCTAACTCTACTGGTATCAAATCAATCTTAAATGTTTCGCTAACCAGTTTAATTTCTCGATTCCGACATATATTATCTGCTGAAATTAATTTACCATTTGCTAATTCGAGTAAAAATTTACTATCCAAAGGCGTCAATGGACAACTTAATTTAGCACAAAAATCTCTACTCATATAGCTTCTATCCGCACCCGAATCAAATAAAACGTAAGCAGATTTATTGTCAATAAGAAACGTACCCGTAACAAGCTCCGGGTCTTCCTGTGCCTCTACCGCATTAGTATTGAAAACTCTTCCACGGCCTTGTCCATTCGTGTTCTCCTGGTTCGGGCAATTTCTAATAATGTGGCCTGGTTTTCCACATTTATAACAAACTACATTGGCATAACTTGCTCCGACACTACTTGCTCCGCCATTACTCGTTCCGACACCATTTGTTCCTTTCGTTCTATTAACCCCTGGTCCGTAGACCTCACACTTCGCCGCGCTATGACCATTTCTTTACACTTGTTGCAAAATTTGGTGCAGAACCCCGAGTGATTCTTTTCACACCTTTGGCATAGCTGCTTCTGATTGTTGTTGTTGTTGTTGCGGTTATTATTGTTGTTGGGATGATTGTTGTAGTTGTTGTTGTTGTTGTTGTTGTTGTTGTTGTTGTTGTTGGGCCGTTTGTTGTAGTTGCGATTGATGTTGCGATTGTTGGGATAATTGTTGCGATTATTGTTGTAATTGCTGTTGTTGTTGTATTGGTGATTCTTATCACCGTTTTCCTCCCACTTTCTTTTGACTTGCTTCACATTGGCCTCTTCAGCAGTCTGTTCTTTAATTCTTTCTTCAATCTGGTTCACTAGTTTGTGAGCCATTCTACATGCCTGTTGTATGGAGGTGGGCTCGTGTGAACTTATATCTTCTTGGATTCTTTCCGGTAATCCTTTCACAAACGCGTCGATCTTCTCTTCCTCATCTTCGAATGCTCCCGGACACAATAGGCACAATTCTGTGAATCGTCTTTCGTACGTGGTAATATCAAATCCTTGGGTTCGTAACCCTCTAAGTTCTGTCTTGAGCTTATTGACCTCGGTTCTGGGACGGTACTTCTCGTTCATCAAGTGCTTGAATGCTGACCACGGTAGTGCGTACGCATCATCTTGTCCCACTTGCTCTAGATAGGTATTCCACCATGTTAACGCAGAACCTGTGAAGGTATGCGTAGCGTACTTCACTTTGTCCTCTTCAGTACACTTACTTATGGCAAACACCGATTCAACCTTCTCGGTCCACCGTTTCAATCCGATCGGTCCTTCGGTTCCATCAAATTCCAAAGGTTTGCAGGCAGTGAATTCTTTGTAGGTGCATCCTACACGATTTCCTGTACTGCTAGATCCAAGGTTATTGTTGGTATGTAGCGCAGCCTGTACTGCGGCTATGTTTGAAGCTAGAAAAGTACGGAATTCCTCTTCATTCATATTCACGGTGTGTCGAGTAGTCGGTGCCATTTCCTTCAAAATAGTTAAATGGAACAAGTTAATCATACAGAATATTAAGAGTAGTTAATAGTATTTCGTAGCATAATATGAACTCATTTATAAAAGCTTTTTCTTCATATTAGCGTTTTATAAGTTTAAATTCGGGTAGTACCTACCCGTTAAGTTCATACTTAGTAGCTAATATACAATTCAACTACTACAATTCTATATGAAAAACTGATTATAATAATATTTCGCGTTCAAACTTTTATACAATATTTTACAAACTTACAATACCGCTTATTTTACATAAAGCATGAAATATAGCACACAATAACTTTGATACAAGATAGTTGTGAAGACAATTCTAGCTAGTACACAAGTCGTTCAGCAAAGGCAATAAAGACACGTAATTCATACGTCCATAAACAAGTCATGCATTCTGGTTTTACTAGGACTACTTCCCATCCTTGGTCTTGTGCAACATAACCGTTATGGCCATTGATAAGACAGCGTGTTGTAACGTCATCAAAGGGACGAGGGTTACGTAATTTCCAACAGTCCCGTAATAATCTAAAAACCTCATTTCTTACCCCAATTACCGACTCCGTTACTTGTGGAAATGTTTTGTTTAATAGTTGTAGCCCGATGTTCTTGTTCTCACTTTGGTGAGAAGCGAACATTACTAATCCGTAAGCATAACATGCTTCTTTATGTTGCATGTTAGCCGCTTTTTCTAAATCACGAAGTCCAATATTCGGATATATTGAGTCAAAAATAATTTCTTAACCCGTTGCGTAAAATAGCATTTGGGTTCCCCGCAATATATGCGTCAAAGTAAACACATCGTAACTTATGGGTTTCCCAATGTGATATCCCCCATCTTTCAAACGAAAGTCTCTTATAAACCAAGACATTTTTGGAACGTTCTTCGAATGTCTTACAAACTGATCTCGCCTTAAATAGTTGTGCCGAAGAATTCTGGCCGACTCTAGACAAGATTTCATCAATCATGTCTCCGGGTAGGTCTCTTAAAATATTGGGTTGTCTATCCATTTTGTGTTTTTAAACTGTAAAATAGACAAGAGTTAGATTCATAAAAAAATACTTATTAATACAAGCAATTTTTACATATATCATAAAGCATAAGAACACTATATTACATATATTACACCACACGAATACAACTATCTTATTCCGACTCGCTCGTTTCTTCTTGTTTGGTTTTGGTTCGTTTTGCCAAGTTTCTAGGGATATATGATGTTCCCCTAATACGAGCCGTCGTTGTCCACATTGGTTTAGAAAAACCTGGTGGTTTAGAGGTTCCCGGGTCATTGTTACAACTTAAGGACTTCGGGGGTTGACGATACATATAAAGTTCATCGGGGTTGGAATTAGATTTCTCTATTTTTATGCCCTTTCCCTTATTATTTTCTTTTGCCTTTTTAAATTCAGTTGGGGTAATTTCTATAACATCATCGGAATTCTCGTCGGAATCCGATTCATCGGAGAATTGGTAATCCTCCCAATATTTTGCTTCCTTGGCGGAAACACCATTGACCATAATTAACTTTGGTCGGTTGGTTGAGGATTTTCTTTTACTTAACCGTTTTATTATTTCCCCCACCGGTTCTATTTCTTCATCCGGTTCCGATTCTTCTTCCGGTTCCGATTCATCTTCCGGTTCCGACTCTTCTTCCGGTTCCTCTTCGGGAACTTGTGAATCAGTCCACAAATCATTCCAATTTACATTTGACTCTTCATTATTATTAGGTGAGTCAATGGGACTTGTTCTAGAGGTAGACATCTATCACATAATATCAAACACGTTAAGAGATTAATATATCACATAATATTCATATGTTAAAAATATATAGTTTCCAACAAAAATGTTAAGCAATCATTTTTAAAGAAAACACGGTCGAAGTCCAGACTCACTAATGCATCCTAACAAACTCGATAAGACACACTAATGCAAATTTTCTGGTTCTCTAAGACCAACGCTCGGATACCAACTGAAATGTCCCGTTCTTATTGATTAAAAACGTTCCATATTAATTGATTTCGTTGCGAGGTTTTGACCTCTATATGAGACGTTTTTCAAAGACTGCATTCATTTTTAAAACAAACCATAACCTTTATTTCATAAATAAAGGTTTAAAAAGCTTTACGTAGATTATCAAATAATGATAATCTAAAATATCCTATTTACACACGACCATTACATAATGGTTTACAATACAAATATGTTACAACAAAATAAGTTTCTTGAATGCAGTTTTTACACAATATCATACAAGCATGGACTCCAAATCTCGTCCTTATTTAAGTATGTGACAGCGGAAGCTCTTAATAATCACCTGAGAATAAACATGCTTAAAATGTCAACAAAAATGTTGGTGAGTTATAGGTTTAACCTATATATATCAAATCATTATAATAGACCACAAGATTTCATATTTCAATACACATCCCATACATAGAGATAAAAATCATTCATATGGTGAACACCTGGTAACCGACAATAACAAGATGCATATTTAAGAATATCCCCATCATTCCGGGACACCCTTCGGATATGATATAAATTTCGAAGTACTAAAGCATCCGGTACTTTGGATGGGGTTTGTTAGGCCCAATAGATCTATCTTTAGGATTCGCGTCAATTAGGGTGTATGTTCCCTAATTCTTAGATTACCAGACTTAATAAAAAGGGACATATTCGATTTCGATAATTCAACCATAGAATGTAGTTTCACGTACTTGTGTCTATTTTGTAAATCATTTATAAAACCTGCATGTATTCTCATCCCAAAAATATTAGATTTTAAAAGTGGGACTATAACTCACTTTCACAGATTTTTACTTCGTCGGGAAGTAAGACTTGGCCACTGTTGATTCACGAACCTATAACAATATATACAAATATATTAAAGTATGTTCAAAATATATTTACAACACTTTTAATATATTTTGATGTTTTAAGTTTATTAAGTCAGCTGTCCTCGTTAGTAACCTATAACTAGTTGTCCACAGTTAGATGTACAGAAATAAATCGATAAATATTATCTTGAATCAATCCACGACCCAGTGTATACGTATCTCAGTATTGATCACAACTCAAACTATATATATTTTGGAATCAACCTCAACCCTGTATAGCTAACTCCAACATTCACATATAGAGTGTCTATGGTTGTTCCGAAATATATATAGATGTGTCGACATGATAGGTCGAAACATTGTATACGTGTCTATGGTATCTCAAGATTACATAATATACAATACAAGTTGATTAAGTTATGGTTGGAATAGATTTGTTACCAATTTTCACGTAGCTAAAATGAGAAAAATTATCCAATCTTGTTTTACCCATAACTTCTTCATTTTAAATCCGTTTTGAGTGAATCAAATTGCTATGGTTTCATATTGAACTCTATTTTATGAATCTAAACAGAAAAAGTATAGGTTTATAGTCGGAAAAATAAGTTACAAGTCGTTTTTGTAAAGGTAGTCATTTCAGTCGAAAGAACGACGTCTAGATGACCATTTTAGAAAACATACTTCCACTTTGAGTTTAACCATAATTTTTGGATATAGTTTCATGTTCATAATAAAAATAATTTTCTCAGAATAACAACTTTTAAATCAAAGTTTATCATAGTTTTTAATTAACTAACCCAAAACAGCCCGCGGTGTTACTACGACGGCGTAAATCCGGTTTTACGGTGTTTTTCGTGTTTTCAGGTTTTAAATCATTAAGTTAGCATATCATATAGATATAGAACATGTGTTTAGTTGATTTTAAAAGTCAAGTTAGAAGGATTAACTTTTGTTTGCGAACAAGTTTAGAATTAACTAAACTATGTTCTAGTGATTACAAGTTTAAACCTTCGAATAAGATAGCTTTATATGTATGAATCGAATGATGTTATGAACATCATTACTACCTTAATTTCCTTGGATAAACCTACTGGAAAAGAGAAAAATGGATCTAGCTTCAATGGATCCTTGGATGGCTCGAAGTTCTTGAAGCAGAATCATGACACGAAAACAAGTTCAAGTAAGATCATCACTTGAAATAAGATTGTTATAGTTATAGAAATTGAACCAAAGTTTGAATATGATTATTACCTTGTATTAGAATGATAACCTACCGTAAGAAACAAAGATTTCTTGAGGTTGGATGATCACCTTACAAGATTGGAAGTGAGCTAGCAAACTTGAAAGTATTCTTGATTTTATGAAACTAGAACTTTTGGAATTTATGAAGAACACTTAGAACTTGAAGATAGAACTTGAGAGAGATCAATTAGATGAATAAAATTGAAGAATGAAAGTGTTTGTAGGTGTTTTTGGTCGTTGGTGTATGGATTAGATATAAAGGATATGTAATTTTGTTTTCATGTAAATAAGTCATGAATGATTACTCATATTTTTGTAATTTTATGAGATATTTCATGCTAGTTGCCAAATGATGGTTCCCACATGTGTTAGGTGACTCACATGGGCTGCTAAGAGCTGATCATTGGAGTGTATATACCAATAGTACATACATCTAAAAGCTGTGTATTGTACGAGTACGAATACGGGTGCATACGAGTAGAATTGTTGATGAAACTGAACGAGGATGTAATTGTAAGCATTTTTGTTAAGTAGAAGTATTTTGATAAGTGTATTGAAGTCTTTCAAAAGTGTATAAATACATATTAAAACACTACATGTATATACATTTTAACTGAGTCGTTAAGTCATCGTTAGTCGTTACATGTAAGTGTTGTTTTGAAACCTTTAGGTTAACGATCTTGTTAAATGTTGTTAACCCAATGTTTATAATATCAAATGAGATTTTAAATTATTATATTATCATGATATTATCATGTATGAATATCTCTTAATATGATATATATCCATTAAATGTCTTTACAACGATAATCGTTACATATATGTCTCGTTTAAAAATCATTAAGTTAGTAGTCTTGTTTTTACATATGTAGTTCATTGTTAATATACTTTATGATATGTTTTCTTATCATAGTATCATGTTAACTATATATATATATCCATATATATGTCATCATATAGTTTTTACAAGTTTTAACGTTCGTGAATCACCGATCAACTTGGGTGGTCAATTGTCTATATGAAACATATTTCAATTAATCAAGTCTTAACAAGTTTGATTGCTTAACATGTTGGAAACATTTAATCATGTAAATATCAATCTCAATTAATATATATAAACATGGAAAAGTTCGGGTCACTACAAATAGTTATAACGTAAGTATTAACGCCGCACCGTTCGAAGCGTTATATGGCCGAAAATGTCGTTCTCCTCTTTGTTGGGCCGAAGTAGACGACAAGTAAATCACCGTACCCGAAATCATTCATGAAATAACCGAGAAGATCATTCAAATCCGAGATAGGCTCAGGACGGCCCGTAGTCGTCAAAAGAGCTATACCGACATTAGACATAAGGATCCTGAGTTCCAAGTGGGTGATCGTGTAATGTTAAAAGTCGCACCTTGAAAAGGTGTAATCCGTTTCGGGAAACGTGGAAAACTAAATCCGCGATACATTGGTCCTTTTGAAATCTTGGAACGTATTGGAACCGTTGCTTACCGATTAGATCTTCCGCCTCAATTGAGCTCCGTTCATCCTACTTTCCATGTATCAAATTTGAAGAAGTGTTTTGCTGAACCCGAACTCGTTATCCCTCTCGAGGAGCTTACTATTGATGACAAACTTCATTTTGTGGAAGAACCGGTTGAAGTTGTGGACCACTCCATCAAAAAGCTAAAACAAAGTAAAATGCCAATTGTCAAAGTTCGTTGGAATGCCAAAAGGGGACCCGAGTTTACTTGGGAAAGACAAGATCAAATGCAAAGAAAGTATCCTCACTTATTCGTAGAGTTGGTAACGCAAGATCCCGAGGAAGAAACAATGACCACTACGTCTACTTAAATTTCGGGACAAAATTTCTTTTAAGGAGTAGGTAATGTAATGACCCGCCTTTTGCCGTTTACTTTCCGTTTAATTATTTTAAAGTTCGTTATTTAATTATAACATCTATCGTTTACTCTACGTATTTAAGGTAATTCGGTTGGTTAATTCACGTACCCGTATTTAAACTTGAGGGACCAATGTTTCCAAGAGACCAAAGATTTGACTACGTCAACTAGTCAATCCCTTTCTCCTCCATTCATTCATCACCTCCTCTTTCTCCTAATACTTCCACTTTATGCTCTCAAACCCTCAAACACAAATTCATCATCTAAATTCGATCTAGCAAGTGTTCTTCAAAACAAATTACATATTTGAAATCCTTGCATCTTCCTCTTCGAATCCATACCTACTTCATCTCGTTTGGGTAACTTTCTAAAAACACTAAATTTCTTGTTCTTGATCTTAAAAACTTAAAAGTGTGTTAATTAGTGTCTATGGCTCAAGTCTAAGATGATTATTTGATTTATTTGCTTGTTCTTGCTATTTTGATGTAACTAGCTTAAACTTGAAGATGACTTGCTTAATCTTGAGATTTGTTTGATTAAATGTTATTAGATGTTAAAAGTGCATGTATTAAATATGTTACTAGCATCACTAGCTACAATTTGGTATGTAAGTTGACTTGGAAAAGCCTCATTAACATGATTAAGGATTTTATGATTGTTAGTTAGGGTTTGGTAGCCTTAAATGTGATTGTTGATGCATTAAAAGCCTTGCAATGTTATTTGTAAGTGTTTAATAGTATTGTATGCGTAATTACCTACGAAACGGCATATTATATGTGTGTATTAAGTTCCCGAATCATCTTATGCAATTTATGAACTTGAAACTTTGAAAACGAACTCTTAATGATCACTTGATGAGGATTCTATTATGGTAAATGATGTTTTTGTTTGATGAAATGTGTTTAGTTATATTCCTCATTAAATTACCTTTCCAACAATATAAGATATTTGTTCTAAATGTTTACAGTTCTCGATTTATGTTTGAAAGAAGTTTGGCCCGTGCATATAACAAGTTGCAGAAAACAGCTGCTGGAAATGACCACTTCGCGATCGCGAAGTCAGAAAGGGAAGGGGGCTCGCGATCGCGAGATATCCCCTGACCAATCCCACTTTTTGATTTTTGCAAATTCGTTCCCGCTTACTCGCAACTCCGTTTAACATGAAATTTTGCCAACATGCTTATATATGACTACGTTTTTATGTGTAATGGTCGGAAACCCGACCCGACCCCATTGACTTTGACTTTCACTTTGACCAAGTTTGACTTTTAGTCAAACTTAACCAAACGCTTATGTAATCGTTCTAACTTGCGTTTATACTTATATCTTGCATGAAACTTGATAATTTGACTCACATGCTATATTAATCGAGTCGTAATGAGCCATATGACTAATTGAATACTTTGAACGACTTCATGCTTTACCGATATTGATACAACCTATTGTTTAGGTCGAGACTAGCTTTCATTCTTGCACACGTTTACTTTGTGAAGTACATTTACATTCGTGCACTCAAGGTGAGATCATAGTCCCACTTTTACTCTTTTATACTTATACTTGGGAAGAGAAAACATAAACGTTTCATTTTACAAAGTGAACACAAGTACGAAAACAAACATTCTACGTACGAGTTAGAACAGAAAACCTCAAGTCCAATTATCATTAGTAACACTTATAGGGTGTAAGCGAGAACTTATGTTGTGTGGCCATACGGGTTTGACAAACCCTCATTCAGATGAATGAAACGTATTTTCGGGATATAGTGTAGGTTCTTACACTATGATGCAGAGGTACTATTCAGTTAAGTCTTGATAATTGGGTGCTCGTGATACAAACAACAACTTTTAGAATGTAAATGATTTGGATAATCACTTTATACTAAATCTTGTGGTTCAATACAGTATACTTACTAAACCTATGATTTCACCAACATTTTCGTTGACAGATTTTCTATGTTTTTCTCAGGTTCTTGAATGCTAAGTGATACATGCTTCCGCACTCTACTTTTTGATACTTGTTTGGATGTCGAGTATACATGCATACATGGAGCGTCTTTTGACTTACTTTAAATTGTGTCGCATAGGTTTCATTTGTACTTTAAACATTGTAATGTAACTAGTCGTTGAACTACTTTTGTAAACCTTGAAACATCCTTACATTTGAAATGAATGCGACATATTTTGGTCAAACATTGTTTTAAAGACTTATGACCACGTAACGGGACCTAAGTAGACGGCGCCGTCAATGACGATTTTGTCGGGTCGCTACATTCTAACATCAATAATCACAATTGTTTAAGCAATGGCTAGTGAAGAAGGAAACACACCACTTAATCAACTGATCAAAGGAAAGGGCGACTATAAGGTTAAGGTGAAGGTTCACATTGTGTGAAAGAAGTTCTTCAAGTCTAATCCATCAAAACCATCATCCCTTGAAATGGTTTTGGTCGACCAGCAGGTATTGAATTTGTCATTGATCTGTATATTTAATTTGATTAGGGTTCTCACAATGATCGATTGCTGTATGGAACTTGTGTTCAAAATATATATACTGGATCATCAAGGAGGTACGCAGATCTTTCATAATTTGGAAGAGTGTATCTTGATCTCAATTTCAAAAAAGATATTCCAAAAAGCCCCATTTATGTCAAAAAAGTATTGTTGCTTAAATCATTTATTGTTGAATTGCACCTGCCATCGATTCAACAATATTTTAATGCTGAATGCTTAATGACAGAAATGTTATAAAATAACTTAATATTAGTTTAAATGTTTAGGAGCAGTTTTAGGTAAAAGCCATGTTGGTCATTGGTTGTTGTGGACACAAGAATATAACGCACCAGATTTGTACAATGGGGATTACAATAAGTTTCGAAGTCAAGGGTTCGTTTTTTGCATATCTTTATCTCTACTATATAGTAAGCTAAAGTGCAAATTTCATATTAAATGGTTTTGTGGGTTTCTTCTGTGCAGGTTAATTTGTCAGGGATTGTTACTTTTCAATAGTTTCAAACATATCGCTAACGTTGTTTCTTTGATAAATGCAAGGATCGTTTACAGTTATGTGTGTTACATGGGCTATGATAAAAGGTTCTATATTTGGAATAGAAGTTGTTTATGATAAAAGATTTTATGGTTAAAGGCTATGATAACAGTTATGTGTGTTATATGTGTTTGTTTTTATGTTACTCATTGTATCATAGAAGAGTATGGCCCCATTATTTTCTCATCTAAAAGTGTAAATTCTGTAAAGTCTTTTACTGATGTTACTGGTCATACTAAGGAAGATGAGTTGGCTAAACTTGAATATTTTCCTCTTACAGTGTTAGCTAATGCCTAATGGTGTAGAAGTGGTTTATCTAAGAGAAGATTTCACTGAAAAGGGAAATAATGTTTATTATAATGGTCTTTATGAACATTTATTGGAATTAGTATGTATTATGATGTTGTTAATGCTAATTTAAGAAGGATGTAGCGAAGTTATGGGATCAAAGATCAATTTATGAATACCTCTGGTTTTTATTTCTTCATGTTTGACAATGAGGATGGTATGAATCATGTTTTAAAAAGTGGTCCATGGTTAGTTGAAAGTATTCCTTTATTTTTAAAAAAGTGGGAACCTGGATTATCTTTTGAAAAGCCTGAGCCTACTGTTGTTCCTTTGTGGATTTCTTTAATTGATCTTCCTTTGGAATTGTGGAATGTTGGTTGTATTAGTCAAATTGTGAGCAGGATTGGTAAACCGTTGGATATGGATAAGTTCATAAGGAAAGGTGTTTAAAACATTCTTGTAGAGCTGGTTATGCTAGAATCTTAGTGGAGGTAGCTGCAGAAAAATTTATTCCTGATGAAGTAAAGACAATGTATCCTTCTTGTGTTGGTGGTCATAATAGAACAATAAGCTTAAAGATGGGTTATCTATGGAAGCCTGACAGATGCTCTATTGTCACGTTTTTAGTCATGTTCATGACAAATGTTCTAGAAGACCTCTGTCTAAAGAAGAATCTAATGGTAAGGTTAAAGTTATGGAAATGAAGGTAAATGTTGATGAAGGATAGCACACCATTGGCAAAGGTAATAATTTTCTCTCCGCTCATGTTTCCTCAACAAAACTTTTCAACTACCTTCTGACCATCGTTTCCTAATCCTATCCCAATTTGTGACGATCGCTCCAAATCCATATGGACGAATACGTCATTCATCGATTTCATTGCGAGGTATTTGACCTTTATATGATACGTTTTGTAAACATTGCATTCTTTTAAAAAGGCACACCATAAATGAATATTTAAATCAAAGTTTTCGACATCTGATGATTTCTACATATAGACAATCACTGTAAATAATAGTTTACAATAATACTTCCGTTGACAATGCAGTTAAAATAAGATACATGGTGATAATTTGGTGAATGCAACGTTTCCTTGAAAAATATGTCATGTAAGACTTCATGCACATAGCTTGTCTAACACATAAGCAAACAGCGGAAGACTTCTAGGAAACCTGAGAATAAACATGCTAACAAGTGTCAACACAAAGGTTGGTGAGTTCATAATCTGTATATAAAGGTGGATCACAAGATTTCAGTTGTTTCATCCAGAAACGTTTAACAAAATATTCTACAAGATTGAGCACCCTAGTAACTAAGCTTTAACGTTATAATAAGTACCCCTGTTTTAACATACATGCAACCAACATGTACAATACACGCAATCTAACGTGTACTAAACTCAAATAGTATACGTCTGTTTTATAGTTCAGTCTAGGGTTTCTATACCTGGAACAGACGGGGATGTCAAGCCCTATGGATCCATATACAACTACTCACGCCCACCAGTTCTTATAACCGGCAGTTACTAGTTACCAAAGCTAAGGGATTTTCGGTTCAAACTCGGTGTAGAATTTAGTATGTACTTGTATCCATTGCGTTTAAAATAAAGTGCATGTATTCTCAGCCCAAAAATATAGATTGCAAAAGCATTTAAAAAGGGAGCAAATGAAACTCACCTTAGCAGTATATAAAGTCATTCACCAAAATGTGATCGAAACTCGGATTACCAAATAATCGTAGATCTCAACCTAGAGAACATATGTTGGTCAATAAATGTCTATCAAGCTAGGTCAGGTCATAGTGTATCACAATCCTAATGCACGATATCGACATACAAAAGTTATCCAAAGTCGTTTCAAAAAGTCAATTTTGACAGTTGTTTAACAAAACGAGACGTACCTTATATAAGGATTCATTTACTCGGTTGGTAATGTTCAAAAATCCAATTTATCAATCTCGTAAACAAGTTGTTTAAATCTTAATTGTAGATTCAAAAGCAATTTCAATTAACGTCAATCATAATTCAGTTGATCGTATCTTTTAATCTGTTCATCGAAATTATTCGATATCTAAATGAAAAGTTATTGATTTTTCGCCAGCTTTCCAAAAACATGTATATCATATACCTTTTACCAGTAATATATGTATTTAATTAGTGTTTCATTATAAACCATTTAACGACGAAATTTAGCATACACGTATGTATAAATATATATACTCGAGCACTAGACATGGATACACAATTAATATATAAAAGATACGATATGAATGCTCACGTATCAATATTGTGATTCAATATTGCAGGAAAGTATGTAGACGTAAGGGAGATAATAAACACTAAGTTTGACTTGCGAATATTACCCATGAACATTACCCATAACCTCCATGGCAATAGCCCATAATTTCCTTAGCTCTAGCTTGCTCGAAAACTCGTTTTGAAATCATTTGGACATCACTCCGTCGTAATATTTTATGTATATTATTATTTTTGTATCGTAAAAATAATAAAGCTAATACTATTAATAATAAGATTAATAATAATAATCTTTATATATATATATATATATATATATATATATATATATATATATAGAGTCGAGAGATAGATATATGAATGACAGAAATAGAAATCGCGAATTTATAGATGTGGCCAGCAAAAGGGTGCCATAAGATCGCATGGCTTCCCAAGCCATTTCCCATGCGATCGCATGGGAAGGTATGACAGCTCACAAATGTTTTTGTCCTACGCTTGTCGACATATTTATTAATTATATTTATAATATATAATTTATATAATTAATTATATATTATATTAAATTCGCGTGCACAGTTGACTTGTAATTTTTGTTCCGATAAGTCATACGTCATCACTCGACTTATGTCCCGGTTCCGGTTTTTCGAACGTTCTTTCGTACATTTAGAAAACTTACATTTTACGTTTCGTGTCACGTACCTTTATCAAAATATAGCCTTAAGTTATCCATAAACTATACCACTCAAAGTATATCTTAAACTTTCGAGTGTTTTGGTCATTTACTTCTATAAATCATCGTCTCGCTATTTGTTAATATATATATATAATATATACATTTTCATTTTGAAATAGTGTTTTACTGTAGCAAAGTTACTGTAGCAAAGTTTTTTTACTGTAGCAAATAATTATTTTTGAAAACACCGTAGCTTTTCGGGTACTGTAGCAATTCGAAAATACTGTAGCAAATTAGTGTTTTACTGGTTCATCTTAAACGTTTTATTTAACTTATCTAAATATTAATCGAATTAATAATCGAATGTTAATATCGTTTGCTAAATAACTTAAAATCATATATATATATATATATATATATATATATATATATGCACATTAAGTTATATATATATATATATATATATATATATATATATATATATACATATATATATATATATATATATATATATATATATATATATACACACATATATATATACATATATATATATATATATACATATATATATTGTTCGTGAATCGTCGAGAACAGTCAAAGAATAATTGATTATATGAATATAGTTCCAAAAATTTCGTGACTCAACATTACAGACTTTGCTTATCGTGTCAAAAACATTAAATCATTTAAAGATAAAGTTTAAATTTGTTCGGAAATTTTCGGGTCGTTACAGTACCTACCCGTTAAAGAAATTTCGTCCCAAAATTTGAGTGAGGTCGACATGGCTAACAATAAAAATGTTTTCATGACGAATATGAGTTGATAAATAGAATTTTATCACCATTGAATAATACAGATAAAACAATCTGATTAATCGTAGCGTATGAGAGAAGTTATCGTAATAGAATGAAATGGAGAATAGAAATTCGTCTTATCTCTTGACGTAGTAACGATTGATTTCCGGATTTTAAGGAATAGAAAATCTTCATAATCTAAATAAGATTTGATTCTTCGGAATTTGCAGAAATTAGGATTTTCTTTGATTAAATGCGTAATCTGCCTCGATTGCTATGTCTGATATTTCGCTATAAATTGACCTCTTCCGTTTCACTATTTTCACCACTCCTATATCTTCTTCCTCATTTCATACTTCCAAAAGATTATGAAATGCTTCATCCAGTTCTGATTCTTGATATACTCCTAACTTTCATATCTGTCATTCTTCTTTTTCATCTACTGCCAGAGGAAGTTATTTTCTTCTACCATTACCTTGGGGTTATAGTGTTTTTCATTCTCCCGTGTCTTTATATTGCTATACGCATTGATATACACGGTTTGTAAATTTCGGGGTTGTTATCGGGCTTATATTCTCCTTTATATTTCAGAGCTCCATGCTTTCGATTTCTCTTCCTGATTTTAAGTCAAGCGAATAATGGTCCAGAATTCGTAGGTATGGATTTCGGAATGAACATAGTTAATGTTCTAAGAAAAAAATTGAAATGACACGATCTTGATTTGTCAAATTACCAGAATATCTGGAAAAGACCGAATCATCAAGAAATATATTTTCTTGATATATTTAGAGATTATATAGAATGAAAGAGTTATGTAACATGGTTTATGATGAGGGTGTGATCTGTGAACCTTTGTCACGTTCCATTAGAAACTCAACATGACTTACTGTAATATAATCACGTTGATCAAGTGTCATTATATTATACTAACTCATGCTTCAGTTCCCAACATTACTTCAAAACATCCATTTTTCGAATTTTTCAGATTTTAGAAACTAAAATAGTTTCTTTTATGATGTAACACAGATAGCGCGAAAAGGTAATGATTTCAGATAAGAATGGTTTTGAAAAATATCTTCAGAAATATGGAGGATATTTATAATGGGAGATACGATGATATCTTAGAATATTTAAGATAAGATGATGATGAAGAATATTGTCCGCAAAGGTTTTAGAGTAAGGAGCAAGGTATTCGCTAATGATTTCAGCAGACACTGAATCATTTGGATTCTTTGAAGGTAGATTTAGTCTTTGTGATTTGTCCACAGCCTCCTTCATGGTCTGCTCAATCCGTTTTTCAATTCCAAACCTTCTCTTTTTCTCAGCTTTACCACCATACTATTCTTTATCATCAAACTTTTGACTGTTAAAGTCGTTTACCGTTTTTTCTGCTTTATCAGCATTGTTCCAATTTCAGAAAACTAGTTCATAGTTTGGGATGTTTTTCAGAAACTTCACCTTTGAAGTATGTAAGTCTAGAAGATAGATGTTATCTATATATAACTGTTGTCGTAGAAAATGCTGCGAGATTCAAAATACAGATTGCTAATTCCCGGTAGTTGGTATGGCAATTACCGTTATGAGATGTGGATGAGTATATGATAGGGTTTCAATGAGTATAAGGATTTTTCGAAAGGTCAAGGATCAATGAAGTTGTTGGTAAATTTACTGATAATGTGGTGGAACATAAAAGATTCCCCGGTAACAAAAATGTATATGTTAAGGTATAATAAGACTAATCTGAAAAGTCGAAATTGACTGGTTGGAAGTGGGGTAAAACTGGATACTTTGAAAAAAGAAATTTCAAGGTTATTTTCGGTAAAAACAACGCTAAAGGATCTTGCACAGTTTTGAAGTCAAAGTATAGATTTGAAAGATGTAGAGATCTAAGAATGATGTCACCGGTTCAGAGTTATGACTTGGATTCTGATCCGTCAATATCAGAATATGTAATTGAATTTGTATGGAAACGATTGTATATCGTTGTGAGCATAGTTAATAATTTTTGAATCAAAGTTGAAGAATGTACAGTATAACATATTAATTGTGAACTTATATATTTCCCGGGAATTACCTACCCGTTAAAGATTTCACAAGTAATATTTTATACAAAAGAATTTTCATTACAGTCTTTATGAGAATATATGTATGTATATTTCTTCAGATGTAATACGGATTTAATGAGTTAAAATCATATTAAGCTCATTTGATTTTCGGCTTAACTTAGAAATGATTAATCTCTAAAACATTAAAGATTACATAATCTTTGCGGAGTTTTTCACTAATGAAATCAACACTTCATTATTTATTCTTATTGATATTCCTCAGTGAAGGATGTTGGTGCTCGTGGAATTTTTGTGAACCTTACTAGGCACAAATGATGTTTTCTGGAAAGTTTCGAGTATATCAAAATTGAAAATGTAAAATCAATTATGTAATTGATTAATACACTTGGTTTATTAGATTCGTAAAAGATAATTAACAAACAATACAAGCAATTTTTACATAGAACATAAAAGTACAAGCACACTACAATACATATAATACACAACATGATTACAACCCTCTAATCTGAATCACTGTTTCTTCTTCTTCGGACTTGGTTCATTTTCCTAATTTTCTAGGAATATATAATGTTCCTCTAATATGAGCCGTCATTTTCCACAATGGTTTAGAAAAACCTGGTGGTTTAGAGGTTCCCGGGTCATTGTTACATTTTAGGAAATACGGATGTTGCCTATAAATATAAAGTTCATCAGGGTTGGAATCGGGTTTCTCTATTTTTATACCTTTTCCCTTATTATTTTCTTTCACTTTTAAATTGGGTCGAGGTAATTTCTATAACATCATCGGAATCCTCATCGGGATCCGATTCATCGGAAAATTGGAAATCTTCCCAATATTTTGCTTCCTCGGCGGAAACACCATTGACCATTTTTAACTTTGGTCCGTTGGTTGAGGATTTTCTTTTATTTAATTGAATTACTGTAGGTATCGATATTTGTTCCTCCGGAACCTCTTCTTCTTCTGGTTCCTCCTCTTCTTCTAGTTCCTCCTCTTCCGGTTCCTCCTCTTCTGATTCCTCCTCTTCCGGTTCTTCTTCGGGAATTTGTGAATCTTCCCAAAATATATTCGACTCTTCATTATTATTAGGTGAATCGATGGGATTTGTACTAGTGGTAGACATCTATCACACAATATCAAACACATCAAGAGGTTAATATATCACATAATATTTACATGTTAATAATATATAGTTTCCAACAAAAGTGTTAAGTAATCGTTTTTAAAGAAAACACGGTCGAAGTCCAGACTCACTAATGTATCCTAACAAACTCGATAAGACACACTAATGCAAATTTCTGATTCTCTAAGACCAACGCTCGGATACCAACTGAAATGTCCCGTTCATATTGATTATAAACGTTCCATATTAATTGATTTCGTCGCGAGGTTTTGACCTCTATATGAGACGTTTTTTCAAAGACTGCATTCATTTTTAAAACAAGCATAACCTTTATTTTATCGATAAAGGTTTAAAAAGCATTACGTAGATTATCAAATAATGATAATCTAAAATATACTGTTTACACACGACCATTACATAATGGTTTACAATAAGAATATATTACATCAAAAATAAGTTTCTTGAATGCAGTTTTTACACAATATCATACAAGCATGGACTCCAAATCTTGTCCTTATTTTAGTATGCAACAGCGGAAGCTCTTAATAATCACCTGAGAATAAACATGCTTAAAACGTCAACAAAAATGTTGGTGAGTTATTGGTTTAACCTATATATTATCAAATCATAATAATAGACCACAAGATTTCATATTTCAATACATCCCATACATAGAGATAAAAATCATTCATATAGTGAACACCTGGTAACCGACATTAACAAGATGCATATAGAATATCCCCATCATTCCGGGACACCCATCGGACATGATAATTTCGAAGTACTAAAGCATTCTAAATTCCAGAATGGGGCTTGTTGGGCCCGATAGATCTATCTTTAGAATTCGCGTCAATTTGGGGGTTTGTTCCCAAATTCTTAGGCTACCAAGCTAAAAAGTGGCATATTCGGCTTCGATCATTCACCCATATAATGTAGTTTCATTTACTTGTGTCTATTTCGTAAAACATTTATAAAGTTGCATGTATTCTCATCCCAAAATATTAGATTTCAAAAGTGGGACTATAACTCACTTTCACAGATTTTTACTTCGTCGGGAAGTAAGACTTGGCCACTGGTCGATTCACGAACCTATACAAATATGTACATATATATCAAAGTATGATCAAAATATATTTACAACATTTTCTATTACGTTTTAATGATTTGAGTTTGTTAAGTCAGCAGTCCTCGTTAGTAACCTACAGCTAGTTGTCCACAGTTAGATGTACAGAAATAAATAAATATAAATTATCTTGGATCAATCCACGACTCAGTGTATACAAGCCTCAGGCTAGATCACAACTCAAACTATATATATTATTTTGGAATCAACCTCAACCCTGTATATCTAACTCCAACATTACTGCATATAGAGTGTCTATGGTTGTTCCAAAATATATTATATAGATGAGTCGATATGATATGTCAAAACATTGTATACGTGTCTATGATATCCCAAGATTACATAATATATATTAGAATACATGAATAATACAATATAAGTTTATTAAGTTATGATTTGTATAGAATTGTTACAATATTTCCCGTAGCTACAACAATAAAAAAAATCCAATCTTGTTTTACCCATAACTTCTTTGTTTTAAATCCGTTTTGAGTGAATAAAATTGCTATGATTTCATATTGAACTCTATTTTATGAATCTAAACAGAAAAAGTATAGGTTTATAGTCAGAAATCTAAGTTACAAGTCGTTTTTGTAAAGGTAGTCATTTAAGTCGAAAAAACGACGTCTAGATGACCATTTTGGAAAACATACTTCTACTTTGAGTTTAACCATGATTTTTGGATATAGTTTCATGTTCATAAGAAAAATCATTTTACCAAAAGAACAACTTTTAAATCAAAGTTTATCATAGTTTTTAATTAACTAACCCAAAACAGCCCGCGGTGTTACTACGACAGCGTATATCCGATTTTAAGGTGTTTTTCGTGTTTTCCGGCTTCAAATCATTAAGTTAGCATATCATATAGATATAGAACATGTGTTTAGTTGATTTTAAAAGTCAAGTTAGAAGGATTAACTTTTGTTTGCGAATAAGTTTAGAATTAACTAAACTATGTTCTAGTGATTACGAGTTTAAACCTTCGAATAAGATAGTTTTATATATATGAATCGAATGATGTTATGAAAATCATTACTACCTCAAGTTTAGTAGGTAAACCTACTGGAAGTGACAAGAAATGATCTAGCTTCAAAGGATCTTGGATGGCTTGAAAGTTCTTGAAGTAGGATCATGACACAAAAACAAGTTCAAGTAAGATTTTTACTCGAATTAAGATAGTTTATAGTTATAGAAATTGAATCAAAGTTTGAATATGAATATTATCTTGAATAAGAAAGATAACCTACTGTAAATAACAAAGGTTTCTTGATCTTAGATGATTACTTGGAATAGATTAGAAAGCTTGGATGTAAACTAGTAAACTTGAAAGGATTTTCGAAGTGTTCTTGAAGTGTTCTTCCTAAGATGATTATAGCTTGATTCTTGAAGTAATTTTTGATGAAGATGATGATTAGCTACTGGCAAAATTCGTTCATAAGTGTGTGTGTGTGTGTGTGTGTGTGCGTGTGTGTGTGTGTGTGTTGAGAGAGAATTAGAAAGAGAATTGGAAGTGAAATGGAGTGAATGATGAGTGGTAAGTGGTGAGTGGTGAGTGGGGTTAAAAAGAGTTCTAGTTAGTTGACTAGTTCATGGTAGAAGTTAAAATTGATTAACCATGCATGACATAATCAAGAGTGGAATCCCATGCTAGTTCCTATTGATATATACCCATAGTAAGTACGTCTAGAAGCTGTGTATAATACGGGTATGAATACGACTAGAATTCTTGATGAAAAAAAAAGAATGGGAATGTAACTGTACCCATTTTCGTTAAGTATGAGTGTTTTGATATATGTCTTGAAGTCTTCCAAAAGTATATTAATACATCTAAATACACTACATGTATATACATTTTAACTGAGTCGTTAAGTCATCGTTAGTCGTTACATGTAAGTGTTGTTTTAAAACCTTTAAGTTAACGATCTCATTTAATGTTGTTAACCCATTATTTATTATATCTAATGAGATGTTAAATTATTATATTATCATGATATTATGATATATTAATATATCTTAATATGATATATATACATTTAAATGTCGTTACAACGATAATCGTTACATATATGTCTCGTTTCGAAATCCTTAAGTTAGTAGTCTTGTTTTCATGTATATAACTCATTGTTAATATACTTATGGAGATACTTACTTATCATAATCTCATGTTAACTATATGTATATCCATATATATATCGTCATTTCATTTTTACAAGTTTTAACGTTCGTGAATTGCCGGTCAACTTGGGTGGTCAATTGTCTACATGAAACTCATTTCAAATAATCAAGTCTTAACAAGTTTGATTGCTTAACATGTTGGAAACACTTAATCATGTAAAAATCAATTTCATTTAATATATATAAACATGGAAAAGTTCGGGTCAGTACACATCCTAACAAATATCTGTTAGACACACTCATGCAAGACCTGGTTCACTAGGACCAACGCTCTGATACCAACTGTGACGATCGCTCCAAATCCATATGGACGAACACGTCATTCATCGATTTCATTGCGAGGTATTTGACCTTTATATGATACGTTTTGTAAACATTGCATTCTTTTAAAAAGGCACACCATAAATGAATATTTAAATCAAAGGTTTTCGACATCTGATGATTTCAACATATACACAATCACCGTAAATAATAGTTTACAATAATACTTCCGTTGACAATGCAGTCAAAATAAGATACATGGTGATGATTTGGTGAATGCAACATTTCCTTGAAAAATATGTCATGTAAGACTTCATGCACATAGCTTGTCTAACACATAAGCAAACAGCGGAAGACTTCTAGGAAACCTGAGAATAAACATGGTAACAAGTGTCAACACAAAAGTTGGTGAGTTCATAGTTTTATTGTTTCATATAATCTGTATATAAAGGTGGATCACAAGATTTCAGTTGTTTCATCCAGAAACATTTATCAAAATATTCTACAAGATTGAGCACCCTAGTAACTAAGCTTTAACGTTATAATAAGTACCCCTGTTTTAACATACATGCAACCAACATGTACAATACACGCAATCTAACGTGTACTAAACTCAAATAGTATACGTCTGTTTTATAGTTCAGGCTAGGGTTTCTATACCTGAAACATACGGGGATGTCAAGCCCTATGGATCTATATACAACTACTCACGCCCACCAGTTCTTATAACCGGCAGTTAATAGTTACCAAAGCTAAGGGATTTTCGGTTCAAACTCGGTGTAGAATTTAGTATGTACTTGTATCCATTGCGTTTAAAATAAAGTGCATGTTTTCTCAGCCCAAAAATATAGATTGCAAAAGCATTTAAAAAGAGAGCAAATGAAACTCACCTTAGCAGCAAATAAAGTCGTTCACCAAAATGTGATCGAAACTCAGATTACCAAATAATCGTAGATCTCAACCTAGAGAACATATGTTGGTCAATAAATGTCTATCAAGCTAGGTCAGGTCATAGTGTATCACAATCCTAATGCTCGATATCGACATACAAAAGTTATCCAAAGTCGTTTCAAAAAGTCAATTTTGACAGTTGTTTAACAAAATGAGACGTACCTTATATAAGGATTCATTTACTCGGTTGGTAATGTTCAAAAATCCAATTTATCAATCTCGTAAACAAGTTGTTTAAATCTTAATTGTAGATTCAAAAGCAATTTCAATTAACGTCAATCATAATTCAGTTGATCATATCTTTTAATCCGTTCATCGAAATTATTCGATATCTAAATGAAAAGTTATTGATTTTTTGCCAGCTTTCCAAAAACATGTATATCATATACCTTTTACCAGTAATATATGTATTTAATTCGTGATTCACTATAAACTGTTTAACGACGAAATTTAGCATACACGTATGTATAAATATATATACTCGAGCACTAGACATGGATACACAATTACTATATAAAAGATACGATATGAATGCTCACGTATCAATATTGTGATTCAATATTGCAGGAAAGTATGTAGACGTAAGGGAGATAATAAACACTAGGTTTGACTTGCGAATATTACCCATGAAAATTACCCATAACCTCCATGGCAATAGCCCATAATTTCCTTAGCTCTAGCTTGCTCGAAAACTCGTTTTGAAATCATTTGGACATCACTCCGTCGTAATATTTTATGTATATTATTATTTTTGTATCGTAAAAATAATAAAACTAATACTATTAATAATAAGATTAATAATAATAATCTTAATATTATATATATATATATATATATATATATATATATATATATATATATATATATATATATATATATATATATATATATATGTAGAGAGAGTCGGGAGATAGATATATGAATGAATCAGAAACAGAAATCGCGAATTTATAGATGTGGCCAGCAAAAGGGTGCCATGCGATCGCATGGCTTCCCAAGCCATTTCCCATACGATCGCATGGGAAGGTATGACAGCTCACAAATGTTTTTGTCCTACGCTTGTCGACATATTTATTAATTATATTTATAATATATAATTTATATAATTAATTATATATTATATTAAATTCACGTGCATAGTTGACTTGTAATTTTTGTTCCGATAAGTCGTACGTCATCACTCGACTTATGTCCCGGTTCCGGTTTTTCGAACGTTCTTTCGTACATTTAGAAAACTTGCATTTTATGTTTCGTGTCACGTACCTTTGTCAAAATATAGCCTTAAATTATCCATAAACTATACCACTCAAAGTATATCTTAAACTTTCGAGTATTTTGGTCATTTACTTCTATAAATCATCGTCTCGATATTTGTTAATATATATATAATATATACATTTTCGTTTTGAAATAGTGTTTTACTGTAACAAAGTTACTGTAGAAAGTTTTTTACTGTAGCAAATAGTGATTTTCGAAAACACTGTAGCTTTTCGGGTACTGTAGCAATTCGAAAATACTGTAGCAAATTAGTATTTTACTGGTTCATCTTAAACATTTTATTTAACTTATCTAGATATTAATCGAATCAATAATCGAATGTTAATATCGTTTACTAAATAACTTGAAATCATATATATATATATTGATCGTGAATCGTCGAGAACAGTCAAAGAATAATTGATTATACGAATATAGTTCCAAAACTTTCGTGACTCAACATTACAGACTTTGCTTATCGTGTCGAAAACATTAAATCATTTAAAGATAAAGTTTAAATTTGTTCGGAAATTTCCGGGTCGTTACACAATTCGATGTCAACCCTTCACCAAACCTCACAACATCACTACCATATACGTCGGTGGTTTATCAAATCGTACTTCCCATTCTACCTTAACTGAAATGACCCAACCCGTCATTTACGGCCCATAAAATTTTTTCTTTTCTTTATAGAGATTTAGTACTATTAACTCGACATCATGATTATAATTTCCACGAACATTTAAAACACCGACTAGTTCAAAAGACCTTAGCATCATACACTACATATTTTAAAATCATAGCTCACTAGTTCCCACGCTTACCCGAGCCACTACCTCCATGCAAATCTATAAAAATGTAAACAACGAGAGGGTAAGCAAATGCTTAGTGAATGCAATAATTATACACATACATATATAATTTACCTACTTGCACTCCCTTACCCGTACCACAAGTTAAAGCCATATGTCAATGTATAAGGAACTTGCATCATCAGTCTTACCACGATAATCTCGTATATCAAAGCGTAAAAGCTAGTAACATCAATCGCACCACAATTACCTCGTTTACAATTCGCACAAGCTAGTATCGCCAATCTTACCACTAGCATCAACATTAGCATATATTTATTATAATAATAATAATGCTAAACATAAACATCAAATACATACCATGGTTAACCAATTTCACATGGGAATGATTCTCGTGAACAAATCATCGGTGTTCTTAACAACCGTTAGCGCCCAAAAACGGCTATGGTATGCTAACCCCGAGGTGTTCCAAAAACGGCTATGGCATCACTCCCAAGTGTACGAAAAATGGCTATCGTATCACTTAATCAACGTGTGAGTAAAAACCGGCTATTACTCACACCATGTGCACAAAAACGGCTATGTGCACAATTATTAAATGTGTGCAAAAACGGCTATGCAACACATCAATGGTCACAAAAACGGCTATGTGACTCATTGACAAATAATAGCAATATAATAATAATATATCGGGTACACAAACCTTAAGTCGCATGTTAGTGCACAAAATCCGGCTATTGTGACACTATTCCCAAAGGTGTCCAAACGACTATCGTCGTATCGATGTGCACCAAATCCCGGCTATTGTGCACATGGCGCACAAGCAAATAAATTATATACATACATGTACAACTATTCCACTCACCTTGAAGTCTTGATGAAAGCAAGCCAAATCCGTTGATCCGCCAATGAAACGTACCTAATCCATTATCATAATAATAAATAACACAATTAGGGTGGATTACAAACCAACCCATATTGACACCTAGTGCAATATCGACCCAATTGTACTTCTAAGCCCAAACAAAGTCTAAACTCACCAATAATCACTAACTAGAGTGATAATGGCTCTAATAACGCGAATCAAACCCGAATCGTAAGTGTTAAACACCTATCTTACCCAAAATGACACCTAAACCCTAATTTTGACCCAATTCAAAATCAAGCTTCCAATAACACCCATTTGGGTTCTATCAACAACATAATCACTAATCATAGTGATTACACCAAAATTAAAGCCCTAATCAGGGCTAAGTCATCAACTAACCCAAAACCCGTCAAGCATCAACAATAACTAGTCACCATAAACCCACTTCATCATCTAAATGGGTTTCATAATAAACAAGCTCAAAACCCTAACTTGAATATCAAATCATAAGGATGAAATTCGGAGTTGAGACTTACCAATACCACCAAAATGATGCCATTGATGAGCAGAACAACTTTAACTCTTGAGACCCGACCCAAAACACTCTTCTTCTTCCCCAATTCAACCTGTCTCTCACTAAAATGGGTTTCTCACTCTAGGGTTTGAAGAAGGAGGTGAAGTGTGTGAAAAATGAGATAAGGATAAGCTTGATATCAATTTTTATGTTCTCAAACTGTCCACATAGTGAAAAGACCAAAACACCCCAAAAGATACCCTTAAAAACGAGCTGGAAAACTTACTCAGACCACGTGTCGCATTTCGCGACATGATGTCGCGTTCCGCTACAACCCCAAACGCGATATAATTAGCCAATTCATGACAGATCGATCAGGGAAAGGGTTCTTAAAGTTGTCGCGTTTCAACTCCCTTTGTCGCGTTACGCGATGACTTGAGACGCGGTATACCTGTCTGGAACATGATGACTAACCTGATTCACCCCAATTCCACATTTAAAAACATCTAAAGTCAAATGTGGTCCAGTAATCACGTCCTAATGATTAGATACCTATCCTTGGACTCCGTATGACGCCTCAAGCGTCATGTTTATAAAAACGGGGTGTTACATTAACCAACACCTTTAACCTATATGGCAAGATACAAGGAGTATCATGGCAACACTCTAGAAGTTTTGCTTTTGTAAGATTTGAGAATTGACAACAAGCCGATGCTGCAATTTATAAGATGAACAGATCCAGTTTACAGGGCAGGAATATCATTGTAAGTTTCGCAAAATCTCAACTCAATATCAGTGGGGTTAAACATTTAAATACCCGTAAGCCTGCTCCAGTTAGTTAGGGTATTTGGTTACACGAAAATACAGGTATTTCCTCTAATCTAAAGTTATATGTGTTGATTATTGACAAAATTTCCATCAACCGTGAGAAACTCATGCTATGGTTAAGAAAAAGAGAGGTGTCTGTTTCCTCAATTTCTTTGTTGGGCAAATACTGTTGGAGATATGGAGAACTTTAAACAATTAGAGGGAAGATTCCAGGAAACTCACACGAAGCTTCCACGAAGTTGTTAGGAAACTCACATGTAGCTTCTACGAATTTGTTAGGAAACTCACATGTAGCTTCCACGAAGTTGTGAGGAAAATCACATGTAGCTTCCACGAAGCTGTCAGGAAACTCACATGTAGCCTCCATGAAGCTGTCAGGAAACTCACATGAAGCTTCAAGGAATTGTTTTTCACTTACTCCTTAAATCATTCTATAAATAGACCCTCTTGTAACTCATTGTAAACACACCACAAATATTCAGTAAATACATTCTCTAGTTGGTCCGTGGACTAAAGCAATCATAACGATTGCATATAACCACGTTATCTCTTGTGTCGATTTACATTTCTTGCATTTATAATCTTTTGTTCATTAAGTGGGTTAGTAATCTTGTAGAATTACTATCGGTGAGTGATCTTGTTGAATCACTTGCATTGTTTTGGGTCCTAATATCCTTACAACTGGTATCAGAGCAAAATGTTTCGTTAAAGGAACGATGGCGGAAGACGGGAAGTTTAGAATCGACTGATTCGATGGGAGAGACTTTGGCTTTTGGAAGATGCAAATCGAAGACTACTTGTATCAAAAGAAGCTACATCAACCTCTGTTAGAGACCAAACCCGAAGGCATGAACGATGCCGATTGGATGCTTTTAGATCGCCAAGCTTTGGGTGCGATTCGTCTTTCACTTGCTAAGAACGTAGCATACAATGTTGTGAATGAGAAGACGACGTTTGCTTGCTTGAAAGCACTCTCTAACATGTATGAGAAACCTACCGCTTCTAATAAGGTTTTTCTCATGCGACAATTGTTCAATACGAAGATGAAGGAAGGTACGAGTGCAACGGATCATATCAACGAGTTCAACAACATCATATCGAGGTTAGCATCGGTAGATATTGTGTTTGATGATGAGTTAAAGGCACTAATCTTGCTTTCATCATTACCGGAAAGTTGGTTGGATACGGTTACCGCGGTTAGTAGCTCTACGGGAACTACTAAGCTAGCGTTCGAAGGAATAAGGGATTTGATTCTAGGTGAAGATACTCGTAGGAGAAACTCGGGGGAATCAACATCCGATTCTTTGTTAAGTACTGACAACCATGGTAGGAAATTTGAACGCGGTGAGAAGAAGGGTAGAAAGAAGTCTAAGAAGAGGTATCCATCGAAAGATAGAAGTGAAGCTGTTTGTTGGGGTTGCAATCAAAAAGGACACTTTCAAAGGAATTGTAAAAATGGTCCGGCAAAAGGTGTGAACTTGACCGCGGAAGAAAGAGATGATGCACTTTTATGTAGTGTTGAAAATTCTATGGAGTCTTGGATTTTGGATTCGGGAGCTTCGTTTCATGCTACTCATGTCAAAAGCATGATGAAGAATTTCCGTTCATATCAAGGCAAGGTGAGATTGGCGGACGACAAACAACTCAATATAGAGGGCATTGGAGATGTTGTATTGAAGACTACTCTTGGCTCTAATTGGACCTTGAAAAACGTAAGGTACATTCCTAAATTAAAAAGGAAACTTATTTTGGTTGGTCAATTAGATGATGAAGGTAACGCGGTTACTTTTGAAAACCGCCAATGGAAGGTGGTTAAAGGTAGTTGTGTAGTGGCTCGTGGACATAAAAGGGGAACTCTTTATATGGTTGAAGTGTTTGATAAAGACATGGTAGTTGCTACAGTTAATGTTGAGTCCGAATCAACTCTATGGCACCGAAGACTCGGGCATATGAGTGAGAAGGGTATGAAGATGCTTGTTTTGAGTGGGAGAATTCCATATTTGAAAAAGGTAGAACTTGGATTTTGCAAACCATGTGTATATGGGAAGCAAAAGAAAGTGACTTTTAGGAAATTGGGAAATGCTCCTAAGTTGGAGAAATTGGAGCTTGTTCATACGGATGTGTTTGGTCCAACCAATGTAGAATCACATGGAGGTTCTCGGTATTATGTCACCTTCATTGACGACTCCACTCGAAAGGTATGGGTTTATTTTCTTAAAGCTAAATCCGATGTATTTTATACTTTTGTGAAGTGGAAAGCTATGGTAGAAAATGAGACTAATTTGAAAGTCAAGTGCTTGAAGTCGGATAATGGAGGGGAATATGGTAGTCTTGAGTTTAAAGACCATTGTGCAAATCTCGGTATTAGAATGTTGAAAACGGTACCGGAGACACCGCAACACAATGGGGTCGCCGAACGTATGAATCGTACGTTAAATGAAAGGGCTAAGAGTATGAGACTACATGCCGGTTTGACTAAAATGTTTTGGACGGATGCGGTTAACACGGCGGCTTATTTGATAAATAGGGGACCCTCAACACCGTTGGGTTTCTGAATTCCCGAGGAAGAATGGCAAGGTAAGAAGGTGAGTTATAATCACCTTAGGATCTTTGGGTGTAATGCTTATGTGAAGACCAAAGATGCGGATAGAGACAAGCTTGAAGCTAAGTCAAAGAAGTGTACTTTCATAGGTTACAGGTTGGATGAAATGGGTTATCGTTGTTAGAATAACGAGGCTAGAAAAGTGATTCGTTCTCGTGATGTTACCTTTGATGAAGATTCGGTTTATGGCAAGCCGGAAACGGGGAGTCCTAAACTGGGTCATGTTACTTTTGACGATGTTTCTATTGATGATCTTGCAGGTTCTAGTGGGAATACGGGTAACAATGAATTTCCAATTAACGGTGAGGCGTCAGAAAATGCTAATGATGGAAATGATTCGGAAAGCGGTGATGATTCCGAACATAGTGCGAGTTCTAGTGATGAGGAGGACACAAATGAAACCGGTCCAACCATTTCGGTTGCTCCTACACTAAGACGCTCGACTAGAGTGCCCAAACCTAATCCTAGGTATTCTCCATCAGCAAACTACTTGCTCTATACCGAGAATGGTGAACCCGAAAGTTACTTTGAGGCAAGGAAGACAAAAGAATCCATACAATGGGAGCTTGCCATGAAAGAAGAGATGGGGTCACTTGAGAAGAATAAAACTTGGTCACTAGTGAAGTTACCTCATGATAAAAGGGCGTTGCAAAGTAAATGGGTGTATCGAATCAAGAATGAGTTGGATGGCAAGAAAAGGTACAAGGCTCGTTTGGTGGTTAAAGGCTTTCAACAAAAGAAAGGAGTTGACTACCAAGAGATATTTTCACCGGTGGTGAAGATGACTACTATTCGTTTGGTACTTTCTATGGTTGCATCTGAGGACTTACATCTAGAGCAACTAGATGTGAAGACCGCATTCTTACATGGTAACCTTGATGAAGAGATATATATGAGGCAACCCGAGGGCTATGAGGTAAAGGGTAAAGAGAAGTGGGTTTGTAAGCTAAAGAAAAGTTTATATGGATTAAAGCAAGTACCTCGGCAATGGTACTTGAACTTTGACGAGTTTATGAAGAAGATTGGTTTCTTAAGATGTGAAGCGGATCACTGTTGCTACTTGAAGAAATTCAAGTCTTCTTACATAATCTTATTGTTGTATGTTGATGACATTTTACTTGCAGGTTCCAACATGTCCGAAATCAACAAGTTGAAAGGATTACTTTCCCATGAGTTCGAGATGAAAGATCTTGGTGGTGCTAGGCAAATACTTGGCATGAGTATTGTGCGTGATCGTGTGAAGGGTACTCTATACTTGTCTCAATCCAAATATATTGAGAAAGTCGTAGAGAGGTTTAACATGAAAAATTCAAAGGCTCGTTCTATGCCTTTGGGTAGCACGATAAAGCTATCGAAAAGTCAATCACCTAAAACGGAAGAAGACAAAATGGAGATGGAAAAGGTTCCATATGCATCGGCCGTGGGTAGTGTTATGTATGCCATGGTTTGTACAAGACCCGATATTGCTCACGCAGTGGGAGTTGTAAGTCGTTATATATCTAATCCGGGGAAAGAGCATTGGGAAGCGGTTAAATGGTTACTTCGTTATTTGAAAGGTACTTCTAATATGGGATTGTGCTTCTCTAAAAGCAATGTCATACTTAGAGGTTATGCGGATGCTAATTTGGGTGGATGTGACGATTCGGGGAAAAGCACTACGGGTTATGTTTTCACAATAGGGAAGACGGCGGTTAGTTGAGTGTCTCGACTACAAAAGAGTGTTGCTTTATCAACCACCGAAGCCGAATATATGGCTATTGCAGAAGCTTTTAAAGAGCTTGTTTGGTTGAAAAACTTCTTAGGTGCGTTGGATAAAAGACAAGACTATTGCGTCTTGAATTGTGATAATCAAAGTGCGGTTCATCTTGGGAAGAATCCGGTGTTTCATAGTCGTACGAAACACATCAATATAAGGTATCATTTTATTCGACAACATATAAATGATGGTACTTTATTATTGGAGAAAATCCTTGGTACGAAGAATCCTGCTGATATGTTTACTAAGGTTGTTACGACAGAGAAATTGAGGTTTTGCATTACCTCAATTGGTCTTCTAATGAATTGATGAGAGAAGACCCCAACTAGAGAATTAGAGAGTTAATGTTTCAATTCTAACAAGTAGTGTTGAAGACCTTGTATCGAAAGTCTGCTCATCCGAAGTATGTGTTGAGTGTGCGTGTCCCAAATGGAGTTTGGCGGTATAATGGTGGTTTAACGTTCTTGGTTAGATCGTTGATATTTTGGGTTGACGAAGGTTGGGTTTGTTCAAAGTCTCCAAGTGGGAGATTGTTGGAGATATGGAGAACTTTAAACAATTAGAGGGAAGATTCCAGGAAACTCACACGAAGCTTCCACGAAGTTGTTAGGAAACTCACATGTAGCTTCTACGAAGTTGTTAAAAAACTCACATGTAGCTTCCACGAAGTTGTGAGGAAATTCACATGTAGCTTCCACGAAGTTGTCAGGAAACTCACATGTAGCCTCCATGAAGCTGTCAGGAAACTCACATGAAGCTTTAAGGAATTGTTTTTAGCTTACTCCTTAAATCATTCTATAAATAGACCATCTTGTAACTCATTGTAAACACACCACAAATATTCAGTAAATACATTCTCTAGTTGGTCCGTGGACTAAAGCAATCACAACGATTGCATATAACCACGTTATCTCTTGTGTCGATTTACATTTCTTGCATTTATAATCTTTCGTTCATTAAGTGGGTTAGTAATCTTGTAGAATTACTATCGGTGAGTGATCTTGTTGAATCACTTGCGTTGTTTTGGGTCCTAATATCCTTACAAATACGGAGTACAACCTATGGTTTCTACTAAAAAGAGAGGTGTCTGTTTCCACTATCGGAGAAACTCATGCTATGCAAAGACTTGTATAGTTACCAAAAGATCAATTCTGGCCCAACTCCTGACGATGACGAGTTTCTACGAGTCAACCTATGGTTGAGAGAAAATGAAAATTCTCAAGAATAGTGTGGCTTGAGGTGAAGGGGATTCCATTTTGTGCTTGTAGAGAAAGTATTATGAACGTTGCAAAAGATGTTGGTGAGGTTATTTTCATCAACATAGGGTCCTATAATCTTAATCAAGTTGAATCTCTTTTTATGCTTTTAGAAGTCAGTGATCCAAGACATATAGCCAGGTTTTTTCTACTTGCCTAATTCCAATGTTTGCAATGTATGGGTGGAAGAATACCTTGGTGATCCTTTGGAAAATTCCCTTTTCGAAGAGGATCACATAAAGTCCCATAATGATTCCATCACTAACAACCCTAGTAATCCAGCTTTCGCCTCCTTAGATGAGGAGGAGTCCAATGAGGTTTCTTCTCCTGAGAAACAAATGGCGGATGGCATCAACGATGGGGAACAAAATTCAAATTCAAATTTAAATTTTGAAAATAATTACAACCCATTGTCTCAAGAGGGTGGTCAACATGTGGTTATGTGTGACACTACTGAAGATGTTTATGGGGCCACCATCAACCAATTTAACCGGTTCAAAGAACACATCAGCAAAGAACTTGTGGGTAATGTACCTGGGAACAACAATATCCTCAACTCTGATTTAAGCTATTCTGATGTTTTAAAATGTACATGAAAGTTGAATACCATCAATGACTCTACTACTCCCTCATCAGCTAGTTGTACTTCACCCATACAAAAAGGTTTGTCACATCTTGTTCCTTCGCAATCTGACACTCCTTTACATACCCATGTTACTTTCTCTTCCATTCCAAATGAACTTTTAACAAAAAACACCTCTGGTAGCATTCCCCATGAGAATTGTGAGGGCAAAGATTGTCGTGCTTCTTGTGCAATTGTCAATAAAAATATTCAGAAGGATAAAGAATTAAGGGAACCTGTTTCTCCTCCTACGACCCACAAAAGCCATGTTAAAATTAATAAAACCAAAGCAAAAAAAATCGCCTTAAATGAGGAAATTTATGATGCCACCTCTCTTTTTGAAACCAATGTGGAGATTGATTCCGATGTTGCTTCAGTCCACTCTTTTAACGTGAAAAATGAAAAGAGCTGTTGCAAACCCAATATTCCCAAAAAAGCTAAAAAAAAAAAAAAAAAAAAAGGAGATTATCAAATTCGGTGACCTTATGAAGGATATCGAAGGTAACGAGTTAGAATCTTACAAGAAGGAAGTATGAACAGTGGCGGATCTAGGAAAATTTTTCACCGGGTGCGAATTTTTTTTTAGAACGAGGAATTTTTTTTGTACAAAATATAGATGTTTTGGGGCAAAATATAGAGTTTTTGGAGCAAAATTTGAAGGTTTTTGAGCAAAATTTGAAGGTTTTTGGGCAAAATACGAAGGTTTTGGGGCAAAATATGAAGGGTTTGGGGCAAAAAAACAATTTCCACCGGGGGCAAAATCGAAAAACCGAAAAAATTTGCACTAAAATTTCGAAATCCACCGGGGGCGGGTGCCCCCCCTCTTAATACACTGGATCCGCCGGTGAGTATGAAGGTGGTTTCTTGGAACACCCGGGGCCTCGACAATAAATCACGAGGTTGAATAGTTAGTTTAACGGCCAACCTTTTTCAAGTTCAATATATTGCAATCCAAGAAATAAAAGTTAAGGAAGTGTCTCTCCGGGTTATCTATTTATATGGAATCATCTAATGAAGATGGTTTTTTAATGATCGGGCCCATTTTGTACTTTTGGCGATTTTAATTCTACATGTCTTCATTATATCAATTTATCTCTTTATAAGATGCCAAATCAAAATAATGCTTCTACAATGCTACTCTCATATCTACATGGGATATTCAAGAGTCATTCCCTCATCCTCATTTGTTTAGTGAAGATGCACATCTTTTTTATCTCCTGAGGTCGCTTTTTATTTCCCCTTCGAGGATGACAAAGTTTTATGGGTTCAAGGAGTTAAAGACGATCATATTGTTTCTGACGGTGTTTGCATTTTACTTTTTTCAGGTCCAGAGCAAGGTCTGTATTGAGCTAAGCACATATGGAATAACCAAATTCCATAAAAATTTCTAGCTTCCATTGGTTGGCAATTCAAGGAAGCATCTGGGTTAGGCAAGTGCTTCGTGATCGTCATATCGTTCCGTCGATCCTCTCTTCTTTATGTATTTGGTGTCAACATCAAGTAGAATCTCTTTCTCATCTTTTCATGCATTGTTTGTTGTCCTTCAAGATTTGGTCGGCTCAATTTTAAATGGTGGTATTTTGGTTGGGTGATGTCGGGCAATTTGGTACAATTCGCGACCGTTTGGTTTTCCGGTATGGGCTTTTTTGATTCGATATTTTGGAGATTAAATCGGGCCGTTAACGTTGGGGATTTTTGGACAGCTCGTAACGAGGCTTTTTTCAATTCAATATTCCCTTGTTGGTCTTCTTTAGTTCGGGTTATAAACTGAAGGTCTTCCTTTGGCCTTTTCATCCAAGCTGTGTTTTAGGTTTCAAGTTTTCGTGTGTGATGTCAACCCGAAGAATGTTCAAGTGTTTTATAGTTGCTCTTAACATTTTGTACATTTCAATCTTAATGTTCTTTTTTATGTTCTGTATGTATTTTGGATCGATCATCAGTTTGATGATTTGATTTTTAAATAATATGTTCCTTTTTCGCCAAAAAAAGGATTGGCAAAGGTAATAAAATTATTAAGGATAGTAGTGGTAGACTGGTAGTGTTATGGTGAATACTGTTTTCAAAGGTAAAAAGAAAAATAAATGATGGAAAAATTGGTAATATGAATGGTTCTTAATGTTATAGAATAGAACCCCGTTAATCTTATTGATTACATTAGCCACTATATATAGGCTTCATAACCCTAAAAATCTAATGGACTCAAACCCACAATCGGGTTGGGCCTAACTTATTTTCTAACACTCCCTCGCAGTTCGAACGGCGAAATCGTGAAAGTTTGGACTGGTTAAAAAAAACTAACAAATAAACAAAAGTGACTTTTTTTCTTCTTCTTTGTTGCATCGAATAGAATGATATTCATTGATATGGTTGCGTCTGTTTGACTGCGTATTCCTTTTCCGTAACGTTTTTTATTTTACGTCGTGGCTTGCTTGCCTAAGAATTGAGCAGGACTTGGGCATAGAACTTTGTCGACGATAACAATATTCATCAACGCTGCAAATAAGATTTTACGTTTTTTCTCTTTTTTTACGCCGTGGGATTAGATAACGCAGGTGGGAAGTAGATGATTGAATATTGTATGTGGCTTGATATAATATGACATGGAGATCTTTGAACGGCTACAAGTCTACAACTCATCTTTGGTGGTTTTTGAATTTTGCGTGAAATTGAAAACAAACAAAGAAAAAGTGAAGATAAAAGGAGGAATTAATTGATTTACAGAAAGTAATCGGTGGGGTTTGCTATTGTTGCAACTGTTGTCGACTACGGCCACTAAAGATAATAAGTAATAAAGAAAAAAAAAATTATAATTTAACGAGAGAAGATGATAAAGTTGGATCCCTCCGGATCACCACTAAATGACCGGAGGATAATGAACACGAAACGAAAGCATGTCACATGCATAGGCGGAGCCAATAGGGTGGCCGAAGGTGGCAATGCCACCCCCAACAAATTTAATAAGCCCATTATTATATATGATAAATTTTGTTTTTATATTAGGTCCATCAAAACTAACAAGTTTTTCTCAACTGGCTCATATTACTTTAAGTCCACATGAACCATATCAGCAAGTTAACTAAATGAAAATTAACTCAATTCAATTTTTTAATTCAGTTAGCCCATATTACTTTAAGTCTATAAGCCCATTTTAACTTAGTTTTTAATTACTTAAAGTCCATTATCACATTTGTCTAATTAAACTTCCTGGCATCTCCGTCACTCCGAAACTCATCTGCGACTTAATTGTGCTAAGGTTAGGTTTTTTTTTCTTTCCGAAACTCATCTCCGAAACTCATGTATTTTATAAATACTCTTATGCAACTGATTAACTATTTGATTACTACTGATAGGTTACTCAACTAGAAAGTGGATCATTATGAAGAAATTTAAATATCTTTTTGAATTATAATTTTGGAAATACTCATCTACGGAGTAAGATGTAAGTCGTATGGTTTATTTGTTTATAACGGATATCGTTGTTATTTTATAAGAAAAATGTTTATTACTATATTTAATTACTGCAAAATGCCACCCTTAATGTTAAATCCTGGCTCCGCCATTGGTCACATAGTTATTGGCTCGGATGTCATGTTATAGAATGAAACCCCGTTAATCTTATTGATTACATTAGCCACTATATATAGGCTTCATAACCCTAAAAACCTAATGGGCTCAAACCCACAATCGAGTTGGGCCTAACTAATTTTCTAACACTTAAAAGGTAGTTAATAATAACATTAATAAAAAGGTAATGTGGTGACTAATAAAAGTGGTTACCAGAAAGGGATAAATAAAATATGGGAGTTAAAAAGTAAATTTTAATTGCTGATGATAATTATGATGGGGAATTGGGAAACAGTGTTATGGTGGAATTGAATCAGAGTAAGGATGTTAAAAAGGATATGAGTAAGGTTAAGATTTATAATAGTTTTGGTGTTCTTGGTTCTGGAGATGTTAATATGGACGATGATGGTGAAGAATATCATATTGACATGAGATGGAATGTGTGGGAAAGTAACAAAAAGGATAGGTTTAAAATGGTTGAAGAATGTAACTTGCCTTTAAAAACTGATGTAAGAGGTTGGGACCCATTTCAAATTGCTTACTTTTTATTTTTTTGCCAAGAAAAGGGTATTTTTTACAACATGAATGATGAGGAAGATGATAATGAGTCTGATCATAATGATACGCCTAATTTGGCGAATAATGATGTTTGAGGGAGGATGTTTTGGTTCCAGATGATCACGGCGCTGAAAATCGAGTGATGAATTAATGTGTATTATTTGTAGTAAAGTTTGTTTGACTTTCTATAGTCAAAGTGATTTGGGTATGTGTTATAAGTATGTAATTGCTAATGCATTTACTGGTAATCGACGGAGTGTTTTCAATAATGGGTTGATTATTGAGAATGGATTTAAGGAGATATGGGTTGAACATCATGTGAATTTAAAGTGGGCTTGGTTATTGAACTTGGGCCGTTGTATTATGAAGTCAGGTGATGAGCATAAGGGATGGCAGGGAAATAGGAAATGCTTTTGTATTTTTATCTTTTTTAGTATTTGTATTAAGTTTTGTTTGATGTTACTCATTTTAGTGATACTCATTACACGTGTTTAGGACGTACACTAAAAACATCCCACCCCTTTGTAACTTTTAGCTTTTATTATATATACAACATTATTCTATGATTTGGTCCTATTATTGGCAACCATTCAAATAACATAAAATATCAGTTTATGAAGTTTCAAATTTATTCTTGATTAGTCCCATAAAAAAATATCCGCAAATTCGCGGGCACTAAGCTAGTATATCTAATATTAAGATATATTTTATGGGGCCTTATAAATATTGGGCCCTATGCGGCCGCACACCTTACACGCCCTAATATTCGGCTCTGGATATGACCCTAAAACTCCATATTTTGTTAACCATTATAGTTAACCATGTTTACATCACCCCAAATTTTTACATAACTACAAATATTATATTATAGTTAACTATCAACACATGTATAAATTAATTACTCTTCTAAAAAAAATATTACATTATAGTTAACCATCTTCACATGTATATTTTTTACTACCATTTTGTTGGGGGAGAATGTGGGTTAACATAGGATTACAGTTAATGACTATACTAATCTTAACTCATACCGATAAGTGTTTTGATGATGACATATGCACATAGCCAAAGGTGATGGTATACATCTTGACATAAATCATCAAGTTCACTAATCCATATTTGATCTAGCAAAAGACCGAAAACCAAAGAAAGCATAAAATGAGAAACATGGTACACGGCGGAACCACGGTTGACCGCAGGTCAGACCGTGGAGACTCGTAACCAAATTTACGAAATCTGAGTTGCACGGTCGACTCCACGACTGACCGTGGATCGATCGCAGTTTCTTCTGTCCCAAATTTCATCGATTTTAGTTCGACTACTTCGGGGCATCTATAATTTATGAAACATGTTCAAACATGCTTAGGATAGTTGCCTCCTTCATTCCCAAAGGAATTTTGGTCACTAGAACACTAATCTTGGTTAATCACGCCTAATGACACCTTAATGACGATTAAGTCTTGATTAATGAAAACATGTAAGTGTTTTAGGAAAACATGTACATCTAAAATATATCTAGACGTTCTTAGGATGGTCATCAAGTCCCAACCAAGAGTTGCTCTTTCTTTGTATATGTGTTGGATATTAATGTATGCTTATACATTAATCTTGCATATGCCACTTTGCAAGTAAAACTTACTTGTCTTAGCTTAATGCTATGTTATCACTATATGCTTAATTCTAAGATTGTTTAATGATATCTTGCTAGTCATTACATGAATATTACTTGACCACTTGTTATTAATACATGTGTATTATTTGACTAAGTGCTAAATGATAAGTAGTAAGATAATATTTATATATCAAACTTGTCTTGTTATTTGTTACAAGATGGAACTAACATTTGGACTACTTCATTATATGCATGTGTTACTTGGATAAATTGTAAAATGTCATAATCTAGTAAACTTAAAAGACAATGAAATATTAACACACATAGATTTGCTTAAGTCTAAAATTAAGTTTATGAATAAGTTTAAACTTTATTAAGTTGATGTATTGCAACATGCTTAATTGTCACTACATGCTTAATTTGTCAAGACATCATTAACACACTTAATTAATTACAAACGAGTTCAAATTTGAATACTAGCATGCTTTGTGATTAAAGTGGGTTTGTGTCATCAATGACATGTTGACCAACCAATAGAGATTTAACAAATGTGTTAATTACAAACAAAGATTTATGACAAAACTGATATTGCCTCAAATGATTATCATGTCTTGTATTCAAGAATGTTAGACTTTCTACTTTGGACATAATAAATCACTATCAAAGCAATCCATCCAAGGTAAATGGATATTTAATGCATATAGTACTTGTATAGGATGTTGGTTATCTTTTGCAGGTGTTAAATGAAGTAAAGTATCCAAAGAGTGATGTCCAAAATTGATTCGAACGGATATATGTTTTGGACTAAAGCACGCGCGGTCGACCCACGATCGACCGTGAGTCAAGCCGCAGACAGGGCTGACTTTTTATCTCTCCATATAAATAGCAAGGCTTGGAGAACTTTGAAGATTTGGACCTCTTGCATGCTACAACTCAAATTCATCAGAGAATCACAAGAACATAACACTTCTACATATATTTATGATATAGCAAGAGAAGTTTTATAATCGCATAGATTATAAAAGTGGTGTTTGTAAACTTACTTTCAAATTCTTATCTTTGTGAGTTACATAGTGATGTATTAACTCTTAGAATTGTCTTAGGATTATCATCACTGAAAAGGGTGAGTCTTTGTATTTTGTAATTAGAAGGATAAGCTAGCTTAGCTATCATCTTCCTTAAAGGGAACTAGGGAGTTGATTAATCTCATTGGAGATTAATGCTTGTCCAAGTTGAAGACATGTTGATCTCAGTTGGAGGTGATCTTTCAAAGGGATAGAAGGATTAGGTTTGTTGTCTAAGGAGAAGTACAAGGCTTGTAAATTGGATCTCAACGGAGTTGGAGAAAGGTGCTTAATGGATCAAGAAATCCTGATTAGTGAATCGGGGAGTGGATTAAGGTGGATTAGTTAACATCCACCCGAACCACTATAAAATCCTTGTGTTTATGCTTTTACTTTACATTCCGCACTATTACAAACATAAACACACCACACATTGGTTTGAGTTGATTAAGGTGATCAAGCATTGTTAAAATCTTAGTGATCATCGAAAAAGTTTTAAAAATCATATTAAGTAACTATTCACCCCCCTCTCTAGTTACTTACAATTGGTATCAGAGCGGTTGCTCATACATTTACTCTAGAAACGTCTTGGATTTAGTCAAAAATCATTTTGGGCAAAAATCCGAGTCAAACGTTTTTGGGATCAACTCAAACGATGGCATATTTTGATGGATCGGCTAATGAAGCACCAATTTTTGATAGAAAGAATGTCTATGTGTGGAAAAGAATATTTGAGATCTATATCAAATCAAGAGATTATGATATGGAGAATCATCAAGGAAGGAAACTTTGTTTCTCAAGAATCTTCAAACATGGTGAATTCAACATTCTAAAATAATGAAGTAGTAAAAAAAGTGCAAAAGCAAATTGATGCTATAACACTACTTCGTGAAATTCTTCTTAATGAAGAAAGGGTTAAAATGCTTTCATGTGAAAGTGCAAAGGAATGTTGGGATTCACTATGCTCTCAAGGTGAAGAAGTCTCAAGTTGGGCAATGATGAATGGGTTAGAAGAAAATGTAACAAGACATGAATGTCTTGATTGGAATTGGTTGGTTGATCAAGATGGAGACAAAGACTTTTGTCGCATGGGTTCAAGATACTCTCCGAGTCAAGATGTCCGTAGTGAGGGTGAGGTCAAATCATGCTATCAAATAAAAGAAGGTGGAAGCTCTAGCGTTCAAAGCAATGAGGTACATGTATTCTATCCCTCTAATTATGAAGATTTGCTAGATGTGTACAAAGCGGTAAAATTTGTGTATACTAGAAGTTATGACAATAAAATTGTTGAAAAAAGAATTACAAAAGGTAAATCAACTCAACAAAATTTTAAGTGATGAAAACAATTACTTGAAAAGATATTTAAATGATAAAAATTGTTTTAATGACAAAGTTGTCTTGAAAACTAGTCACAGTCCTAGTAAATAAAAACAATTTACTCTAAGTCCAAGGTCAATTATCAAAAAGGTTGAAAACCTAGGAAGGGTAAACAAATCTAGCAAGTCTATAAGAGGGATAAGTCAAGGATTGGGTAATCTTAGGATAAATGAGAATTAATGATCAAAAACTAATAAAAGAGGATTGTGCTTACTTGAATGGATTGCATGCTAGTTGTGGGACAATGTGCCTTATTTGTATAATATATGTGTTACTATATATACATATAAATATATATACATGCCTACATACATGTCATTGATGATGAAACATCGGTTTGATGTGATCATACAATGTTAAGTAAAGAAAACTTGTCCTCAAGTATTCTTTGAAATCGATAAAATCACCAAAACGCGCTCGATGTGAAGAAACGGACAAGAATCCACTATTCACTTATGCACGGTCAACCCACGGCAGACCGCAGGGTAAACCGCAGAAATTCACCACGGTCAACCCCACGGTCGATCGCAGTTCGACTGCACGGGTGCTGACGGGTGTTTAAACCATGTTCTTGACTCATTCCGTATTTTCATTCAAAAATCGTTTTTATTTCCCTCTTCTCCACGGCTCAAGATCTTCGACTGCACTCCAATGAATCTACTCCTTCTCATCTCTAATCTTCAACCTTGGTAAGATTAATCTATGAATTCTCCTTGTTCAATTGTGTTAGTATGATGAATTCTTCAAACGTTACTTGAAGAAACCCTAATTCGAAATTCCCACTCAAATTGGTCTAGTAATCAATTGTGTTCATGAAAATCTCAAAAACCTTTGAAATCATGATTAACATTGCATCAATTTAAGACTTTGAATTCTAGGATTCATCATACAACTAGATTAGGTTTTCATAAGTTCATTATTCACATGATTCAAACACATTATCACTAATGAAGAGTAATAAGGTGAAAGTGAGTAACATCAAAACACTTGTGTTGATAAAAATCAAGCTTACAATTGAGTAATGATGAAACTCAAATTTGCAAAATATGAATCCATGTGAACATTATGAAAACCACTAATAATCTAAAGTGCGAACGCATTGTCACCAAAAGAGGGTGAGAATGTGAAGAATGTTAATATAAAACACTAGGTATTTATGATAACTAAGTTTGTAAATCATTGTATTATATGAACATTGTGAGAACACATGTTCATATATTTGCAAGCACACTCTTACCAAAAGAGGGTAAGTATGTGAAGAAAAGCTAATACAAGAACACTAATGTACTCATGATTAGCTAAAGTTTGCAAAACATTGATTACACAATTGTGTCATTTATACGTTCACTTTGATTTAAATTGAAGTGTTTTTGTATAGGAAATGGCAAGAACTAAAGATGCGGAATCAAGGGATCAAGGAGTCTATGATCTGACCAAGAATGCAAAGGCAAAAATTGCCTACAATAAGTGATGGATTAGAAATAGAATAGAACAATCATAGAAGGAAGAGTTGTCAGCTGCAAATCATTTCCTGATGCTGTTGACAAATTCTCAAATCTGAGCCTGACAATGTTTCTTTTTCTCGGTGGACTAGTGTATCCAGAACTTGTAAAAGAATTCTATGTCAATTAGAGCTTTGAAGATGGCATAGTAAAATTTCATCTAGGAAATCGCTAGCATAGATTCACCTTGGAGGAATTCGGCACAATTCTAAATGTTCCTACTGCTGGACACTGCTTCCACAGTAGGAAACACAAGATGGAAAACCTACCCGAATACATCCAGGCATCCGACTTTCTAAATCACTTATGCAACCCAAACGCCGACCATTATGAAATTCTTACTCATGGTTTGATGGCTAGGGATCTATTACCTAAATACAATATCTGAAACAAAATAATAGATCACAACATCTAGTGCAGAGGAGGAAACCATGCAAATGTTCATGCCACCCAGATCTTTGTAATGTGGGCAGTCAAATTTGATCAAGCTATCAATATAGCCTTTCTCATGGCTTCAAGAATGAACAAAGTGCTCACTGAAACAACCAGAGGACTTCCTTACGGTCTTTATCTCACCTCATTGTTCACTCACTTAAAGTGCTCTCACCATCTCTCTCACATCTCATCTCATGAACCACTCAAAAAACTCACTCTTGTGAGAAGCGGTCAACTATCCGGAACTTCTCACAAAAGACATGAGTGTTCCGACAGTGAATCAGAGGATATCGACAAATATGATCTTGGTAAATCATCAGGTATGAATGAAATCTCTTCTGAAGGCGAGGAAGAAAGCTAGGAGAGAAGCTATGAAGAGTTTGTGAACCTAAACCAAAGTGTAAAGTGAACAAAATGTTTGAAAAGGAAGTGAAGCTAAGGAAGAACGACTCCAAAATTCTGAAGGCCATCAAAGGCATGGCAAAGGCATTTTCTTACAAGAGAGTATAGAATGTTTAATTAAGATGTGTGATTTGCAAGACGTGTGGAGTCTTTGTTTTATTTAACTATTGAACTTGTGTATTATGTGACTACCGGGCTCCTAAGAAACATTTATCTATCTGTTTGAAATAAGCAATAGTTCTATAATTGTGATAAACTCTAAAAAATGATCAAACATTTCAAACACAGACCAAGCACGGTTGAGCCTATGGTCGACCGCAGACTGAACCGTGAACAGTCTGGAACTTCTTGTCATAGTCCTCAAAATGTTGATTTGACAATACCTTTAGCTCAAAATGTTGATTTGACAATACCTTTAGCTCAATAAAGTCTCTAATAGAAATTAAAGTACTGAGATGCAATCAATGAAAAATGCATCAAAGATAGGTACTTATCACCATTCTTATCCACAAATCTCTATAAGAATCAATCATCAAAGCAAGAAACCCATCACCATCCAAACCTAAGAAATGTGGTCCATTGTTGAGGGAAGTGAAGTGCTTACCCATCACTTGTATACTTACTCTCTTGACAATCTATCCAAAGTTAAGTGGGATGCCTTCCTCCATCTAAGAGGACCACTTCATCCCCTTCATATCAAAGAATTCTACAACAACTTTCAGTTTTCACAAGTCATTTTCACTTTATGGAAAATGCTATTCTTTGACACTTGAGGAATTTGGAGACATTATAAATGTTCCGAATGAAGGACGAACATTCGTTCTTAACCAAAATTCCTTCAATGAATTTTCCGAATGGGTAAAGAGAGACAGTGTTCTTGAAACTCTATGCAATGGAACACTCAAAACCGATTCCATTAGTGAAGAATGATTCCTTTGTCGACATCTCGCTCCAATGTATGATCTTTGGTAACAGATCATTACCTCAAACATCTATGGAAAGGGTGAACAACTTGAGAGACTCGATGCAAATGAGATTACTCTCTTATGGTGTCTTTTGAACTCATTCAAAGTAAATGTTACATTTCTCATGGCATCAAGAATGCAACATGCAGGTCAAAATCCTCATATGTCCCTTCTGTATGGTCTTCATTTGACCAAGCTCTTCACATATGTTGGAATGACATCTCCCTTTTCACCATGCCACTCAAGCCTCTTCATACCTAATATGTAGAGCTTCAATCAAACGAATCCATGCACCTTCACTAGACAACTGTAACGACCCGTCAAAATCGCTATTGACGCGACACGTTAATCATTGATTCCACAGTGAGGTTTTGACCTCTATATGACACGTTTTGATAAAATATTGCATTCATTAAAATAAGTGACTTTCTAAACATAGAAAATTATAAACATGTGGGCAAGTGCTTAGGTATAAGCAAAACCCCGAAATACATAAGTCTTTAATTTACAGGTTGACATCACAGTCCAATTATTTATTACACAACGCAGTTTTATTTTGAATGCAATAAACTTTGTACAAAGCATGAGAGACTCCATGCAGGCAACAAGCACATCACAGCGGAAACATTCTAAGGACCTGAGAATAAAACATGCTAAAAAGTCAACACGAATGTTGGTGAGTTATAGGTTTAATTGCTCGAGTCATAAACATATATAAAGATAGACCACAAGATTTCATCAAAAGTTTATTAATAGATTCTACGTAACAGAGCACCCTGGTAACTAAACTTAATGCTATAGTGATAATTACCCCATTCGTTTTAATACACGCAAACCAACGTGTCTTAAACTCAAATAACATACGTCCGTTAAAAGGCTAGCGCTCTAGCTCAGACGGGGATGTCAAGCCCTATGGATCCATATACAATTATTCGCGCCCACCAGTCCATATTCTATGTACTGGCAGCTACTAGTTACCAAAGCTAAGGGATTTTCGGTTTAACTCAGTGTAGAATTTAGTATGTACTTGTGTCTTATCGCGTTTAAAATAAATTGCATGTATTCTCAGCCCAAAAATATTTAAAGTATTTAAAAAGGGAGACTATAAACTCACAGTTCAATATTGCGATTCAATATTGTAGGCAAATTGCGTAGACGTAATGATGGTAGATGACTGTATGGTTGGCCTTGGATTCAAGAACAATACCCCGAATAATACCTAATATTTCCTTAGCTTAAAGCGGTTTGAAACCCGAATTAAAAACACCCTCGTATATACCTTATTATTATTAAACTTAAATTTAAAATTATAATTATAATATAAATATAAATATTAAGAGATAAATGTGAAAAACTTCGTCGAACAAACTGCGTATTTATATTACTTTTTGATTTACTGTAGCTCATGCGATCGCATGAGTTTTCAGTGTTTTTTCCATGCGATCGCATGGCCGCCTTTTCTGTTTTTGTTTGCTAGTTCTTCGACATCAAATAGTGTTTACTGTAGCAAATAGTGTTACTGTAGCAAATCACTGTAGCAAAGTCGTTTTCACTGTAGCACTGTAGCAAAATACGGTTTCACTGTAGCAAATAGTGTTTTACTGTAGCAAATAGTGTTTTACTGTAGCAAAGTAATTTTTACTGTAGCAACTAGGGTTTTACTGTAGGAAAGTCGTTTTTACTTGTACATATATATATATATATATATATATATATATATATACATACATATAATTGTTCATGAATCGTTGAGAGTAGTCAAAGGTATTTGTATATATGAAACAGTTCTAAAATTTTGAGACTCAATCTAACAGACTTTGTTTAACGTGCCAAAATAATAAATCGTATAGAGAATTGGTTTAAATTAGTCGAAATTTTTCGGGTCATCACAGTACCTCCCCGTTAAAGAAAATTTCGTCCCGAAATTTTGAGTAGTACCTTTTTCATGAGCGATATCAGTGAACAAATGTGGATACTTTTGCTTCATTTGATCTTCACGTTTCCAAGTAAACTCGGGTCCTCGTCTTGCATTCCAACAAACTCTAACTATCGGTATTTTGCTTTTTTTTAATTGTTTGACCTCACGGTCCATGATTTCAACAGGTTCTTCGACAAAATGGAGTTTATCATTAATTCGTATTTCGTCAAGAGGAATTACGACATCCTCTTCAGCTAAACATTTCTTCAAATTTGACACGTGAAATGTGTCGTGAACACTACTAAGTTCTTGCGGTAGCTTTAATCGATAAGCAACTGCTCCAATTCCTCGTTTACCGAATCGTACAACGCCTTTCCAGGGTGACACTTTCAACATGACTTTGTCGCCCACTTGAAATTCTAGCGGTTTTCTTCTTACATCAGCATAACTCTTTTGGCGACTCATGGCCGTTTTCAATCGCTGTTGTATTTGAATGATCTTTTCGGTGGTTTCGTGAATAATTTCTGGTCCAGTAAGTTGTCTTTCTCCTACTTCACTCCAACAGATAGGAGATCTGCACTTTCTACCGTAAAGTGCTTCAAATGGTGCTGCGTTGATGCTCGTATGATAGCTGTTATTGTATGAAAATTCTGCCAACGGTAAGTGTCGATCCCAACTGGTTTCAAAGTCAATCACGCATGCCCGTAACATGTCTTCCAATGTTTGTATTGTTCTTTCACTTTGACCATCTGTCTATGGGTGATAAGCGGTGCTCATATCTAATCGAGTTCCCAATGCTTTTTGTAATGATTGCTAAAAACGTGATATGAATCGGGTGTCGCGATCAGATATGATGGAGATGGGTACACCATGCCTGGAAACTACTTCCTTCAAATATAGGCGTGCTAATTTCTCCATACTGTCTGTCTCCTTTATTGGTAGGAAGTGAGCTGATTTAGTTAGACGATCAACTATCACCCAAATCAGAGGCGGAGCTAGTAGGGGGGTTTAGGGGTGTTTTGCCACCCTCAACTTCAGTTACATATATGATATCTACTTGTAATTTAGTCGAGAAACTTCAGTTTCAATTGAAGAAATATAAAATTAGGGCAAGTTGCAGGTGGGTTTTGGGGCTTTTGTAGAAGAAGAACGCTTTTTTCACTTTTTAATTTAGCCCCTCAACTAATATTTACATTATATTATAGTCCCTTAAAGTTAATAGTGTTATAGTGTGTTAAAATCTTATGTCTATGGAGTACTTTAAAATGTCAAAATACTTGAATATTTAATCAAATCTGATTTTTTGAATAAGTAAAAAAGACTATAATATTTTTGTTTTTTTTTCCTTCTATTGCTTAAAATAATTTTACACTTATAATTTCAATATATTATAAAAAGTTTAGATACAAAAAATTACCATTCGGGATTAAATAACATATGGACTATTACAACGGATTATTGGTTAAGATTTGTAAAACTACGAAATTTTTTAAATTATACGGACATGTGTGCGTTCTTATCGATATGCAAATATGAGCACCCCTCAACTATAAATCCTGGCTCCGCCTCTGACCCAAATAGTATCATGACTACTTGCAGTCCTTGGCAATTTCGTAATGAAATCCATGGTTATTCTTTCCCATTTCTACTGCAGAATTTCTGGTTGTTGCAGTAATCCTGACGGCTTTTGGTGCTCAGCTTTAACCTTTGCACACGTCAAACATTTGTTTACATAAGTAGCAATTTCTGTCTTCATATTAGGCCACCAATAGAACTTCTTGAGATCGTGGTACATTTTCCCATTTCCTGGGTGAATTGAGTACCTCGTTTTGTGTGCTTCATCTAGTACTAGTTGCCTTAGGTTACCATGTCTTGGTACCCATATCCTACCAGCAAAATACAGGGTTCCATCGGCTTTTACTTCAAGTTGTTTTTCTAACCCTTTGCTCATTTCACCTTTTTCGTTTTCTTCTTTTAAAGCTTCTAACTGTGCTGCTTGAATTTGCTTTGTGAGATCAGTACGAATTGTAATATTCAAAGCTCGGACCCTAAGAGGTTTTACTCTTTCTTTTCGACTTAGGGCATCAGCTACAACATTAGCTTTTCCGGGGTGGTAACGGATTTCACAATCGTAATCGTTTAACAACTCTACCCAGCGACATTGCCTCATATTGAGTTGTTTTTGATCAAAAATATGCTGAAGACTCTTATGGTCGGTGTACACTGTACACTTGGTGCCATATAGATAGTGTCTCCATATTTTGAGTGCAAAAACTATTGCTCCAAGTTCCAAATCGTGCGTCGTATAGTTCTTTTCATGAATTTTTAGTTGTCGTGAGGCATATGCGATAACTTTTGTGTGTTGCATTAATACACATCCTAAACCTTGGCGCGAAGCGTCACAATAGATCACGAAATCATCATTTCCTTCCGGTAATGACAAAATGGGTGCAGACGTTAACTTCTTCTTTAATAACTGGAATGAGGATTCCTGTTCCGTGGACCAATCATACTTCTTTCCCTTTTGAGTCAATGCAGTTAAGGGTTTGGCGATTCTAGAGAAATCTTGAATGAATCTTCGATAGTAACCAGCAAGACCTAAGAATTAGCGGATTTGTGTTGGAGTCTTCGGTGTTTCCCATTTACTAATGGCTTCGATCTTGGCGGGGTCAACTTTAATTCCATGTTTACTGACAACATGGCCCAAAAATTGTACTTCTTGTAACCAGAAATCACACTTCGAAAATTTTGCGTACAATTCTTCTTTCTTGAGTATCTCTAGTACCAGTCTTAAGTGTTGCTCATGTTCTTCCTTGTTCTTCGAGTAAATCAATATGTCGTCAATAAAAACAATGACAAATTTGTCTAAATACGGTCTACAGATGCGATTCATTAGATCCATGAATACTGCTGGAGCATTAGTCAATCCAAAAGGCATGACTAAAAATTCATAGTGACCGTAACGGGTTCTGAACGCTGTTTTAGGAACATCTTCTTCCTTCACTCTCAGCTGATGATATCCGGAGCGTAGATCAATCTTAGAATAAACACTTGATCCTTGCAATTGATCAAACAAATCATCAATCCTCGGTAATGGGTACCGATTCTTGATCGTTAATTTATTTAATTCTCGGTGATCTATGCACATTCTCATAGATCCATCCTTCTTCTTGACGAACAGAATAGGAGCACCCCAAGGTGAAAAACTAGGACGAATAAATCCACGGTCCGATAATTCTTGCAACTGGTCTTGTAATTCTTGCATTTCTGAAGGTGCAAGTCTATATGGAGATCGGGCTACAGGTACAGCTCCTGGTATGAGATCAATCTGGAATTCTACACATCTGTGTGGAGGTAGCCCCGGTAATTCTTCTGGAAATACTCCGGGATATTCTCTTACAACCGGCATGTCATCAATGCTTCTTTCTTTAGTATCGATCTTCTTTACGTGTGCCAGAATAGTATAACAACCTTTTCTTATAAGTTTCTGGGCCTTCATACAGCTGATAAAGTTCAGTTTTGAGTTGTTCTTCTCCCCATAAATCATTAATGACGTTTCATCCTTACGAGGGATGCAGATTGCTTTCTCAGCGCAAACAACTTCCGCTCTTGTTTTGGACATCCAGTCCATGCCAACTATTACATCAAAACTTCCTAATTCTACGGGTATCAAATCAATTTTGAAGGTTTCACCAGCGAGATTCATTTCGCAACCATGGCAAATTTTATCGGCTTTTATCAGTTTACCATTAGCTAATTCAATAGTATATTTATCGTCTAGAGGTAATGATGCACATTTTAGTTTAAAACTTAAGTCTTTACACATATAGCTTCTATCACCACCCGTATCAAACATAATAGAAGCTAGTTGATTATTAACGGTAAACGTACCCGTGACAAGATTAGGATCCTCACGTGCTTTACTGGCACTAACATTAAATGCCCTCCCACGTGCGGGTTCTTTGTTCTTCTCCTTATCAGGGCATTGATTTATAAAGTGACCAGACTTCCCGCATCCATAACATTTCCTGAAATCGGTCAATTTTGTCTTTACTTCAGAAACGGTGGCATAACAATCTTTCGCCACATGTCCTTTCTTGTTGCACTTATCACAGACCACTTGGCAATAGCCTGCATGATGTGTGTAACACCTTTTGCAGAACGGATGAGGTCCCTTATAGTTTGGACTTGCAGTTGCCCCATCTTGTTTACCTTTAAAAGTTTCTTGTTTCTTCAGGTGAGTACTTTTGCCCTTATAGTCTTCCCATTTCCTCTTTCCTTCAGTTGTCTTGACTTCGGTAATTGGTGCCTTAATCGAACTCTCTGTGATCTGGTCCATGAGTTCGTGTGCCATTGTCATGGCTTCCTGCATCGTATTTGGTTTGGACGATGTAACATTTCCTTTGATATTGATCGATAAACCGTCAATATACATTTCTATCTTTCGTTTCTCGTTTGGCACCAATTCGGGACACAACAAGGCTAGTTCCATGAAACGCTTTTCATAGTTATTGAGATTCGCACCGAAAACCTTCAGATTACGTAACTCAGATTCCATTTTTCTGATCTCGTTTCGAGGACAGTACTCCTCGATTAGCATCTTTTTCAGTTCTTCCCAAGAGATATCATATGCCGTATCTATTCCTTCTGCTTTAGCATAATTGTTCCACCAAGTAAGTGCACCGTCTTGCAACGTACACGAAGCATACTTTGACTTGTCTCCGTTCGCACAATTACTGATTTTGAAAACGGACTCCATCTTTTCAAACCATCGGGTTAGACCGACTGGTCCCTCGGTTCCACTAAACGTCTGTGGTTTGCATCCTTGAAAAGTTTTGTATGAGCATCCGTTTCGTGAGTTTGTGTTTACGGCTGCTGCTTTGGCTGCTGCTTCAGCTGTTGCTTTTGCTGCCTCGGCTGCAGCAATTCTTTCATTCACACGTTTCTCGACTAGTTGCTCAAACTCAGCATCCGACATTTGAGACATGTTTCTTCAATAAACACAACAGATATAATTTAATCATATAGAATATTATAGGTAAAATGAGTTGTCAATAGTTAATCATAGCATATTAATAATATGAACCGATTATTATAAAAGCCTTTTCTTCTTATTAGCATTTTATAATTATTTCTAGGGTATTACCTACCCGTTAAGTTCATACATAATAGCTAGTACAAGGAATTAACTACTAAAATCCTAATAATATTCCACTATGAAAAATTATAGCGAGTTACTACATTATTATGTAATAATAATAATAAGAAGTAGTAATAATACAAATAATCATTCCATGCATTTATTATTAATAAACCAAAATAATACAATACCATACAATACTGATATTTTACATATGCTTATTTTACATAACAAGATAGAGTAGCACACATAAGCAATAGAATAGCACATGGAAGATTTATGGTTGCGAGGTCGTTTATTCAGAACTATCAGAAACTTCTTCCCATTTGGTTCTCTCTGCCAATTGTTTGTGTGCACATGGTCCGACAGACATTCTGGTAGTGTATTTTATTTTTGGTTGGGGTTTTGAGGTACCCGTTGCCTCAGTGGGTTTAATACAATAAGGGTGGTTACGGATCGAATGGTCATGTTCCTTTTTAATAATTAAGGACTTTTTATTATTGTGGTTGTTTTTATTATCTATAGCAAGTTGGAATTTCTCCTTAGTGATCTCTTTTATTTCATTAGCGAAATCCTCCTCCTTACTGATTTTGTCTGATGACGAACTGTCTGAGTCATGTGTAGGAGAATATGATGACGAACTGCGAGAATATGTACCGGTGGTCATGAACCGAAATCTGCCAGGCGTAATCGGCACAACCCGCCCATCGGCGGTATTTCTGGACCACTGTCCATATTTGTTTAGAAATGGACGATCCTCGTTTACTCCAGGGATCATGGGTCCATGCCAACGATACTGTGGCTCCGGAAAACTAGAGTTGGGTGGAGCTGGAACCTCCTCTGGGTTTACCGGGAGTTGAGATTACCCGGCTAACACAATTTCTTCTTTAATAGGTATTGGAACGCCCTTTTCAGTTGTGGATAGAATAGATTCAGTGTCCGATTTCGAGTCGTACAAAATGATAGGATTAGAAGAAGTCATCTATCACATAATTGAAACAACAATTACGTTAGCATATAAATATATTACATATAATGTTTTTGACCAAATGATAAGCAAAAATCAGTAAAAACAAAAATGGTCATAGTCTAGACTCACTAATGCATCCTAACAATTACCAGTTAAACACACTAATGTAATTTCTGGTTCCCTATGACCTCAAGCTCGGATACCAACTGTAACGACCCGTCAAAATCGCTATTGACGCGACACGTTAATCATTGATTCCACAGTGAGGTTTTGACCTCTATATGATACGTTTTGATAAAATATTGCATTCATTAAAATAAGTGACTTTCTAAACATAGAAAGTTATAAACATGTGGGCAAGTGCTTAGGTATAAGCAAAACCCCAAAATACATAAGTCTTTAATTTACAGGTTGACATCACAGTCCAATTATTTATTACACAACGCAGTTTTATTTTGAATGCAATAAACTTTGTACAAAGCATGAGAGACTCCATGCAGGCAACAAGCACATCACAGCGGAAACATTCTAAGGACCTGAGAATAAAACATGCTAAAAAGTCAACACGAATGTTGGTGAGTTATAGGTTTAATTGCTCGAGTCATAAACATATATAAAGATAGACCACAAGATTTCATCAAAAGTTTATCAATAGATTCTACGTAACAGAGCACCCTGGTAACTAAACTTAACGCTATAGTGATAATTACCCCATTCGTTTTAATACACGCAAACCAACGTGTCTTAAACTCAAATAACATACGTCCGTTAAAAGGCTAGCGCTCTAGCTCGGACGGGGATGTCAAGCCCTATGGATCCATATACAATTATTCGCGCCCACCAGTCCATATCCTATGTACTGGCAGCTACTAGTTACCAAAGCTAAGGGATTTTCGGTTTAACTCAGTGTAGAATTTAGTATGTACTTGTGTCTTATCGCGTTTAAAATAAATTGCATGTATTCTCAGCCCAAAAATATTTAAAGTATTTAAAAAGGGAGACTATAAACTCACAGTTCAATATTGCGATTCAATATTGTAGGAAAATTGCGTAGACGTAATGATGGTAGATGACTGTATGGTTGGCCTTAGATTCAAGAACAATACCCCGAATAATACCTAATATTTCCTTAGCTTAAAGCGGTTTGAAACCCGAATTAAAAACACCCTCGTATATACCTTATTATTATTAAACTTAAATTTAAAATTATAATTATAATATAAATATAAATATTAAGAGATAAATGTGAAAAACTTCGTCGAACAAACTGCGTATTTATATTACTTTTCGATTTACTGTAGCTCATGCGATCGCATGAGTTTTCAGTGTTTTTTCCATGCGATCGCATGGCCGCCTTTTCTGTTTTTGTTTGCTAGTTCGCCGACATCAAATAGTGTACTGTAGCAAATAGTGTTTACTGTAGCAAATCACTGTAGCAAAGTCGTTTTCACTGTAGCACTGTAGCAAATACGGTTTCACTGTAGCAAATAGTGTTTACTGTAACAAATAGTGTTTTACTGTAGCAAAGTAATTTTTACTGTAGCAACTAGGGTTTTACTGTAGGAAAGTCGTTTTTACTTGTACATATATATATATATATATATATATATATACATACATATAATTGTTCATGAATCGTTGAGAGTAGTCAAAGGTATTTGTATATATGAAACAGTTCTAAAATTTTGAGACTCAATCTAACAGACTTTGTTTAACGTGCCAAAATAATAAATCGTATAGAGAATTGGTTTAAATAAGTCGAAATTTTTCGGGTCATCACAACAACCCTCCTAACTTTTCTTCTCTCTCACCTCAAAAACAAAATTGTGTAATTCATGGAAACATACTAAAAATGGGTCACGAATAACCAACCTTGAGGACATCATTAAGAAAAATCATGCAAGTGCTATTTCATAATCTAAAAGGGGGAGAATGTGGGTTAACATGGGATTATACTTAATGACTATACTAATCTTAACCCATACCGATAAGTGTTTTGATGATAACTTATGCACATAGCCAAAGGTGATGGTAGATTCTTGACATAAATCATCAAGTTCACTAATCCACACTTAATCTAGCAAAAGACCAAAAACCAAAGAAATCCTAAAATGAGAAACATGGTACACGGCGAAACCACGGTTAATCGTAGGTTAGACCGTGGAGACTTGCAACCAGATTTACGAAATCTGAGTTGCACGATCGACTCCACGGCTGACCGTGGATCGACCACAGTTTCTTTTGTCCCAAATTCCATCGATTTTAGTTCGACTACTTCGGGGCATCTATAATTTATGAAACATGTTCAAACATGCTTATGATAGTTGCCTACTTCATTCCCAAAGGAATTTTGGTCACTAGAACACTAATCTTGGTTAATCACGTCTAATGACACCTTAATGACGATTAAGCCTTGATTAAGGAAAACACATAAGTGTTTTAGAAAAACATGTACATCTAAAATATATATAGACATTCTTAGGATGGTCACCAAGTCTCAACCAAGAGTTGCTCTTTCCTTGTACATGTATTGGATATTAATGTATGCTTAACATTACTCTTGCATATGCCACTTTGCAAGTAAAACTTACTTGTCTTAGCTTAATGTTATGTTATCACTATATTCTTAATTCTAAGATTATTTAATGATCTCTTGCTAGTTATTACATGAATATTACTTGACCACTTGTTATTAATACATGTGTATTATTTGACTAAGTGCTAAATGATAAGTAGTAAGTCACTATGTATATGTATCAAACTTCTCTTGCTATTTGTTACAAGATGAAACTAGCATTTGAACTACTTCATTATATGCATGTGTAACTTGGATAAATTGTAAAATGGCATAATCTAGTAAACTTAAAAGACAATGAAATATTAACACACATAGATTTGCTTAAGTCTAAAATTAAGTTTATGAATAAGTTTAAACTTGATTAGCTTGATGTTTTGCACCATGCTTAATTGTCACTACATGCTTAATTTGTCAAGAAATCATTAACACACTTAATTAATTACAAACAAGTTCAAATTTGAATACTAGCATGCTTTGTGATTAAAGTAGGTTTGTGTCATCAATGACATGTTGACCAACCAATAGAGATTTGACAAATGTGTTAATTACAAACAAAGATTTATGACAAAACTGAGATTGCCTCAAATGATTATCATGTCTTGCATCCAAGAATGTTAGACTTTCCACTTTTGGCATGATAAGTCACTATCAAAGCAATTCATCCAAGGTAAATGGATATATAATGCGTATAGTACTTGTATAGGATGTTGGTTATCTTTTGCAGGTGTTAAATGAAGTAAAGTATCTAAAGAGTGATGTCCAAAACTGATTCAAACGACTATACAACGGATATATGTTTTGGATTGAAGCACGCGCGGTCAAACCACGGTCGACCGTGAGTCAAGCCGCAGACAAGGCTGACTTTTTATCTCTCTATATAAATAGCAAGACTTGGAGAACTTTGAAGACTTGGACCTCTTGCATGCTACAACTCAAATTCATCAGAGAATCACAAGAACATAACACTTCTATATATATTTGTGATATAGCAAGAGAAGTTTTATAATCTCATAGATTATAAAAGGGGTGTTTGTAAACTTACTTTCAAATTCTTATCTTTGTGAGTTTACATAGTGATGTATTAATTCTTAGAATTGTCTTAGGATTATCATCACTGAAAAGAGTAAGTCTTTATACTTTGTAATTAGAAGCATAAGCTAGCTTAGTTATCATCTTCCTTAAAGGGAACTAGGGAGTTGATTAATCTCATTGGATTTTAATACTTGTCCAAGTTGAAGACAAGTTGATCTAAGTTGGAGGTAATCTTTTAAAGGGATAGAAGGATTAGGTTTGTTGTCTAAGGAGAAGTACAAGGCTTGTAAATCGAATCTCCACCAGGTTTGGAGAAAGGTGCTTAGTGAAGCAATAAATCCCGATTAGTGAATCGGGGAGTGGATTAGTTACCATCCACCCGAACCACTATAAATCCTTGTGTTTATGCTTTTACTTTACATTCCGCACTATTACAAACATAAACACACCACACATTGGTCTGGGTTGATTAAGGTGATCGAGCATTGTTCAAATCTTAGTGATCATCGAAAAAGTTTTAAAAATCGTATTAAGTAACTATTCACCCCCTTATAGTTACTTACACATTTATTATTGAGTTTTTAGCCATATTTTTAATTGAGTAATAATCGGATCATTAAAGTAAGTGTATGTAATATTCATTGATAATAACATATTACCAGTAGTTAACAGTGTCAACAATACTAATTTAAAGTTGGAAAAGAGAGAATGTAGGGAACTGGGAGAGGAAATTCAAGAGAGCTTGTGTAGAGAAACACAACGGTGAGATCAACAACAACTAAATCACATTATGTTTTTCAACTTCCCTGATTCAATGAAGGTGGTAGACTGGTAGAACTATGGAAGATTTTCATATGTTTTGGTCTTGTAAGCGATGTTTACATACCCGGAAGCGCCTACACAGTGGCCACCAATTTGGATTCGTTAGATACCAAGTCGTCAAATCAAAAGAGAAGCTTTTGATGAAACCAAGTAAGGTAAAAAAAACACAGGCTGGAAGCACCTTATCGGTATAGAACATTAGTGGCTTTTCGGTTGAGGTTTCGGTGCGCTGCCCCCGAGAGATTTCGGGGATCTGACCCTTGGACCCCGCAAGGGGGCACGGCCCCCTTGACCCCTCCCATATTGCGACAGTGTCTAGTCAACCCTTACAGACGTGCACTCCGCACTCTCCAAACTCGTTAGTAAGTATAACTAGACAACTCTTGCTTTTCAAGTAAATCCAAATTACCTGAAATGTTTGTTAGATGACACTAAAATCACCAACAGCTTCTTCAACTTCTTTCAAAAGTTGGAACACCGCTTCAAGAGTATCCACGTCCTTAAAGCACACCCGTCCAAAGTTCTTGGGTTTTATAGGTGGCATGTCTTCTGATAGTTGAACTATCTCATCACTTAGGTGCATGCCTATAATATAACATTCAGGAAAGATATGAATATATGTTTATTTGATGAAATCATATTGGTACAAGATGGGTAGTCTAAGAGGGTAAATGGAGGAGGTTTGTTACCTTAGGAGGATGATTAATTTTACTCAAATGTACATGGCCTAATCAGGTGATCTCGTGACCGTTTCCGTCCATTAACCATTTCTTTACCTACCGAAGATGTGTGGCTATTTAGATTTGAACCTAAGATCTCTTATGATAATATCACGACACCAACAACTAGTTAATCTTGTGATGGTTCGGGTTAGACCAAGAGGTCTCAGGTTAAAACCTCATATGGGTGGCCAGGGATACCGGAAATGGGTCACAATAGTGACGAGATACTCGGATAGACTGCACACCTATGACTAAAACATATTCCCTCTTTCCGGATAGTTGAACAAGGAAAGTTTATCCATTTACCATTCAAGTGAGAACCAGTGATTTTGATTTTTGATAAACACAACTTTACAAACATTTTAATATTAGTGTTCAATAAACTAGACCATTTGGTTAATAAAACACGTATCTATAATGAGCAGACTTCAAATTAAAAGATGATAAAATCTTTGATTAATTATAGTAAAATAGACTTCAAATTAAATATTTTTAGCTTAATCACTGGAGATTTTAATAATAGTGTCTTATGTCTTAAATGTGTATCAAGAGGTCAATTTTTTAATGAAACACATATATCTATGTAATTATAATTATAATTAGTATAAGTACATAGTATTAGAATTATAATATCAATAAATATACGTGTTAAATTACATTATTTATTTATACAACTTAAATTGCATTATTTACCTTATTAACATAACCTGAAACGGGACGTTCCTTCACCTCCCTCTCTCTCTCTCTCTCTCTCTCTCTCTCTCTCTCTCTTATATATATATATATATATATATATATATATATATATATATATATATATATATATATATATATATATATATATATATATATATAGTGGTAGGATCAAGAGGGAAGTATATTTTTTTTTTCGTTCTTTGAAAAAACTTTGTTCACGAACATTATAGAATGGATGAAAATAAGAACATTTAGAAAAGATACTTCGTGATAAATGTTATTATTTTGGCGGAAAAACGCTCGAAGAAGTAATATATAACAATTATCGTGTTTTTCGAGCGTATGTTGAGGTTTTAGACATATAGATATTAGGGTTTAGATATTAGGGTTTTCATTTCATGATTTTGGTTATTATTTAGTACATGTAAGAGATGGCTAGAGAGAGTGTGTGTGAGAGAAAGTAGATAGAGAGAGAGAGAGAGAGAGTGCAAGCGGGTACGGCAAGGAATCGGGAACAGTTCAATGGGGACTATCGACATCAATCAAAGTGGTTAAGCAATAACCAACTTACATCTTTCATGTTCTTCAACTTTCCGGAGGAGATTCGCGTTGTAGATTTATGGAAAACCTTCAAACCTTTTGGTGAGGTAAGGGATGTCTACGTGGCTAGTAAAAGACTTAGGAATGGGAATCGCTTTGCTTTCGTAAGATTTGCAAACGTAAAAGATAGTGAAAGAATGATTCATGAATTGGAAAAGATGAAGTTTGGGGAGCAAAACATCAGGGTTTTCATGGCTACCCAGCGAAACCCTAAACCGGTGGAAGAGAAGATGAACGCCCCAAACCCTGGAGTTACCTTTGCAAACAGGTTCCATGATGGTAGATCCTTCAACGACGTAGTGGGTAATCGTGCTCCGAGAAAAGAAGGTGATCTTAGAGATGTTCTTAATGACAAAAGAAGAGACCGTAATGAAAAGAGTGGGGACAGCGTGCTGGTATTAGATGATAACAACAATAACCTCGAGCTACTAAAGAATGCGATTGTATGTGATGTGAACAACATGGAAGTTTTGAGGAGAATCGAAGATATAGTTCTCGAACTGGGTTTCATGGATGCTCAAGTTAAGTTTTTGGGAGGGGTTAGCATTATGATAATTTTCAAATCTCAGGATACTGTCAACAATGTTATCTCTCAAAGCGATCATCCGCTGAAGCAATGGATCGGTAAAATATCACGATAGGACACAGAAAGTTGGCCAGACGGAAGAATGACATGGATACGGATCTCAGGGGTCCCGGTCCACTGCTGGACGGAGGAAACTTTCCAATCAATAGCTGAATGGTGGGGGGTTGCGTATGATTACGAGAATTGTTCATTAAAGGATTCCAAGTGCTTAAATTTTGGTAGAGTGTTTGTGAAGTTATTTAACCCAGAGATTGTTAATGAGTCGCTTAAGTTGAAATATAAATCAAATGTTTACTTTATTAACATCAAAGAGGAGACGAAGAAGTTTCCAGGCGACAATTTTGAATTCCTACTTAGTGATTCAGATAGTGATATTGCCTCTGATTACTGCAATTCGGAGTCCATTGATAGTGAGGAGATAGTCATTGATGATGAGTCTTTCGAGCCAGGGGATGTGGATGAATTCGAATCGGATAATGAGTCCTTTGACCATGACGGGTTCGAGTCTGTGAAAATTCCAGGTTTCCGGCCAAGCAACGGCGAAGTTCCGGTGAGAGATGAAGTTCCAGGTGAAGAAGATTTACAGTCGGGTTGTATTGGGGCTGATAAGATTTTCACGGATAAAGAGGAAGTGGTTGCAGAAACAATGAGTAGCAATACCCCAAAACCTAGTCCCAAGAGAAGTCCAACATGTGGTAACATGGCAGAGGGTATTCTCGAGGCAAACACGCGTGCACAAGGGAGTAATGACTTTAATTCGGCCTGCTCTGGTTCCCAGATTCGTAATGGGCCTTTACCAAATGAGGAATTAAATAGTAGGCCTGCTCTACAACATGTTGGGCCAAATGATAACTCTAGTGATGCAAACTTGGATGGGCCTTATTACAAGATGTCTGACGATCCAGCAGGCAAATGTGACTCCACTAGGATTGGGCCTGATCCGGTTAACATCTCCAGGTCTGATGAATACATAGATGACTTACTAAACATCCCCAAATAGGTGGCTAAAAAAAAGGGAAAACGACGACTTCGGTTCTTTCTGAGAAATCGAATAGTGTCTCAATTTGTAACTGTTGCTACATGAATGCCATGGGAAATTGGAAGACATCTACCAAAATAATGAAGCTTCAGAAGTTGTCCCTTGTTGGTGAAAAATTGGGTGTAGATAAAAAGATGAACTGTAAATCGTGTCGCCTTATTGCAAAGAAAAAGGGCAAGAGATCTTCTTCAGCGAAGGGTATTACTCCTTCCTGTGATACGGGAGTTTCAATTGGGGGTTCGATAAACAACGTTGAACTGCGTGATTTCGGAGAGCAGATTGGGCTGCGGTGGCCTTCACCCACTCAGTAATCTGGTTTGCTCAGGTCTGTCTCGTCTGTCTTTGATTAATTTTGAAGATTTTTTCCCTTAATGTTCGTGGGTTTGGTGTGGAAGGAAAATTTGGGTGGGTTAAAGGTCTGATTTCCAACGAAAATCCGGATATTGCGATTTTCCAAGAAACTAGGTGCAAGAAACTTGCTGATGCCTGGGTCTACTCGTTATGGGGCTCCAGTGATGTTGGGTATATTCAAAAAGAAGTTATTGGGAAGTCGGGTGGAATGTTAGTGATTTGGGACACAAAAAGATTTGTTATCGATTGTGTTGGGGGGAATGAATTTTATTTAGCAATACGTGGTAAATGGGTTGGAACGGGGGCTTAATCAACTATCGTTAATGTGTACGGTCCTCATAATGATAATGACAAAAATAGAATGTGGGAGGCCCTTGATATTCTCTTGGGGAATCATGACTCGGGGTGGGTTTTATGTGGGGATTTCAACAAGGTTAGAGAACAATCGGATCAACTCAATTGTGTTTTCCATCAACATCGTGCTCGTAGGTTCAATGAATTTATTGTTAGGAACAATGTCATCGAGATTCCAATTAATGGGCGGAAATTTACACGGGTTAGTGACGATGGGACAAAATTTAGTAAATTGGATCGTTTTCTCGTCTCGGATGCATTTATCAATCGTTGGCAAGATCTCTCAGTATTGGTTTTGGATAGAAAGGATTGGGACCACTGCCCCATTATTCTCCGGGATAAATTTATCGATTTTGGTCCAAAGCCTTTCAAGGTTTTTGATGAGTGGCTAAATAAGGAAGGTATTGATCGAGTAATCCAAGAGGGTTGGGATATGCCCACTATAGGTTCTAGAAAAGATTGTTGTTTTAGGGGCAAGCTTAAGAACGTAAAAGGGGAACTAAAGGTTTGGAGCAAAAAGGAATTTGGTGGTTTAGATGAGGAAATAAGTAGGTTAAAAAATAGCGCAATGAAATGGGAGCTTAAGGCCGAGAATGGCTTGTTATCGGAAGCGGAGCGTTTGTGTTGGTTAGAAGAGCGTATGAACTGGATGGCGAAAGAAAAATGTAAAGCAAACATGTTAAGACAAAAAGCTCGTTCTCGTTGGATTTTAGATGGTGATGAAAACTCTAGATATTTCCATGCGTCCCTAAAAAGGAGATACAACAAGTGCAACGTCCGGGGTTTAAATATTGATGGTTGCTGGTGTGATGATCCAAACACGATTAAGGATGCGGTTTACGATTACTATAAAAATATATTCAGTGAAAAATTGGGCCCAAGACCAAAGCTCCTGAACAGACTCAATAAAAGTTGGCCTATTGGGCCTGATCCTGTGACCGAAGGCCTGCTTCTGCTGTTCCTGTACCAGATCTGTCTGGCCTGTCTGGTGCTTCTGTTTCTGCCGAACCTGGGCCTGCTGGGCCGATTGTTTGTAACAGGCCTGTTATGGCAGTTGGGACTGATTTCTGTAAACTTTCAAGTGCTGATGCGAGTAACCTGGAGGTACCTTTTTCGGAATCTGAAGTGTGGGAAGCGATTAAAGAATGTGGTAGCACCAAAGCACCTGGACCGGATGGTTTCAACATGAGGTACTATAAAAAATTTTGGCATCTAATTAAAGATGATTTGTTGAATGCAATTGAGGAATTTTGGCTTTCAGGTTCGATTTCAAAGGGATGCAACACATCATTTATTACTCTTGTCCCTAAGAAATCGGATCCGCTGTGCCTAAACGATTATCGCCCGATTAGTCTCATTGGGAGTTATTACAAAGTCATCTCTAAGTTACTCTCCAATAGGCTTAGGAAAGTTATCTCGCACCTTGTGGGATATGAGCAAAGTGCTTTTATTAGAGGACGTAACATTTTGGATGGCGCACCTATTGCGAATGAAACATTGGACTATTTGAAACATAAAAAGTCCAAAAGTCTAATTTTCAAAGTGGATTTTGAGAAAGCTTTCGATTGCCTAAATTGAGAATTTCTTATGGAAATCATGGAGATTATGGGGTTTGGTTTAAAATGGAGGAAATGGATTCTCTCTTGTCTTGAATCGGCTTCTATTTCGGTGCTTGTCAATGGTTCTCCTACTAGAGAATTTAAGCTAAAGCGTGGAGTTAGGCAAGGAGATCCACTATCTCCTTTTTTGTTTATTCTGGCGGCCTAGGGTCTTAATGTCATCACTAAAAGTGTCGTGTGTACTAAGATGTTTAGGGGTGTGGAAATTGGGACCGAAAAAATCCAAATTTCGCATCTCCAATATGCGGATGACACCATCTTCTTTGGTGAATGGAGTGAGGATAACTTAAGAAACCTTATGAAGCTTTTGAAATGTTTTGAGTTGACTTCGGGCCTTAAGGTAAACTACAACAAAAGCAACCTCTATGGTGTTGGTGTTGACAATTTGGTGATTGAAAATATGGCTCGCTTATATAAATGCAAAGTGGGATCATTCCCTTTCATTTATCTTGGGCTTCCGGTTGGTGGTAAGATGAATAAGTTGGAAAATTGGAACCCGGTTATTGATAAATTCGCGAAACGACTCTCGGATTGGAAGGCTATATCGATGTCATTTGGTGGACGCTTGACGCTTGTAAAATCGGTGTTAAATAGTCTCCCATTGTACTACTTCTCGCACTTCCGTGCGCCGCCATGTGTGCTAAAAAAACTTGAGTATGTAAGACGTTCTTTCTTTTGGGGCGGGACCGGGGAAAGTCATAAAATTGCTTGGGTTAAATGGGATGAGACCCTCCTTCCCTTTGAGAATGGAGGGTTAAATATTGGCTCTTTAAAATGCAAAAACTTGGCTTTGATTGGCAAGTGGTGGTGGAGGTTTAAATCCGAATCCACTTCCTTGTGGGTCAAAGTCATTTCGAGTATTTATGGTCATACAGGGGGGCCTTTGTGTTGAAAACCTCAATACAAAGTTCCCTTGTTGTTCGGTTTGGTCTAATATCATTAAATCCGTTAATTATATTGACTCGCTTGGTGTGATCTTTAGAAGCTCCTTTATCAAAAACATTGGTAATGGAGCTTCTACGTCCTTTTGGAATGATGTTTGGCTTGGTAGTGCTCCTTTGAAAAACAGGTTCAAGAGACTCTCATATTTGGAGACGAATTTAGATGCAAAAGTTCAGGATAGATTATGTTTGGAAGGTACAAAGTGGGTCGGGAATTGGGCATGGACAAGA